>NC_133773.1:118507625-118532806 GCF_003597395.2 Chelonoidis abingdonii | reverse complement strand
GGGCTAAGTGCACTTGCAACAGGGCAGTGGGAGCGTGTGGCCTGCTTTGCCTTCACGAGTCCATTCTGCACCCGGGCTGGGGAGTGGAATGCTGGGCTCTCTCTCAGGCAGGGGGGCAGACAGGACTGTGAAGGCAGAGAGTGTGTGGCCCTCACACCAAAGCAGGGTCAAGAGGGTAGAAAACTGGGGCGCAGAGAGGTGGGTTAAAGCGGCTTAGCTGCCCCTCCAAGCAAGAGACCCTGCCAAGCTTCCAGCCATGGCCTCCCTCCCTCCTTTCCCCAGGTAGCAAAGCCTCTGCCCTGGAAAACCTGCAGCCTGCTCTCCGAGGAGCACCGTGTGTTATTCCTGGCTGCTGAAATGGGCCTTGGAGGCTGTAGATAGCCACTGTAAAGTAGACAGACTTGAAACTTTATGCTGAGAACGAGATTGTTGGCCACCTTGGTGCATGTCAAACTGCAACAGTCACTGGTCTGGAGCTAGGATCTTGACCAACATGTTTCAATCTGCAATGTCTAAACCTAAACTTTTTGTAGCACTTTAATCATTTTGTTTTTAAATAAAGCCTCACTTCTCTGTATATTTGGATCAATGTGCACCGCTCTAGCTGGTAGTATTACTAATGTAATGATAGGTTCTAGCTACAGCACACACTGATGGGAACAAAATTAGTTATAGCCTCTCAGGAGAAAGAGCTAGGTGTCAGTGTCAACAGCAGCTTAATTAAGACCTCTCTAAGACTCTAGGCTATATTAAGAAAAGGAAAGGATATGGATAATATAGAAAACATAACACCATTGTATAAATTAAGGGCATGTTTTCACCAGGAACATTCAGTTTTGAACATCAAGATTTAGCAGAGATAATAGTCCATAAAAATACGACATCAGTAATTAGAGGCATGGGAAGGAGTTTAAATACAAATTGAGATTAAAATGCATACGACTACAAGAGAAAATAAATTATATTCCTCTAGAATTTAAGACTGAATTATAGGACAATTTATAAAAACAAGGGAACAGTCATTAAAAGGTAATTGATTTTAAAATGGTAAAAAGAGTGTTATATAATTGACCCCTGGAATTCCCTACCACAGGATAATATTGAGGCAAATGCCTTAGTAAGATTCAGCTGTTATAAAGATTAGACATAAGAATACATATGCATAAAAATAGTGTCTGCTCTTGCTCTAGATAAACGCTCAGTTCTCATGATTCAAGGCATAAGCTAAACACCCTTTAGAATTCAGAAGAAATTTACTCATAGCCAAGTATTATATAGTTAGGTGTAGTATGGCGGTTTTATGCCTTTTTCTGAAGTATCAAGGTTTGACCAGTGTCCAATAGGATATGAGACTAAATGGACCATAGACCATTGGTCTGCTTGCTCTGTGTTATTTAAAAATCATACTCATAGGAACAGACTTACTGAACACGTTCTATTTCTGTGGTGGTCCAAATGGTCAGACACACTTACTCTAAATTATGTAGGGCAGCTTACAATTGTCAATAATATTGAGCATTACAGTTCCTCCTCTTCCTAACCACCAACAAAAAATGGGGTTTTGTTGCATTTTGGGTCATGTGTTACATTTGCCATAGAATATGGGAATGTTTCTTTGGCAGTGTAACAAGCCTTGTGGATGAGGGGAAGTGGCATATCTTGACTTTAGCAAGGCTTTTGATACTGTTGTCTTGTATGACTGTCTTATAAACAAAACTAGGGAAATACAATCTAGATGGAGCTACTATAAGGTGGGTGCATAACTCAGTGGAAAACCGTTCCCAGAGAATAGTTATCAGTGGTTCACAGTTAAGCTAGAAGGGCATATCAAGTGGGGCTCCACAGGGATTGGACCTGAGTTCAGTTCTACTCAATATCTTCATAAATTATTTAGATAATGGCATAGAGTACACTTAGAAAGTTTGCGGCCAATACCAAGCTGACAGAGGCTGCAAATACTTTGGGGGATAGGATTAAAATTCAGATAATTTGGACAAACTGGAGAAATGGTCTGAAGTAAATAGGATGAAATTCGATAAAGACAAATGCAAAATACTCCACTTAGGAAGGAACATCAATGGGAAATGACTGCCTAGGAAAGAGAAAACCCCCATGGGGCCAAGAGGGGGGCTAGTGGTTACAACCCATTTAAGGGGCAACCTAGGCAGGTCACCTAGGGCACTAGGATTGTGGAGGGCAACGCATCTTTTCTTGCAGGCAGTGACCGGGGGCCAGCTCTTCCCCCGGCCGCTGAGTCATACGCTTGTGTTGCCGCCGGCATTTTAGTCGAAGGGATGCGCGGTGGGGCAGGGGAGCATGAGGAGGCCCCTGCAGCAAAGTAAGGGTGAGGGGGGGAGGCAATGCAGGGGACACTCCCAGCCGCTCACCCTGCCCCCGTCTCCCTCCCTGCAAGCTCGTGTCGCTGCTTCACTTCTTCCAATCTGTCCCAGGCTTGCGGCCGCCTAAGCTGTATGATTGGCACCGCCCACGTCAGAGCCTGGGAGGCAGGAACAATGAAGCAGCAATGGATGCTCGGGGAAGGCAGAGAGAATGAAGCAAAGGCATGGCGTGATCGGAGGTGGCCGTCGTGGAGGCAATGCGGGTGAGCTGGGGGCGGGAGGGGTGCCTCAGGGGGGAGGTGGGGGTAGGGAGCTGCACGGGGAGGGGCTCCCGCTGCCAGAAGGGGAGGGTGCAAGTGGAGTTCCCCTAGGGCAAGAAACATCCTTCAAACCCGCCCTGAGTCACAGGTTAAAGGGACTGGGGTAGACTAAATCACAGACTAATATGAGTGTAATTACTGTGATAAAAAGTGACACAGCACAATTCTGGGGTAATTTTGCCAGGATGTTTGTAAGTCAAGACACATGAATTAATTCTTTCCGTCCTCTACTTCACGATGCTGATAAGCCTTGAATAAGAGTATATGTGTTCAGTTCTGGGACACACAATTACAGGAAAAGATTGCACAATATTGAGAAAGTCTACTCTTGAGGACGCAACAAAATTGCATTAAGAGTCTAGAAAACATACCCATAGGAAGATTGAAATACTGGGTTTGTTCAGTCTGAGAAGAGAAAATTGAGAGGGGCAAAACATGATAACAAGTTTTCAAGTACATCAAAAGGTTGTTACAGGAGGAAGTGTGAATAAATTGTTCTTGTTTAACTTCTGAGATAGGAAAGAAGCAACCGGGCCCCATAAATTTTAGCAAGGGTAGCTTAGCTGGACATCAAAAAATTCCTGTCAGGGTGGTTAGAAGGCACTGAACAAATTGCTAGGGAGATAGTGGAATCTATCAGTGGTTTAAGAACAGGTTAGACCAAACCCCAGTCTGGTGTCTTAGTTATTATTAGTCTTTCCGAGTTATTATACTATATATGCATATAATGTTGGTATATTTTACTGTTATGCTGCAGATTTCCAGCATCTAGCAATTGTTTTCCATGGGCTCTACAAAGTAGAAGTGGTATTAAAAGTGTTTTTAACAATCGAAAAGATATCTAGCTTTCCAAGAAACACTCTAGACTTTGTTCTTTCAAAAGGTGTACCGCTTTTGTTAAGGGTGGCCTGTCCTTACAGGCCCTGGCGAGCTTGGGCCGAATCTTCTTCAATCTATCAGACTGCAGCTGGGAGGGGTCGGGTGATGCCTTACAGCGTTTAACAGAGCTTCATTGGAGAGAGACCTGCATGGAGGGGGCTGGCTCTCTGTTTGGTCCTTGGAGTAGAGAGAGGTGCAGACGAAAGATCTTAGGCTTGGCACTCTGGTTTGTCCTGGGGAAATAACTGTTTGTTGTCTAATAGATTAAAATAAACCATGCCCTGAGGAAAGGGCCTAAAGAGCTGGGTGGGTTCAATACTTCCAGAGGCCCAAACACCTCATAATGAGATAAAGCAAAACTTACCCCACTCTAATGGTATTCTCTGATCTGGCTGAAAGAAAGCCTCACTATGTGTAAATCCTGTTGCTCAGTATGGAAGAAATCAAATGGAAATATAGTCGAGGACAAAAATCAAGACTTGCATTGATTAGTCTTATGTCAGAGTGCACGGGCCTGTCTCCAGGGTTTTTTGCACCTCCAAGTCAGCAAAACAAAAAGCCCAACGATGCGATCAGCTCTACTGCTGCCACTTCAGTCTTCAAGCGGCAATTCAGTGGCTGGTCCTTCGCTCTGAGAGGGAGTGAGGAACCCTGTGCCGAATTGCCGCCGAAGAGCCCGATGTGCCTCCCCTCTCTGTTGGCCGCCCCAGGTACCTGCTTGCTGGGCTGGTGCCTGGAGCCAGCCCTGGTCAGATGTTAACTATTTTCAAAAAGAAATTCCAATGTTACAGCCAGACATACACACACTTATAAGGCATGCTGGCCTCCAGCTGTCACTAGCATACCTTTGAGAGTGTTCTGAGGTAGTAGACTAGGCAGTATCCTCTATAGTAGGCTATTTGACATCAGCATTTTATTTTGATTTCTGGTGCTCTGTTGCATATTGCTTTGCTACTGGTACTGTGCCACACATTCCATTAGCATGTGTCACATTTTATACTGGTGTCTGACATATCCTCTGCTCCCACTGGCATACCACTGATGTTACTGGTAAGAGCCAAATTAATTTTAAGACCATGTAATGTATTGCCCACTGCTCATTATAAGTCTGCTCAATTCTGTACTCTCAGTGGCACTCTTAAGTTTTGATTTTTGTAATTGCAATCCAAAGCTAAACGTTGTCAAAGTTGGGAGCCTAGAGTTATGCACATACATCCACATTTAGGCACCTAAAGAAAGTGACCTGATTTCCAGAAGTAATGAGTACCTGCAACTCCCATTGAATTCAGTAAGTTTTTGAGGGCACAACATCAATGAAATTCTACAGTACAGAGAGAGACCTAATAGGCAAGACTAAGACAGAAGTAAGCTACACCAGGAAATGCAGCAGGACATAACTTGAGTCATAGAATATAACAACTCCCCAACAGTGAGATGTAAAGTTATCTGTGAGCAATGCCATTGTTTACCTCAGAGACCTTCAGTAAGAGCTCTGAAACAGAGAGAGCTGCATTTTATTCAGAAGTACGCCACATCCAGCCTACATTATGTAAAGCAGCAAAACATGTTTGTACACAAGGGGTTTATTCATCCAACAGAGGAAACTCCAATTATGCAGTGAATTACATCCAGGATGTTATCACTTTTCCATCTAGTGAGGATCTCATTCTGAAGTACGCACTTGGATTTTTTAGAAACCATTGTTTGCCATAACAGTTCAAACTCAGTAATCAAGTAGTCTTCCAGAATGACTCCACTCAAAAGAAAGCAAAACTCTGTAAGATTAGATTAATTCTGTTTCTAACCTGTTTTTTGAAGGCCTGTCTCTTGTGGCTTTCCCATAGCAAGTGTCCGTATAGAATCTGTTTGGTTGATTTGTTTATTACACATTTCTATTTTGTTTGGGGTTATTGTGATGTTTCCTGGGGGTACCCAGGCCAGTGAGGTACCTTGCTACAACAGACCCGAAGTCTGAGGAAGCCTTATCTGTATCAAACAAATAAAAAGAAGTATTTCTTCACACAACACAGTCAACCTGTGGAACTCCTTGCCAGAGGATGTTGTGAAGGCCAAGACCATAACAGGGTTCAAAAAAAAACTAGATAAATTCATGGAGGATAGGATCAATGGATATTAGCCAGGATGGGCAGGAATGGTGTCTCTAACCTCTGATTGCCAGAAGCTGGGGATGAGCGACAGGGGATGGATCACTTGATGATTACCTGTTCTTTTCATTCCCTCTGGGGCACCTGGCACTGGCCACCGTTAGAAGACAGGATACGGGGCTAGATGGACCTTTGGTCTGACCCAGTAGGGCCATTCTTATGTTCTTATCTGCCAGAGTTCAGATCCCTTACTCCACCAGCCACGGGCAACACAAGTACTCCCCGCTCTGCCTATACCTGTTCTGCTTCCTTCTGCATAGTGATAGGCACACACAACCCTTGAGCCCTCTAAGCATTTCCCTGGAGCATCCAGCTGCTGTTCCCCTGGACACTTGCAGTACAGATTTGCTGTTCCAAAAGGAACAGTACCACCCAGCTTTACTAGTTACAGCCTAGATCACAGCTCCACATAACACAGCACTTAGATATGTTTACAGTGAAAACAAGCAAGAGTTTATTTAATAGAGATGAGATTCAGATGAAATATTGGAAACAGAATTAAATATATTAAATAAAATCATAATTTGCATTCTAAACCCTAGATTTATTTAACTAGTTCCTTTCGTGTCTTAGAGCAAACGCTCATCTCCGAAGTCCTTGTAGCGTTTTTACAGCAAGGCTCCACTGTGACCTTTAGGTCATGAGACAAACCAAACAGAGAGCTTGTTTCGTTTGTGAAAGATTCAGGGGGTACCTCTGCCCCACATACATACAAGCCAGAGTCTTTTTTCATAAACAGGATCCCATTCTGCTGTTTTATTTCTTCCTATACATTCCCTCTCTTGAAGATTTCACAATCTCTTGATTAGCATTTTGACTCCACATACAAGTAGACCTATATTGTAAAGTGGACAGTGCACAGTGGACCTCCTGGTGACCTGCCTTACCATAAGAACATAATTTTCAGTATAGATACATAATCATTTAAAAATGTACGTACAAGTTATGATGACCAGTGGGCCACTGGCTCTTAGTAGAGACCACAGATGCCACCCTTTGGTGAATTAGTGTGCATATACCTGACCCAGGGGATACCTGTAAAAAACTCTATGCATCCCCTGTGTATTCTGTCAATTGGCATCGAGGGATCCCTGGGTCACAGGGTTGTATTCTAAGGATAATTCTCCACTGTTAATAAGTAATCTCCCATTAAAAATATTGTACTAAAATAATTCATAAACCTATATTTGACTTCTTTTAGACTGAGCATCTTTTAGACTGCGCAGATTGTACAGGCTAGAAACAAGGCACTCTGATTAGGTCGGAAGCAGTAGAGTATGCTAGTATGAATATGCTAGGGGCAGCCACCCAGGGAGTTCTTACTTCCATTATGCAACTCTTTAGTTGCAAGTGTCATAATATTATTTATTTTATAGGCTCTGATCCAAAGTTCATTGTAGTCAATTGGAATCTTTCCTTTGCCTCAGACTTTGGATCAGGCCTGCATAGCTCAAAAATGCGTTAAGTCAAGCTCTCTACTTCATGATGGCTATAGTATATAAACAGATGTAGAGATGAAGGATAAATCAAAAATGAAAGTGAAATGAATGAAGTGGTGAAATTTAGTATGGTTGCTAGTTCCATTAATCTGAGTAAAAAATTTACATTAGGACATTTTTAACGTCCATGTTGTTAACACTTCTAAGAGAAGACAGAGTAAACTCCGTGCATGGTTTACAACAGTCCAAACTCTCCCTAGAGTTTTTGGAACAATTTTAGTTGACTAGCTTCACAGCACTCCACGTATGATAAAAGCCAACATTTTCAAGGTTGAATAAAATGAGCAATGTTAGAAATACATGGGGCTTTACAAAGTGTGTAAATTGAATTTAGAGGAACCTAACAGTCTAATTTGACTATTTAGAGACTTGCATTTACCATTTGTTTTGTCAAAAGATCTATTGAGTGGTATGTAAGGCATCATGGATGTATAGGAAGTAAAATAACTACCACTTAAATTACTTTTGGGGTATATAGCAAGTAGGGATGGAGGAAAAAATGGTTTTTGAAGGGGATACGATAGGCATGCAAAAGACTAAAAACATTATGGGCATTTTGCTAGTAGTAGCAATGGCATGCTGTTTACATGACACCAAGAAAGTGTTAACACAGAATGGAGAAGCAATGCCTTTGAATTACTTAAGCCAAAAGATAGCACAGTTATGTTATTGAGGGCTTTAGTATGTGTCTTAATGATGGTGTGCTATCAGGATTAATGGCTTGGCACTGGAGAAAAGGCATATCAGCTCTCACTGGCATGTATACCAGTTTGTTTACACAGGCTAGTAGTATGTTAAATTGATCTCACTGGAAAAGGGGAAATTCCAGAAGCAATTGTAACTATGGCACACAGCATATACTTTTAGACGGTAATGTCTTCACTTTTCATCACTGTAAAAAAGACTACAAAAGGAAAAGTATCATAATAGGATCTTCTGTTGTAATGTAAATATCTTTAATCAGATTATTTTGGCTGAACATTCAAACAACGAATAAAATAGTTTAATCGAATTTGTCTGTTAGTTTCAGGAATTAATTTTTTAAGGATGTTAGTTCAGTCACATGAATGTGTCTAGGGGTATGTCTACATAACAAAATAACCCCATGGTAGTAAATCTCAGAGTCCATGTCATCTGAGTCGGGCTCCCAGAGCTCATGCTATAGGCTAAAAATAGCCACATAGACACTCCAGCTTGGGCTCTGAAACCTGGCGTAGGGGGAAGGCCTCAGAGCCCAGGCTCCAGTCCAAGTCTGAACATCTACACTGCTATTTTTAGCCCTGTAGCATGAGCCCATTGACCCAGGCTGAGACTCAATGCCACTTTTTTCCCTTCCGTATAGATGTATTTTAGGAGCTGGATGTTTAGTCCAGTAATGCCTTTCCAAATGTATACACCTCTGAGATGCCTTGTTAAATGATACTGTAAAATGAACTATACCTCATTATACAGTCATCTTCTAAGGGTAAAATTCACCCTGTGCAGAGAGAGAGCAAAATGCCTATGTATCTTTAAAATCTCACTTAACCTCTGTTTCGGGGGCTTAAATTGTGCATAGGCCATGCACCTTTGCTTAGCAAAGAGCAGTTCACTTTATATATCCAGCATTTCTAATCACTGCCACTAGTAAGTAGGAAAACAGCAGATCCTTGAGATTCAAGTAAATCTAGGTTTAGTAACTGGTAATAAGAGAGTTAAATAATGCACATCTATTCCAAAGTTGTAGTGTTAGTCTAGTGATGAAAGCAGTGGACAGGGAGTCAGGAAACATGGGTTCTATTCATGACACTAACTATTAGGGCTATTGATTAATTGCAGTTAACTCACGCGATTAACTCAAAAAAATTAACTGCAATTAAAAAAAATTAATTGCACTGTTAAACAATAGAATACCAATTGAAATTTATTAAATATTTTGGATGTTTTCCTACATTTTCAGATATATTGATTTCTATTACAACACAGAATACAAGTGTACAGTGTTCACTTTATATTTTGATTAATTTTTACAGTTTTAAAAATATTTGTAAACAAAAAGAAATAGTATTTTTCAATTCACCTTGTACAAGTACTGTAGTGCAATCTTTATCATGAAAGTGTAACTTATGTTAACAACAACAAAAATCTACATTTGTTGTTACATAACTGCAGTCAAAAACAAAACAATGTAAAACTTCAGAGCCTACAAGTCCACTCAGTCCTACTTCTTGTTCAGCCAATTGCTAAGACAAACAAGTTTGTTTACATTTATGGGAGGTAATGCAGCCTGCTTTATTTACAATGTTACTGAAAGTGAGAACAGGCATTCTATGCACTTTTGTAGCTTCAAGCGTACCATTCTGGAGGACATGCCCCTTCATGCTTTGGCCACCATTCCAGAGGATGATGCTTTGTTAAAAAAAAATAGTGCTTAATTAAATTTGTGACTGAACTTTTTGGGGAGAATTGTATGTCCCTGCTCTGTTTTTTACTCACATTCTGCCATATATTTCATGTTATAGCAGTCTCAGATGATGACCCAGCACATTGTTTGATTTAGAACACTGTCACTGCAGATTTGACAAAACACAAAGAAGGTACCAATGTGAGATTTCTAAAATAGCTACAGCACTTGACCCAAGGTTTAAGAATCTGAAGTGCCTTCCAAAATCTGAGAGGGATGAGGTGTGGAGCATGCTTTCAGAAGTCTTAAAAGAGCAACAGTCTGATGTGGAAACTACAGAACCAAACCCCACCCCCAAAAAGAAAATCAGCCTTCTGCTGGTGGCATCTGACTCAGATGATGAAAATGAACATGCATCAGCTTCTCTGCTTTGGATTGTTATCAAGCAGAACCCATCATCAGCATGGATGCATGTCCTCTGGAATGGTGATTGAAGCATGAAGGGACATATGAATATTTAGCACATCTGGCATGTAAATATCTTGCGATGCTTGTTACAACAGTGCCATGCAAATGCCTGTTTTCACTTTCAGGTGACATTGTAAACAAGAAGTGGACACCATTATCTCCAGCAAACGTAACCAGACTTGTTTGTCTGAGCAATTGGCTGAAGTAGGACTGAGTAGACTTGTAGGCTCTGAAGTTTTACATTGTTTTATTTTTGAATGCAGTTTTTTTTGTACATAATTCAACATTTGTAAATTCAACTTTCTTGATAAAGAGATTGCACTGCAGTACTTGTTTAGGTGAATCGAAATACACTATTTCTTTTGTTTTATTACAGTGCCAATATTTGTATTAAAAAATAAATATAAAGTGAGCACCGTATGCTTTGTATTCTGTGTTGTAATTGAAATCAATATATTTGAAAATGTAGAACATATCTAAAATATTTAAATAAATGATATTCTATTACTGTTAACAGTGTGATTAATCGTGCTATTAATCACAATTACTTTTTTAATTGCTTGACAGCACTACTAACTACATAATAGTGATACACACCACTTGTAAAGGATTGTATGTGACATCACCACATGAAAGACCCTACTTAAATGCATAAAATTATAGCTTAGAATAAGCTTTCAAGAAAAATTATCATGCAAGAGAGATCACAGGCATCCTGTGAAAGAACATGGGATGTGACATGTCATTCAGAGGCCCTTATTGACTTGCTTCAGCTACAGCTAGAAAGGCACTGGTTTAAACAGGCTTTGGGCAAAATGTGACATGTTCGATTTCCTTTGAATTTGCCAGTTCTCTTTCCTCATAGTGCAGTAGTATGTCCGAGGGTTCCGTATAGAGGAGAGTGAGACCCTCTACAAAGGCTTCTTGTTCCATATTTTTGGTGCAGCAGCCCTAGTTCCACTTCCTATTTTACTTTTGTTTGTTTTTTTTACACACTGGTTCCTGTTCCAGCTTCTGTCCCCTTTCTCTTTTTGAGAATATGCTTCTTGCATTTTTTTTAAGTACATGAGATTAACAAATAAATAACAATGTCTGACCTGACGGCTACTCTAATTTATGCTGGCCACTTTCAGCCCTGGAGAGTCAAAATCACAGCCAGAGATTGCCTCATCTGCCATATTTTTATCAGTAAAAGAGGTGACATAGGAGCCTCTTTGGAATGTCTGAGCCACTGGAGGATTTTCCCTTGCACTGGGGATATAATTCCCCCAAGGTCAGATAAATTTACTTTATAGAAAGATGCCACAGTGCATCAGTGTGTTTTCTTATGAATTCAACATATTCATAAAGTAATTCATTTTTCCTTCACAAATTCACACATCAGCACCAAACATCTTCATATGCTCGCTCAGATGTGAACGTCACATTTTTTAAAGCTTGTCAGTGTTTACAGAAGAGGTCCAAAAGACTAAATGCTAATTCACAGACAGACAAGATGGGAGAGGCAATATCTTTTATTGGACCAACTTATGGTAGTGAGAGACACAAGCTTTCAAGCTTATACAGAGGCTTAGGCTGTGGCTACACTACGAGGTTTTAGCGACACAGCTGTGCTGCTACAGATGTGCCACTAAAAGGCAAACAGTGTAGCTGCTGTTTGTTGGCTGGAGAAAGCTCTCCTGCCGATACAACATTTCCACCTCCCACGAGCGGCAGCAGCTTTGTCGGCAGAAGAGTGCTCCTACAGTTATTTCCCCATTTTTTTAGGATGGCATTGGCCTCCTCGCTGCTAATCTTCTTATTTAATACATTATTATTTTGTTGATCTAAAGATCATTATGGGCCACAATTAAGCTATGCCAGTTTATAGAGCCAAGATTCTGGCTCCATAGTTCTGATTTAATATATTGTAATTCTGGACAAATTTAGGATGCTGTTTTCAAAAGAGCTCAGTATTATCTTAAATGTGTGTCCAAAGTCAATGGTAGTTTAGGCAGAGATTTAGGTCAGTGCTGAATTCCTTTGAAAATCCTACTTAATTTACTTTAATTGTGAGTTCACTATTTATTGTGGTATTCCCTACTAGAGCCTATATTTGTGCCAAAAGCTATTTTGTAATTTTCTCCAAAATTCATAACAGGTGCATCTTGTCTACAGAAGAGCATTCTTAGGTTGATATTACAATCTGATTTATAATTTATTTATATGCCTTTAGACACAATTTCTTTTTGCATTTCTGCTGAGGCTTTTAAAATTAAAACAAAAGATAACTCTTGTAAGAGGTTCTTCTTTAACTGAGGGATGATATCCTGAGACTTATGAATGTTTGGGGTGGGGTGGGGAAGGAATAAAGAGTTTCCTGCAGAGACTTTTGTTTTTAGCCTTTAATTGCTAAAGGCAAGTGGGATACCATCCCCATTTAAGTATTTGTAAAGAAACCGAAGAGAAACAGACATAACTGTTCTTTTTTAACAAACCTTGAGTGGTCAAGAAGTCAACGTGGGTAGACATACGAATATTTTGGATAAAGAATAGTCTTGAGTGCTTGACGATTAGTTGCTTCATTTAAACTAGAATAGCTGGTTTTCAGATGACCTACTTGATACAGTAACTAGCAGTGCCCAGTCATCTCAGAAAGGTTTGTGAGCTGGTCCTCCCTACTCTTCATCAGATATGCTACAGAAATGTTGCTTCATTAACATTTAGGATCTGATCCAAAACCCACTGAAGTCAATGGAAAGATTCCCATTGATTTCAATAGGCGTTTGATCGGGTCCTTAGCAGATACAGAGTATGATACAGAAAGTAATGATGTATGCTATGCCACATTAGGCATTTAAATGTAAACATCCACCAATGACCCTTTTTTCTCCTGAAGAAATTATCTGCACTTTTATTGGGAAGTTATTCATGATCACAGCCACTCTGAACACAGGCGAAGTACACCTACTCGAACCTAACATATCATCTAGTACGTAATTCTCTCAAATTTAGTTAAACTTTGAGTTACTGTGGGATGAATACATTAGTCTACTGATTCTGTAGCATCTTATCTCAACTTCATTCACGAATATTAACTAAACCTCATGACAACTTTTGTGACATAAGCTACAACCCACATTTTACAAATGCAGAAATCAGAGAGACAGTTTTGCACAAGATCACAATGCAAGTCAGTAAGGGTGTGGAGGAAAGTATTGAGCTCTGTCCACCAGTTCACTGCTCTAACCAATAAATTCTGGCGTTAGAGAGCATGGGCTGATCTATCTAGGGAGATTTTGTGGCCCCCATCACAGTAATGTCTGAGTGCCTGACAGATGTTTATGGATTTATCTTCCAAATACAATGTGAGTTACAGAATTATTATATTCTTTTTGAAAAAAATATGGAGAACTGAGGCACAGAAAGATTAACTGGCTTCCCCATCATCAGACAGGAAGTCTGTAGCACAGCTGGGAACTGAAATCAGATCGGTGGAGTCTTAGATTAGAATTTTAAGTACAAGACCATCCTTCCTGCCTGCTAATGGGCCCGCATATCCCCTTCTAGAAAAAAGGTAGCTTTGCGCTCCAATAGAGGGGAAAGAGTGGCCATTAAATACTATCTTCTTCTGAAATTACATTTCTTTAATTAAAAACCCATTAAAGATAATGTTACAAGACAGGGAATGTTCTGGAAAGTTCTGTACTATAATAGTTGGAAACTGAAAAGTAAGAAATTCAATCATTCAGACTGTCAGACCAGACTGAAGTGAAGGAAGCTGTTACTAGGAGCCTTAAGGAAACAGTTTGGGAATATATACCTTCCTGCTGGTGCTGCCTAAGAAGATTCTGAAGTGTTCTGCTACAGGTGGCATATAGAAAGCTCAGTAGGTTGTGGCTTTCATGGAGACTTATTAGCTAGAACCTAGGAGGCAGCCAGGAGGGAGTGCATAAGGTCCCTTGCTACAGGAAACTGCTGCATGCTTTGTTGCTTTTACAATCACAGCAATGACCATGGTGAAATCTACAAAAGTGCGTAGGGGAATGATGTGCCGGTCCTACCCTACTTATTTGAGTAAAGACTAACATTGAAGGCCTGTTGGTTAAATGTCAGTGAGTCTGGTCACCATTAGCCAGAGGAATTAAGTGACACTGGAGCTTCATAGCAACAAGAGTTTTAGCCTGTGGGAATGAAAGCTGAAGCAGCTCAGCACCCATTTAAAGAAAATTAAAATTTGTTTCAGTGAGGACTAACTTTTTATCCTAGGTACCCCTGTTTCCTGATACTGGATTAAAAGGCTGCTTCTCTGCAGACCCTGCCTCTCTTCAACAGGGCCCTTTTACCAGTTCTAGAGGGCTTTGTTTAGGGTCCCCTCATCTGAAGGGCTCCTCTCCTCTCCCAGGCTAGGGGGTGTTGTGGCCAGCTTTCACAGACAAACCTTCAAAGGCCTTGATGACTGTACATCAGTTAAGCATCTGTAACTGGGCTATCTAAAAGTCATTAACATTGATTCCTGCAGTCATGCCAAACTTCATACAACTGACTTAACCCTTAGTTATCCTTTAGCAAGCCACACGCAATCACACACAGACACACACACACACTGTCACAAAACTGTTACAGATAACTTTCACATTCTTCATATCCATGAGGATATTTGTATTCAGTGCAAGAGGCAAGTGAATATATGTGTTGCACTACTGCACATAAAATAGACATGGAATCAGATTCTTCCCACACCAGCGGCTTTGTGCTCTTCATATGCAAAACAGCCAATCAATCACTAACGTGACTTAAATAGCTGGAACAGGTGAAAAATAGACTGCAATGGGCTTCGGATCAGGGCCATAAGGAGACAGCTCAGCATTTCACTTGCTGATGTAACAAAAAAGAGAGTTATGGAATGGATGCCTAGAAAATTTAATTGTTTTGCTGTGTCTTACCCTTTGCAGCACTAGAGATTTTGCAAGATCAGCCTTTCAGTGGGGCTATTGTTACCTGTAGAAAGGCTATATCCTCTTCGTCAACACAAAAAACCATAGCTGCAGAGCCAAGACTAACGTTCTGGTCCCGGGGAGCCAAAAATGTGGGCCTCTATTACTTGAGCTAAAGGAACAGCTCTTAGCTGTCAGCTATAAAGAGACCCTTCTGCCTATGGTGCAACCAGTCAATAGAGGACAACATATTCACACACACATTATACGTGTATAGTCCCCAATTCTGTTCCCATCAAAGTCAATTAACATAATGGGAGCAGGATAGACCCCTACGATACACCCCCCTCCCAAGTGTTAATATGCTTGATTACAACCAATGTAAAAATATTTCAAGGAGATTTAACTATACTGAAATTTGCTCAAAATATCAAATCAGGGTTATGTTTTTAGTGACTTGTGATGCAAATTTTTTGTTGCAAACTTTGCAGAAATATTCTTTTTCCCATTCAGATTTAATCTTGCAATTTTCAGGCCAAATCAATTTATCAAACCAAAGTTATAGGAAGATTAGGCAGCGCTTTATCATAGAACCTAGTTGCAACCTTAACTATGTAGATAGTGTATCTGCATAATGCAGACTTTGTAGCTTTTAATCTAGAGTACTTTAGAATTATTATATTTTTGTTAACACAAAAGGATAGGCCCGCATAGTTCTGATTCACATACATGTATGGTAATAATTGAAGTTGTTTTTAACACTTAAAAACAATTTTTTTAAAAATGTAAGCACTTGTTACCAGGAGTATAGTGTATCTCACCATTTCTCACTTTGATTATCTGCAAATCCAATGCTTTTTCAGAAAAAAAATCTGAAACTCATTTTACTTTTCAGTGAAGATTTAGAAGCAGAGTGCTGTGAGATCCTATGTTACTGGGACCTTTTATAAGTCATTTACAATCCCCTCCTTATTACATTATGTATCTTTTAATAGTTAAAGCTGAAACTACATTTATCAGCATAAAATAAGGTAAATTTGTGATGTGGCATTAAACTCATAGTTTGTCACTTACTGAGGTAGTTTACAACACTGAATCATCTGCCATCGATATCCCAGTCATTATTACAAATGATCAAAGTTGTATTATAAATATAAAAGATTGTCACTGAACCTTAGTAGTATTAGAGAAATTATCTAAACTGTCATGGTATGATGTTTCTTTTTTAACGCTTGTATGTCCTCTTACTGGGGATGCAGCCTCTCTTTTGGATCACCAGAATATTGTTGGAATATAAATTGTCTTTGTGAGGGTGAACAACAAGACAAAATTTTTTTGGGGGGGGAGGATCAAATTAGTATCTTAGATGTCTGTATACTAATGTGAGAAGTATGGGGAATAAGCAGGAAGAACTCAAAATGCTAGTAAATAAACACAACTATGACATGGCATCACAGAGACTTGCTGGAATAATACGCATGACTGAAATATAGAGGGGTACAGCTTGCTCAGGAAGGACAGGCAGGGGAAAAGGGAGGAGGTGTTACCTTATATATTAAAAATGTAAACACTTGGACGGAGGCTGAGATGGAAATAGGAGACAGACTTTTTGAAAATCTCTGGGTAAGGATAAAAGGGGTAAAAAAAAAAGGGTGAGGTCAAGAGAAGATGGACTTCAACTTCTAAGTGACATCCATTGAAATAACACACAAGGCATGCAGATTTATCGCAAGTTCATGAATGTATTGGAGACATTTTATTTTTCAGAAAGTTTAGAAAAGCTACTAGGGGATAGCGTTCTAGAATGAATTTGCAGATAGGGAGAACTGGTTGAGAATCTGAAAGTGACAATATGGAGTGAAAGTGATCATGAAATGAAGAGTTCATATCCTAGAGATGTAGCAGGGAGAACAGCAAAATAAGACAATGATTCTAGAGCAGACTTTAGCAAACTCCGGAGTGTAGATAAGATCCCATTGGAAGCAAGTTTTCGGGGAAAAAACAGTTGAAGACACGTTGGCAGTTTTTTCAAAAACATATTAAGGGCACAAGAGACGAACTATTCCCATCGAGTAGAAAAGCTAGGAAGTATAGCAGAGAGACACTCTGCGCTTAACCAGAGAGTTCAATGATCTAAAAATAAAGAATCATACAAAAAGTGGAAACTAGGTCAAATTACAAAGATGAATCATTAACAATAAACCACATAGTATAGGGAAGAAAATTAGAAAGGCCAACGGCTTAAAAAAAGATCAAAACTAGGTGAGACCATCAAAGGGTAAACAAGAAACATCCTACAAATAGATTAGAAGCAAGAGAAGACCAAGAGACAGGGTAGTGCCTGTTACTCCAATGGTGGGGAAGTGGGGAGGCAATAATAACAGAACAATGGGAAATGGTAAGAGGTTTATGACTTCTTTTTCAGACTTACCCAAATACACGCTACAGCCAAATTCTTATTAACTAAACAATAAAATTTATTAAAAAAAACAGAGAAAGAGAGGATGGTTTTAAAAATTAATACTTTCGGCTGCCTCAGCTGTATTAAACTCTAATTACAGCTTTCTATGACCTGGGCTTGGTAAACGCTGCACCTTGACCACATATGCCAGGAAAAAAAAAACGCCTCTGAATCAGAAGGGAGCACTTGGGAATTCTCCCGTGGGGTACCCTCAAGCCCTTTCACCTCCCCTCCGGGAAAGAAGCTGAGAAAAAAGACAAGGAAATTAAGCAGTTTAATTAGCTTGGTGCCACATGACAACGACCTCTAGGGACACCAAAAATCCAATCCTTTTCTGTAAAAAAAGGTAAATTTAATATAAAAACAAAAAGAAAGGAAAATAGCATCTGGATTGAGGTTTGACAGATTAAAAGAGCAATTCCAAAAACCAAGCACAGCAAATAGCTTTCTTGGGGTTCAGCTTAAAGGCTACGCAGAACACAAAGCATCTGGGGTTAATACATGAGGAATCCACACCAAAATAAAAGAATAAACCTGATCATATTTATCGTAAACGTTTCCTATCCAAATGATTCCTTCTAGTATGGAAGAATAATTTTCTCATACCTCATTCAACTTTACCAGCGTTGGCAGTTCTCCAGAAACAATAGAACAAAGGGAAAGGTTCAAGTGGTAGCAGTTTAGTCGGTATCAAGCAAAAACCAAGGAGTCGCTTCTGGCACCTTAGAGAACTAACACATTTATTTGGGCATAAGCTTTGTGGGCTAAGACCCACTTCATCAGATAGTATGAAGTCAAAAATATGGAGCAGGTATATGAATAAATATTCATGAGGGTTCAATCATTTTATTTAAACCTCTCCTGTATTTTCACTTCATAATGATGAGTGGGTTCTAGCCCACAAAAGCTATGCCCAAATAATGGTTAGTCTCTAAGGTCACAGAGACAAAGGGAAAGTTTCTTTCCCATTTAAAAAAGTGCTAGGCCTTCCCCATTGGCTCTTTTGTTAGGTGGGCACCCTTTTCTTTACATTGCAGGTAAAAGCAAGCTGAGAGACAGTTACCCAAGAGGGATTTCTACAGCTTACTGATTAGCTAGGTGTCTATCAAAGGAGCTATATCCGCACCCCCTTCATCTGACACAATTTCCTTAACAGCCTTCCACACTATTTTCCAGCCTCTGATTTAGAGAGCCCCCGCCCCTCTCCTGTTCTGTCGAGGTGAGCGTTCTTTTTGATTAAGCTTCCTTCAGCTTATACTCTCTCCTTTTGCCAGCCTAATTGGTCTAGCTGGACTAATTCACGTCTTGCAGGCTAAGTGTGTAAGGAGTACAAAACCCATCACAAGGAGATTTTAAAATTTGAGAACACAGAGAAGAAAACCACCCTTTAGTCATATTCATCTATCTTCCCAATAGGCAAGATATAGTTTTTTTAAAAGTATATAATTTTCAATGCTTTGTTCATGGTAAGATGAATGTATTGAACAAGCCTATCAAGACAACTGCAAGTCCAGGGGAGCATGTATGACTTCAGAGATTAGATATAGTTTAATCTCACAGCAAAAGATGAATCTTGCCCTTGAAAGACAAAACACAACCACTTTTTGGCTTCTCACCCAATTCACCAAAACATCATGAATATTGGCTTGCTTTAAGCCAAGTCCCCCCAGAGCCACAATTGGCAGTGTAGCTCATCTCCTAGGTATTCGAGGGAGTAGGGGGAAAGGTGGTTCATTCCCTTATTTACTTAGATTTGGAAGACGTGACTGGAGATTTTTTTTAAAAAGCATAGCAAGGCTTAAGCCTCTAATACATCAACTGGATAAATCAATACAAATCCAGTAGCATTAATTCCTTTCATAGGAATTCAATCATCACCTACCAGAACCCTCTCAACTCTTTATTGCTTCTGGAAACCATACTCTGCCCCTCCTCCAAAACCATCAAACAGATATTTCTGGTGTCATGCCAGAAAGGTCTTAGTTCCACCCTCTCGTCTTATCCCAGGTGTTCCTCAAGGGAACTCTGTGTTCCCAGACAACTTTTACTGTCAACCGGTTATATCCATTGCAAGCAGTGGAAGACCGCATCTCAATTGATTCAGTGCAGCAGGACGCGTCCATGGGTTTCTGTAGGAAGATAGGGGTAGGTCCATAAAGGGAACGTTGCATCAGCATTAAAAGTACGTGGTGCCCGATGCTGCTAGCGATGTACCATACTTTCCATTTTGGCTGGGACAGAATTTTTTTTTTTTTTTTTTAATCCTGTCCACGCTGTCCTGATGTTTGTGTGGTGCTGGCAAATGGGGGCTGTCTCGCATTGTTCTCTCTTGGCAACTGATGCTCACAAAGGGTGTTTAGGTGCCAACTGCTGCACTGTTAAGTGCCTCCCTGTAATCGGAGGAGGCAGGCCCTAGTGTGCGGGCAGGCTCAGGGCTTGGGTGAGTGGCGATGCAGCGCGTACTGGGCGGTCGACTGCGTCTGGGCTTGGAGCTACTTAACTAGTCAATAAGAATGCAAAGAGAGGATGCCCTGCCGCAAAGAGGATGTAGGCCACCTAACCTCAGGCCAAAAGGGCAGGAGACTCTCTCGCTTCGGTTTCACAGCAGTGAATCCTTTCTCGGAGTTAGGACCTAAGACCTTTTCTGCACAAAAGACGGAAGAAGGTGGTCGGTGCCACCCACTCGTTACCTCCTAGCCAGAGAGGTGAGAATGGCTCTTGAGCCCAGTGCTTAGACCCTCACGCTGGGAACCCAGTCCTTCCAACTAACATTGAGTTATATAACAAAATGAATGGCTCAAGCAGAAAGATGGAGAAAGCCGTGCCCACACAAGTACCCTGCAGTGCAATCGTAGGCAACGTCCTGTATAGTGGGAGGCATGGAGCAGGATTTGAATCCACACAAGGCAGAGGAGGGCAATTGAACCAGGTCCTCTCCACCATTCTGATTTATGCTGTAACCGCTGAAAAAGTTATGGTGAAGTGGCGAGGGACCTGCTCCTCTGCATTTCAGTAGGGCCAAGTCGTAGTAGACTCTGAGAGATCGGTCGACCAGATCAACCCATAGGCGAAGATGGGACAGGGAATACGAAGTTTGAGGATCTCTGGGCTTATGCATGGTTGCCGCGGTACCTAGGACAGAAGGGTGGGTGTGAAATGCCCATGTGGCGTAGATATGTAGGCACCTAAGGGACTTTGGAGAGAAATTAGGACTAGGGAAGTTAGGCAGCAGCTAATGGGGGTCTTAAGGGTCTAAATTTGGACTTAAGCACCTAAAGTGGCAGGTAGCACTAAACCCCCTTTGTGGATCTAGCCTTATTCCCACACATCTACCTAATCCTGGCGCTTACAAGACGCACTCATGACAAGAGATGGCGTGGGCTGCTAGCGATAGAAAGTTATTTTAATCCTTTCCCTTCAGATAAAACTATAAGTTGCTGTTTATTAGCTTCCCAGCAATGTTGCACTATTTTTTTCTGATTGAAAAGAAATCACTAGTCAAGTTAAGATGCAAGCTACTCCAACTCCCATCGCTCCCCTCTTTTGTGTATACCTCTCTTTCGCCTACCCTTTCGTTCATCACTCCCTTCCTTCCTCGTCATTGAGTCATTGTCCCTCCTCATTCATTTCTCAACCCTGCTTAATGCCCCCTCTTCATGGTAGGGGGTCTACTACAGAACCAACTAATCAGGAGAAGAGGTGGATAGGCTTTTTAAACAACTAACAAAATCATCCAAGCACAGGACTTGGTGGGGATGGGGACTTCAACTTCTAGACATCCATTGGAAAATAACACAGCAGGCATGCAGATTTATTCCGCCAAGTTCATGGAATGTATGGAGACATTTTTTTATTTTCAGAAAGTTAGAAAAGCTACTAGGGGATAGCGTTCTAGAATTAATTTGCAGATAGGGAGAACTGGTTGAGGAATCTGAAAAGTGGACAATAGTGGAGTGAAAGTGATCATGAAATGGAAGAGTTCATATCCTAGGATGTAGCAGGGAGAACAGCAAAATAAAGACAATGAATCTAGAATGCAGACTTAGCATCTCCGGAGTTGTAGAATAAAGATCCCATTGGAAGCACAGTTTTCGGGGAAAAAACAGTTGAAAACAGGTGGCAGTTTTTTCAAACATATTAAGGGCACAAGAGAGCGAAACTAATCCCATCGAGTAGAAAAGCTAGGAAGTATGAGCAGAGACACTCTGCGCTTAAACCAGAGAGTTTCAATGATCTAAAATAAAAGAATCTACAAAAAGTGGAAACTAGGTCAAATACAAGATGAATCATATAACAATAAACCACAAGTAGTAGGGAAGAAAATTAGAAAGGCCAACGGCTTAAAAAAGATCGAAACTAGGTAGAGACCATAAAGGGTAACAAGAAAACATCCTACAAATAATTAGAAGCAAGAGGAAGACCAGAGAACAGGTAGTGCCTGTTACTCAATGGTGGGGAATGGGGAGGCAATAATAACAGAAATGGGAAATTGGTAGAGGGTGTTTATGATCTTCTTTTCAGACTTACCCAAATCACGCTACAGCCAAATTTTATTACAAACAAACTACAAATTTATTAAAAAAAAGACAGAGAAAGAGATATGGTGTTTTAAAAAATTAATCTGTCTGCTCTCAGCTGTATATAACTCGTAAATTACAGCTTTCTTGACCTGGGCTTGGTAAACGCTGCCACCACCCATATGCCAAAAAAAAAAACCCTCTGAATCCAGGAAGGAGCACTTGGGAATTCTCCCGTGGGGTACCCTCAAGCCCTTTCACCTCCCCTCCGGGAAGAAGCTGAGAAAAAAGAACAAAGGAAATCTTTAATTAGCTTGGTGGCCACATGCACAAACCTGCTAGGGACACCAAAATCCAATCCTTTTCGTAAAAAAAGGTAATTTATATAAGAAAACAAAAAGAAAGAAATATCATCTGGAATTGAGGCTTTGTACAGATTTTAAAAGAGCAATTCCAAAAACCAAGCACGCAAATAGCTTTCTTGGGGTTCAGCTTAAAGGCTATGAGCAAACAAAAGCATCTGGGGTTAATACAGAGGAATCCCACAGCCAAAATAAAAGAATAAACCTGATCATATTTATCTAAACGTTTCCTATCCAAATGATATCCTTCTAGTATGGAAGATAATTTTTCATACCTCATTCAAACTTTACAACAGCGTGGCTTCTCCAGAGAACAATAGACAAAGGGAAAGTTCAGTGGTAGCAGTGTTAGTCTGTATCAGCAAAAAAACCAAGGAGTCCTTCTGGCACCTTAGAGACTAACACATTTATTTGGGCATAAGCTTTTGTGGCTAGAACCCACTTCATCGATATAATGAATCAAAAATACTGGAGCAGGTATATAATAAATACATGAGGTAATCATTTTTTTAACCTCTCCTGTCATTTTCACTCATAATGATTGAGTGGGTTCTAGCCCACAAAAGCTATGCCCAAATAATGTGTTAGTCTCTAAGGTCACAGAGACAAAGGGGAAAGTTCTTTCCCATTTAAAAAAAGTTCTAGCCTTCCCTATTGGCTCTTTTGTGTAGGTGGGCACTCTTTTCTTTACATGTGGCAAGGTAAAGCAAGCTGCAAGAACAGTTACCCAAGAGGATTTTACAGCAGTTACTGATTAAGCTAGGTGTCTATCACAGGGAGCTAATCCGCACCCCCTTCATCTGACACAATTTCCTTACAGCCTTCCACACTATTTCCAGCCTCTGGAATTTAGAGAGCCCCCCCCCTCTCCCTGTCTGTCGAGGTGAGCGTTCTTTTGATTAAGCTTCCTTCAGCTTATATCTCTCCTTTTGCAGCCTAATTGGTCTAGCTGACTAATTCACGTCTTGCAGGCTAAGTGTGAAGGAGTACAAATCCCACAAAGGAGATTTTAAAATTTGAGAAACACGAGAGAAGAAAACCACCTTTTAGCATATTCAATCTATTTCCCAATAGGCAATATAGTTTTTTAAAAGTATAAATTTTTCAATCTTGTTCACTGGTAAGATGAAATGTATTTGAACAAGCCTATCAGAATGCAATCCAGGGGAGCATGTATGCACTTCAGAGAGCTTTTAGATAGTTTTACTCAACAGCAAGATTCGATATTTGCCTTGAAAAGCAAACACAACCACTTTGGCTCTCACCAATTCCAAACCAAAGCATGAAATTTGCTTGCTTTAAGCCAAGTCCCCCAGTTTTTTTTTTTTTTTTTTTAAATCCTGTCCCAGCTGTCCTGACTGTTTGTGTGTGTGGCAAAAATGGGCTGTCCCATTTTCTCTTGCCAACTTGATCCACAAAGGGGTTTAGGTGCCTACCTGCCACTTTAAGTGCCAGCCCTGTACATGGGAGGAGGCAGGCCTTAGGTGTGGGCAGGCAGGGCTTGGGTGAGTGGCGATGCCAGCCCTGTATGGGGGTGATGGTTTGGGCTTGGGAGCTACTTAAGCTAGTCAATAAGAAATGCCAAAGAGAGGGATGCCCTGCCCCCAAAGAGATGTAGGCACCTAACTGCAGGCCAAAGGGAGGAGACTCTCTCTGCTTAGGTTTCACAGCAGTGAATCCTTTCCTGTAGTTAGGATCCTAAGACCTTTCTTGCCAAAAGAGGAAGAGGTGGTGGTGCCACCCCGTTACGCTCCCTAGCCAGAGAAAGTGAGAATGGCTCTTGAGCCCAGTGCTTAGGACCCTCACCTGGGAGACTCAAGTCCCGTTCCAATAACTATTGAGTTATTTATACAAAATGGAATGGCTTCAGCAGGAAAGACTGAGAAAGCCGTGCCCACACAATACCTCTCAGTGCAATCGTAGGGCACTGTCCTGTATAGTGGGAGGCATGGAGCAGGGATTTGAATCCACATCAGGCAGAGGAGGCAATTGAACCCAGGTCTCCCACATTCTGATTTAATGCTGTAACCGCTGAATGAAAAGTTATGGGGAAGTGGCGAGGGGAACCTGCTCCTCTGGCATTTCATGTAGGGCTCAATCTGTTAGGTAGCCTCTGAGATGGTCTACCAGATCAGGCCCCATAGGCAAGATGGACAGGGGAATGACTAGTTTGAGGATCTCTGTGGCTTATGCATGGTGCCCAGGTACCTAGACAGAGGTGGGTGTGAACATGCCCAGTGGCAGATATTTAGGCACCTAAGGGACTTTTTAGTAGAAAATTAGGTGCCTAGGGAAGTTAGGCAGCAGCTGAATGGGGGTCTTAAGGGTCTAAATTTTGGACTTAAGCACCTAAAGTGGCAGGTAGGCACCTAAACCCCTTTGTGGATCTAGCCCTTAATTCCCCACATCTACCTAACCCTGCTGTCTTACAAGACTGCACTCAGGACAATGAGATGGCTGTGGTGCTGCCTTAGCGATAGAATGTTATTTTACCTTTTCCCTTCAGATAAAACTATTAAAGTTGCTGTTTATTACTTCCCAGCAATGTTTGCACTATTTTTTTCTGATGAGTAAAGAATCACTAAGTTCAAGTTTAAGATGCAGCTACTCCAACTCCCATCTCTCCCCTCTTTTGTTGTATTCCTTCCTCTTTTCGCCTACCCTTTCGTTCACTCACTCCCCTTCCTTCCTCTTCATTGAGTCATTGTCCCTCCTCATTCATTTCCATACCCTGCTTTTATATGCCCCTCTCTTCACCTCTCCCTTTAAGAAACAAAAGGAGAGGAGAAAACAGACCCAGCTATTTAAAAGTATCTATAGACAGAAGGAGAGCAGAAAAAAGATGAGAAAAAGAAAAGCCTTGGGGAAGAAA
>NC_133773.1:118494221-118506675 GCF_003597395.2 Chelonoidis abingdonii | reverse complement strand
AGTGCATAGCTTTCAACAGTGTGACAGAAGGTTGAGTCTAAGGGAAATCTTACTTTTGTAGTGACCATTCCATCCCAGTCTTTATTCAGCTAATTGATTGTGTGTCCAGTTTGCAACGAATTAATATGCAGCTTTGCGTTTACCTTGGGTCTGTTTATGCAGATTTTTTAGTTGAAGAATTGCCACTTTTAGTCTATACTGAAATGCAAGTGAGATTGAGTGTTCTCTTATGGTTTTTTGATGTTTGTAATTCCTTAGATGTCAGTTTGTGTCTTTTATCTTGCGAGTTACTGTCCATTTGGGACCATGTACTGGCCAGAAGGGCTTGCTGGCACATTGATCGGCATTCTCCACATTGTAGCTTTGAGGTAAATGAGCCCTGATGGTGTGGCTGTGTGTTTGGTCCTATGATGGTGTCTTGATGATAGATATGCGGACGGTTCGGCACCGGGTTTAATTTTTGTTGTGTAGTTGCTGGTTAGTATTTTGTTCAGTCGGAGGCTGTCTGTAGTGATAAGTGAGGACTGGGCTATCTCCCAAGATCTGTGAGAGTGAAGGATGATCCTCAGGATAGGTTATAGATCCTGATGATGTACTGGAGGGTTTAGCTGGGGCTGTAGGTGATGGCTAGTGGTGTTCTTCTTCCGTTCTTTGTTGGGCTTGTCTGTAGTAGGTGACTTCTAGGTACTCTTCTGGCTCGTCAAATCTGGTTCTTCAACTTTTACCAGGTGAGTTTGTTATTTTAAGAATGCTTGATAGAGAGCCTGTAGGTTGTTTGTCTCTGTCTGAGGGATCGGAGCAAATTGGATGTATCTTAGAGCTTGGTTGTAGAGAATGGATTGTGTGATGTAGTCTGGATGAAAGCTGGAGGCACGTACATAAGTATAGTGGTCAGTAGGTTTCTGGTTATAGGGTGTGTTTTATATGACCATTGCTTATTAGCACTGGTAGTGTCCAGGAAGTAGACCTCTTGTGTGGACTGGTCCAGGCTGAGGTTGATGGTGGGGTGGAAATGTTGAAATCCAGGGGATTCTTCAGGCCCCCCTATGGTCCAGATGATGTCATCAATGTTAGTGCAAGATAGGGGCGCTAGGGATGAGAGAACTGAGGAAGCGTTGTTCTAAGCAGGGCCGGCCTCTAGCCATTTCGCCGTCTCAAGCCGGCGGCACCGCGCAGGGGTCTCTGCCACTCGCCGGTTTCCCCGGCTCGCCGGGACCTCCCGCAGCATTCCTGCGGAGGGTCCGCTGGTTCCGCAGCTCCGGCACGCACGCCTGCGGGAGGTTCACTAGAGCCGTCTGCCGCCCTCCTGGCAACCAGCAGAGTGCCCCCTGCAGCATGCTGCCCCAAGTACGCGCTTGGCATGCTGGGGCCTGGAGCCGCCCCTAGTTCTAAGTTAGCCATAAAAATGTTGGCATACTGTGGGGCCATGTGGTTACCCATAGCAGTGCCACTGACTTGAAGGTATAAATTGTCCCCAAATCTGAAATAGTTGTGGGTGAGGACAAAATTCAGTTCTATCCTGAGTTAATCTTAAGTATTTGCCATCCACACTTAGTTAATACTTGTAAAAGTTATTTGGGGGGACTTCTAAAACTATTTTGGGCATATATATACACAGTGATACCCACATGCATACTTTTAAATAGCTGGGTCTGTTTTTTCCTTCTTTCCTGGTATAGTTTTGTTCATTAAAGCTTTATTTATTTTTAATGTACTTGGTGGTGTGTTCTTTTATGCCTTATGCTTTTTATGCTTCATGGTGAAGCACTGTGCTCTGGTCTGTTAGTAGCTTGGGTGTATATGAATTCTTTCCTGGGACTCCATAATATGTATTTTGGAGGAGCAAGGAGAGCCAGGTAACATGATTTCACCACTAAATGTATGCATGTGGGTTCCTTCAGGGGTTGTAAAGTCACTGAAGCTAAGATTCAACTATATACTTGCTTTAATACTAAAAACTGTTCTCTCTCCCCACATAAGAAACAATATACTTAGGGTTGCCAGCTGTCTAATCGCACAATCCCAAACACCCCTTCTCTGCCCCTTCCCTGAGGTCATGCTCCTGCCCTTCTCACTCCATCTCCCCTCCCTCTGTCGCTTGCTTACCCCTGCCCTCACTCACTGTCACTGTGCTGGGGCAGGGGTATGGAGTGGGGGAGGGAGTGCAAGCTTTGGGCTGGGGCCAAGGGGTTTGCAGTATGGGAGGGGACTTCTGGCTGAGCCTCAGGCAGGGGGTTGCAGTCCAGGAGGGGGTGTGGGGTGCAGGTCCTGGGAAGGAGTTTGGGTGCAGGAGGCGGCTCAGGGCTGGGGTATGGAAGGGGGTGTGGGCTCTGGCTGGGCGGTGCTTACCTCAGGTGACTCCCTGAAGCAACTGGCACGTCCATGTGGCTCCAATGCCCCCACAGCTCCTATTGACTGTGGTTCCTAGCCAATGGGAGATGCAGAGCCGGTGTTCGGGACAGGGGCAGTGCACAGAGCCTCCCTGATTGCCCCTGCACCTTGGGACCACAGGGACATGCTAGCCACTTCCAGGAGCCATGCAGAGCAAGGGCAGGTAGGGAACCTGCCTTAGCCCCGCTGCACAGCGGACTGGACTTTTGCCCTATTAAAATCCTGTGAATTGCTTTCAATGGCAACTAGGAGATTGAGGCCAATTCCCGGAGACTCTTGGCCAGTCTGGGAGGGTTGGCAACCGTAAATATACTTAGAACACAGGGTATCACTGCAGTGTCTTAGTCCTCTGAAATAAAAAAAAAAAAAATCATAATTTAAGTAGCTTTTACTTAGCTAGAACAACACTTCCCTGAAGGAAGGAAACCAACACAGTGGCTGAGTCTCCACAGAGGGCTGGATAAACTCCAGGAAAGAAGCTTATGAAAAGCATGCTCCTGCAGTGAAATTCTCATTCTATGCTGAAGTCACTAAAACAGATCAACATATACGCTTCTGTGTATTTTTAACAAATATTTATTTAGTCTTTGCTGCTGACAGTTGCACAAGTCTTAACAAATGTTACCCCTGCTGCATTGAACACTGATACAAAGTCCCACGTTCAAGAAAGAGATAATAACTTCACGCAGAGGGAGAGGAACTACTGACAAGTCAAACAGGAGGGGAGATATGACTTCTGACCCTTGATTTGGACTCTCCAAGACAGCTTGCTTCATAAGCCTTACTAGCTCTTTTATCAGAGATAAGAGGATATGCTGAATTTTTAATGGAAAATTATCTCCCTAGTGTAGCTGATATTTCCCACAGGGAATTTGAATAACTCCATTTTAGTTTTGCGAATGCCAATAAACACAGAATTAGTACATGATAGGTTGAAGGTATGCCGCAGTTTAAAAGTAAATGGAGGTTTTTTTGCTCAGACAATAGCCATATGTCTAATCCCTGGCTTAGAAGGGAGTTATATCGGTCTAAAGGGTGGAAAGGTTTTTAGGATTCACGCATCATTTTGCATAAGCACACCTGGGCACAGAGGAAAGGTTTGAGTGAATTGTTTGGAAAGCATGAATCGGCCAGATCTGAGGAAGCTAGCTCCCATCAGTACCTAAGGGAGAAGATATGTATTTTCCTGCCTCATTTAGTCCCTTATAAACATAAGATGGCATGCGATATTGCAGAGACTGACATAGGGAAATGCAAGCCAATATACTGCTTTATTGGACTGCTTGTGATGCATACCCAGACATATGCCTTCAGGACCCCCCAGTCAGCTCCATCTTGGAGGGTGGGGAGCCTAGACCCAAGTTCTGGGCCTCTCCCCATTTCCCCAGCCAGCTCCAAATGAAACTTCCTCCTCTAGCCTGTGTGTCTCTTCTGGACAAGGAGGCCACCTGATCTTTGTCCCTAACACATTCAGTTGGCACCTTGCAGGGGAAACTGAGGCACCCACACAGAAGTCAGAGAAAACATTAAGAACATTCCCACTTTGTCACAACAGGTGCAACACAAAATATAATACCATATATTGAAGCAGGCAAGTGCTGCTTCTGACTTTCCACTTTTAATTGACCCTTGTAATCTTGTGGTGCCGACGCGTTGTAGCTTCATTTTATATCGGCTTACAGAGTGGGGGGAGCACCACCATTTTGGGCACCACCAAAAATTATACAAACCTGCCCCCTATGTATGCCTTGCCAGACGAAGTTGGAGAACAAGCTGTACACGAGTGGTGCCAGGGCTCGACCCTCTCCGGGGAGGAGGGGAGCCACGCCGGCCCACTCCACTCTGGTTGGCCCGGGAAGCTGGCCCGGGAAGCTAGCCCAGTAGTCCTTGCGGTACTTGTCTGCCTGGCGGGCGAGGGGCTCAGGCCCTCTGGCAGGGCTGAGCCGTAACAACTGCGAGGCACCGGGCCCTAGGCCAGGGCAGGCGGCAAACGCTGAGTCAGTAAGCTCAGGCCTTGGGTCAGGGCTGAGCAACAGTAGCAGTTATCAGCCTCCTCAGGCCAGGGAGAGGGGGAGTCTGCCACCCCAGAGTGGGGTGGCAGGGGGGACGCAGGCCCTCCCACTCCACTGCATCCCAGCCCGGGGCCCTAACAGCAGCTGTCACTCCGCTGGTCAGTCAGTGGGGTTCCTGGCCGCAACACACTAACATAGGCTCCGGCAACTCCGCAGCCTGACTGGGGTTGCCTGCCCCCAGGCTGCTTCCATACTCCCCCTCGGGACCTACCTGGGTCCTAACGTTGACCTCTGAAGGGTCCACGAGCCTAGGCTCATCATGACCGGGGTTGGGTGGTAGGTCCGGGAGTTCCTCGAGATAGTCAGGCCAGGGTAGCACCGGCAGCTCCTCCCAGTAGTGGGTGCAGGGAGGCTCCGGCGGCTTCTCCCAGTAGCGGGTGTGGGGGAGCCAATCTGGGGGTTCCCCTGGGTCGCTGGAGTCTCTCAGTCTCAGGCTCCCTGAGGGACATCTGTTCCCTCCGGCTACTGGGGCCTGACTGAGCTCTTAGGGCCGGCTTTTATAGTTCTGGGTCGCCACCTGACCCTTTGAGGGGCGGGCTCAGAGCTCCGTAGCTCTGCCCACTCTGACCTCTGCTGGGGCTCAACCCTCTCCGGGGAGGAGAGGAGCCACGCTGGCCCTCTACACAAACCCTTTAATGTGCTTACTAACTCTTGGTTGGGAACAAGGGAAGCTGTCATAATAAGCATAGATAGATTTTAGGGAAATTAATCATTTCCATTAGATAATTCTTTCTACTAAAGAGACAGGCACCTTGACAGGTCCTTATTTATTTATTTTTTTAAAAAAGATCATTAAAAGTTGCAGGAGTGCAGGTTCCAAAACTGATTAGGGGATGGAGACGTACTCTGCATTACAAAATGAACAAAGGATGTTTAAGACTACTGGTGTTTCAGATTTGTCAGAATTAATGCTAATAGATCAAACTTTGCCTCCTTTAGTCAGATACGCTATCACCAGTATAATCACTCCAGGAAGAAAATTCAGAAGGTTTAACTTCCCTTTTAGGATCCATTTCATTTCAGGAAAAGGTACATGAGGATTCAAGTAGTAAACTTGGAGATTAATAATATGTCAGAAATAACTAAAGATGTAATTTGACTTGTAGCCAAAATAGTTCCAACAGACTGCTCTGCCAGCACTGAGTGTGGACAAGAGAACTTTAACAAATTGAGGAAATAACTTTAAAAAAAAAATTAGCACAAGCATAATGGAGATGTCACCATTTTTTTTTTAAAGTAACCAATTAAAAGGGGGAAATTAGTATTATATCCACTATTGCAATTGGAAAAATCCAGGCTTGATATTTGCACATTGCCTTTGAAAATGGAGATAAGATTGATAGATTATGAATGAGGTGGGATTTTGTTACAAGCAGGCACAGCAAAAGCTGGGAAACCCTCAGATGAGAGATGACTTGTGAAAATCCCAGTGGCTGCTCAGGCTCCTAGAGCAAGGGCTACATTTTCAAAACTCCAGCACTATTCTCCCTCACCTTTTGAAAAATCTCTGTTTTCTAGGCTCAAATTTAACTAGTTATTTCTTTATCTGTGTTACAATAGTGCCTAGAAGTCCCAACTGAGATCAGGATTCCATTGTGCTAAATGCAGTACAACTAAATAGTGACAGACTGTTCTTATGCCCCAAAGAATGTACAGTCTAAAAAGACAAATATGGGGTGAGTAAAAATAAGAGGAGTATTCCTGTTTTACTGAGGCACAGAGAGATTAAACAATTTGCCCACAGCCACACAAATAGTTTGTGGCACAGTTAGGATTCGAATTCAGACCACAGTTTCGTAAGTCCCCAGAAACCACCCAAACTGCCAACTCTGAAGATTCTTCAGAATATCTTTAAATGACAGAGAGTATGAAGATAAACTTCAAACATATGACAATGAAATGTTGAACTACACTGTGACTTCTTGTATCCTAATGCTAATTCAGTACACAAACATTGAAATACAGTAACCTATATAAGCTACAGAGACTCTGAAGAATAGTTTTAAAACTTTGTATTTTAGTAATGTATATAACAAGATTACTTAAATAACATTTTTTTTCAGAATTGTCTATTAATACGAGCATGGCCTCTAGGCTTTATTGGAATAGAAATAATGTTCTAAAACTGCATTGCAACTTATGTATATTTGTTTTGTATATTCAACATCACAAGGACGTGGGAAGGAATAGAGAAAATTACTTTTCAGGGGAAGAATTTTTCTGAAAGTGGATTTTCACACTACAAAATTAGTTCTTTTAAGCAGAAATCTTAGAAGATTAGCCGCTCAGGACTTTTTTGGGAATATGTATTTTGGCCTGGCTTGAATATGAACAAAAATAAAATGAAGCGGGCATAAGTAGGATGGTAAAGTTTGGAAAGTTTCATATTGGGCTTGTTTTAAATCTTCTTTTTTTTTTTTTTTTTTTGTTCAGAAGCTTTCCTCGAAAGTCTGTCTGCTACAACATTCTTCAAAGAGGAGTTCCACATCAGGATTGCAGTGCATGTCTCACTGCTTTGCAATGTACAAAAAAGTAACTAGTCAAAGCTTGGGTTTCAATGTTTTTAATAACCGCAAAAGCATACAATGTAAGGATTAGACATTATTGTGAATAACAAGAATATTCAGAGCTAAATAGATATATTTTCAGGCCATAGTCCAACCTCTGTTTGTGGTTTCAAATGTACCATTTCCTGGATGCAGGTTTTCCCATAACTGCCACTGCAGAATTTCTTGCACTTCCCTATGAAGCATCTGTTATTGGTCACTGCTGGTGATGTGATACTGGACCAGATAAATGACTGGTGTGATCCAGGATAACAATTCCTATGTTCCTGGATCATCCACTTCATCTCCCTATAAATGTAGGGAACAATCCTACATTACGTGTGCTAGTATTTGGTTTGGTCCAGGCTACTTTTAGTTTACTCCAGTGTGCCTGGCTACAGCTGAGGTAATATGTGTGTGTGGAGAGTTTTCTTCCCACTGTAACAAGAGATATGAATTCTACTGCCTTGTACGCTGGGCTGAACAGGAATTGGTGAAACTCCAGATGTCTGAAAAAGTGCTTCTCTACCCCCAAAGAGAAGCACAAGGCCTGGTCAATGCTAACTGGGATTCTGCCTAACCCATTTGGGTACAAGGTGCAGCCCAGTGGCCCCTGAGCAACAGCATGTGGATAAATTTAGCACTGTGACGTTGTCCCAACCTGTTGCTAGCAAGCTGCATATATACATACGTACACATGATCCAAGATTGTGAAGGTACGTCACTCGTGCCAGGGACTGGGGACCCTCCAAAGGGCTTGGATAATTCCCAATAGCAGGAGCAATCTCTACCCTTGTCAATAAACCCCTTTTTAGGTCTCAGATAGCCCCAGAATACACCAAGCCAAGTCTTAAGCAGCAGTATTAAATGCAGGCTCCATGAAACAGCTAGTCTGGACTTGCAACAAGAAAAATAGCATATATAAATATTGTCAGGCAATTTAACAATGAGATCTCATGGGGAACTCACAGGATTCTTTTAACTCCCCAGAATAACTGACCACTCCCAACAAGGCCCGTTTATCATGTGTAAGCCTCTTCGTTTTCAGTTTAAACTGATTTTTACCAAAAAAATCCTGTGTTACAAAAAGTATTTTTTTCTGATTTTCACCATACTTTTGTATCATTCAAATATATAAAATTTTTTTGTTAGAAAAATATAATACATTGCATGAGATATATGTATTATGAAAATACATTAGTCTGTGTATATGCAAAGCTGCCTGCTGAAGTAAGGCTATGTATTAGTTTAGAAGATACACACAATAAACAAGCAGGCATGCATGCAAGCTCTGAAGTGTGTGCACATCTGAATGTAATGATGACTCTCACGCCCATCACGTACACAAGTCAGGCTGTGAGTAGATAATGGTTTAAAGATCTGACACACTAAAATGGGAAGAAAACAAAAATCGGTAGCAGAATATGTTTAAAAACACAAGGGCATATTCAAAAGCTTTAAGCAAACAAAAACAGGAGAAAAGGATGAAGTGGAGGGTATGCACTGCAAATGGTGTGGCTCAACTATTTAAATGTAAATATTTATAGGCTAATAGTATTAAGTCTACAAGTAAACCGTTTATTCAAATGAAAAGTTTTATTTGGGGATTACAGATATATTGGTTTCTAAAAATTCAGATGTGGCATTATGTTTTAAACTCTGTTTTACTTCTGCAGCAAACGACATTGAATTCTATTAATCAAAGCATTAATCTACTGAACCAAAATAAACCCCGATATTTACCCAGAAAAATTATGAATAATTTTTCCACTGATTTTCACCTGTTTTTGTTGTTGTGGTAATAAACACTGATAAATTCCTGGGAAAAATTAAAATAAAAACCGAAAATGAAGGGCCCTAATCATGTGATAGGATTGAGTTAGTGATAATGTCCTATAGGAATGTGCAACAACAGTGACATCTGGTGTTTAGAGCTCAAATGGCAAGGTCCAAACCATCCTGTTATGTTGTTTATGTATAGACTCAGCAGCAGACCATACTGAGACAATTCTAACCAGGATGTGGCCCCTCAACTCTTCCCAGATAAACCTGCTTTATTTAGACCTCACTTCCTGTCGCTACCAGGGAATACATCAAGGGCTTCAAAACATATTTGGAGCTTAGGTAGCAATCATTACTAGTGTTATCATTTCATTATTTGTGTTAGTGTAGTGCCTAGGAGCCCAAGTCATGATCCAGGACCCCCCAGAACAAAAGATGGTCATAGTCACATGGAGCTTACCATGCCACAATGACATGGATTCCATCATGCCCCTATGATTTAGTCATATTGGAATAGCATCCACAATGTTCTAGGCAGACAGCAACACACAGTGCCTGCTCCAACAGTCAGAATGTTCAGAATGACGATTGGTATGTGTTTTGTTAGCTTCATGTTTATCTCCAACTGCCCCTTTATCCAATCAGTTAGTTTCTGTTGGTCTTTCAGTAAAAAGTTAATTGTACCCAGCATTAATTTGGGAAAACACCACTACATGATTCGAAAGCATATGACCATATGAAAACATCCACTCCAGAGTACAGTGGGCAGTCCTTTGCCTCAGTCTGACAGACATGTCAGTACCCTCTCTTCCCCTTCCCCCTCCCCCACAGTTGCTGTCCTTGGTCAGCAACCAGAGTTCAGGGGTACATTCAGGTGAGTACACCTCCCACTCCTACTGGGTGGGGGGGAGGGACATGCATCAAGCAGTGCCTCAGCTGCTACAGCCATCACTGCAACTGGCAGTTGTTGCAGTTCACTCTGCTGTTGCTGCCCACTGCTACCACCATTCACTCTGCTGCTCTCCCCAGCCACTGCTACTGCTGGCCACCATCCTGCTGCCACTCTCCTCTGCTACTGCTGTGTCACCACATTCTGAGCTTCCACCACTTAACTCAGCTCTCAGTGAGTAGCCTCCTGCTAGTGCAGGCTGTGCAATCTCTTTTATTGCAACACAGTCCCACACCAGCTCAGAGATTCAGCACCTGATTATCAGTGACTTCAGCTTTAACAAATACTGAACAAAACAAAGACTCTCAACTACGTCCAATCAGTGCTGTCTTTAAATACTGGATAGGGGAGGGTCAAATGGTGCCTAAGACTCCTTACGCGGTACCTACATCACCAAATAAGAACACCTGTTCCCACCCTTTCTTCCCTTCACTGGGATTTAGCATCTGTACCCCTGCTTAGTGAGTGCGGTTCACTTTAGGGTGACCCTCTCAATTAGGGCAGGCTAAGTACAGTTCTTCTGCCCTTTACTCATACAGTAAGAATAACAACATTTCATTACTTCTGCACTCAATATTAAAATGATTTGTGACTCAACACCAACCAAAACTGATCACTTTGACAAAGCAGCTCCATCATGCTGTACACCTTGGAAGAATAGACGTGTTTATGCAAATACGGTCTGTTCCTGAAATCACTAGACATCAGAGGAGAGCATGCTGACATGCTTAAAAATCTTGTGTTACACTTTCATTGAGAGTCAAATAATTTTCACATAAAAATTAATCTAATAAAGGAAAACAATTGAAATTATCATTTTCACACGATGACACCACAAGTCAAGTTTTTCTATTGTGACTTCTCCTTTGTCTTGCACATCAAACGTGGTCACTGATATTCCCCGGAGACCTAATTTCAGTTAATTTAACTGAGAAAATATGTCCACTAAGTATGCCAGTTTGTTATAGCCAATTTTCATTTTTAAGACAGTTTGAAGTTCAGAAGGATAATCCATGGAAGCAACACTATCTCCGAATGAATTTTGAAAAAATGGTTCAATATCTTCCTGTAGGATAACCAGTGGACTTCTGTGTGTAGAAATTATGTTGAATGTTTACTTCCCATGTCACTGCAAAGAGTGCTAAATATTCAGAAATTCATAGATGTGACTATCTTTAATTCTGTTGACATTTTTCAATGCTAATGCAACTTTGGGTTGCCAGATTTCTACTATATTAATACCCCAAAGTCACTTAAAGAATCCCCAAAATAGCCAAATACATTTATTGGCTACTTGCTCAAAAGTAGCCCATTCCATTTATTAAAATAAAGTTTTTTTTTAACTAACACACTGATCTATACATCAATTAAAAATGTAGGCTTTCATTAGATACTTAGTACAGAACTGATTTAAAAAAAAATCAATGAATTTTTTAAAAAAAATTATTATATATTTATTTCTAATTGTATTCGATGATGGTAGTCAATTTCCATATTTTTTGTTGAATTGGTTTGTTACTGATAGTCTGTAAATGGCAACATTTCATCCTCACAGTTTTCATCGGAAGTACAATGCTTCTGCTGCAGGTCATACATATCAGCAGCGACCAGTGCAATCATTTTTTTCGTTGGTGCAAACTGTTCACAACAGTGGTTCTCAACCTTTCCAGGTTACTGTATCTCTTTCAGGATTCTGATTTATTTTGTGTACCCCCAACTTTCACCACATTTAAAAACTTGCTTACAATATCAGACGTTTAGGTCTGTAATTGAGTGACCAGGGAAACTGAAGTGTTTTCCGAGTGGTTATTTGAATGTTATAATTCTTGACATCTGATTTATGTCTATTTATTCATTTGCATAGAGACTGTCCGATTTGGCCAATGTACTATGATGTATACAGAGGCTGCAGTGGTAGTGACTCAAGCAGTGGAAGATACAATGAAGATGACTGGATTGGAAGTTGCAACATGTACATAATCCTGGATGGGGTACCTGAAAAGAGTTTCATTTGCATGAAGTGCCGCCTGATAGAGCTGATGGAAGAAAAGATCCAAAGACTGGAAATGCAGGTGGAAACTCTGGTTGAATTTAGAAGGAGGTTTGAGCAGATGATGGAGCAAAGATATGAGGAGTCTGAAGGGAAAAGGTCAGACTTGCAGATGGAAGCAGGACCAAAGAACTCTGAGGGGAGACTGCTGGCTGAGGAAAGTGGATGGTGGAAGCATGTGACTAAGCGAACCAGGCAGAGGAAAAGTCAGGCTAGTGAAGCAGCAATAGAGCTCAGGAGCATGTTTGCAGAGTTGAAAAATGAAGGAGCACAGCAGGTGGTCGCTGAAGGTGAGAGGGCAAGGAAGAAGAGAAGAGGAGCTGGTCCTATAAGGAGAAGGGATGAGTAAATAGAGGTGACACCAAACATGAGCCACAGGAAGATACGGGATGGGCTGCAGAGGATTGCAAGGGTGAATAGGAATCGAGAGGATTTGCAGCCAGAGGGAACAGGGGATAGACCAGAGAATCTCACTATCACTAGGAAAAGGCAGGTCTATGTGATTGGGGACTCCTTACTGAGAAGAATAGACAGGCCTGTAACTAGAGCTGATCCAGAGAACAGAAGGGTGTGCTGTCTGCCCAGTGCTAAGATATGGGATATGGACCTGAGGCTGAAGAGGATCCTAACGGGAGTGGGAAAGAATCTGCTGATTGTCCTTCAT
>NC_133773.1:118469937-118484026 GCF_003597395.2 Chelonoidis abingdonii | reverse complement strand
TGAAATACCGGCACGATGGTTCACTTTTTGACCTCCGTCGCCTGAATGCAAAGACTAAGACAGTGCAGAAACTCCTTCTTGAAGCACTCTTTGCCGATGACTGTGCCCTCATGGCTCACACTGAAAATGATCTTCAGCACATTGTCAACAAGTTTGCCGAGGCCTCACAACTCTTCGGACTAACTATCAGCCTCGGAAAGACAGGCTGATCAACCTGTACTTGTACCTGGATCAAATGCTTCTGTCCCACGTATCTCCATTGATAGCACTCAGCTTAAAGTAGTGGAGAACTTTAAATACCTGGGTAGTGTTATATCCAGTGATGGATCACTGGATAATGAGATCAACGCACGAATATCCAAAGCAAGCCAGGCACTTGGCTATCTGCATTTGAAAGTTTTAAACGACCACAACATCCGGATGTCAACAAAACTGCTTGTGTACAGAGCTGCTGTTCTTTCATCTCTTTTGTACGGGTGTGAAACATGGACACTATATAGGCGTCACATCAAGCAGCTCGAAGCATTCCACATGCGTTGCATTCGCAACATCATGAAGATCCGCTGTCAAGACAAAGTGCGCAATCTTGAGGTCCTCGAGAGATCCCAGATGACAAGCATCAAAGTGATGAACATGAAGTCACAGCTACGTTGGACCAGTCATGTCAGCCGCATGGAGGCCAACAGAATTCCCCGCCAGCTTCTCTATGGTGAGCTCTCCCAGGGCATCCGGCATATAGGTTGTCCACGAAAATGTTACTAGGACACCATCAAAGCCAATCTGCAGTATAGTAGTATCAAACCCAGGGATCTTGAGGACGCCGCCAGTGACAGAACACAGTGGCGTGCAACAGTCAGAAATACCTGCATTGCCTTTGAGGAAGACTGCAGCTGGTGTCTATAAGAGGCATGCTAACAATGTCACAGAGCATCACCAGCGCACAACCCACTGACAGCGAACTTCCCATGCACCATCTGCAGCAAAATGTGCACCTCTAGAATTGGCTTGTACAGTCATCAGAGGGCACACCATGAGACCAACAATAGATGATCTGCACAGATTTGTCATCATCGGATCGATGGACTACCAAGACTGTATTTTCCAGTGCATGGATCTGATGAAGTGGGTTTTAGCCCCTGAAAGCTTATGCCCAAATAAATTTGCTAGGCTCTAAGGTGCTACAAGTACTCCTTGTTCTCTCTGGTTGAGTTTCCCTTTATACTTTTGCAAAACAGAATGTGCTCATTGATATCAGTGGTTTCAGGGTATTGAACGTAAGCAATCAGCTGAGCTTCTCCACTAATGTCCTTGGACTCATCAAGCTGAAGAGCAAATGATTTTGCCATTTTAAGTTTCTCTACATGTTGAGAGACAATATTCTCAGCCATGTCTTCTATTCTACGACACATAGTGTCATTTGATAAGGGTACTTTCTTGAAAGTATTGGCTGCCTTTATTATCAAGCATGTGTGCTGCAAGCGCCACTACGCCAGGCAGAATCAGATCTTCTGCAATTGTGTACAGCATCTTTGATTTTGATACAAGAAGGGAAACAGCATCCAAGTGCTTTTGTAGAAATAGTTGAAACTTTTTTTATTTGAAGCTGGCAAGTCTGTAACTCAGACAGCTTTCTTTCAAAAAATCTCACTGGCTTATCCGCACGCACGGGATGTTTTGTCTTCAAATGTTATTGTAAATATGCCAACTTCATACTGTTATTTGATAAAGAGTTTCTCCACAAAGGAAACACAGGCCTTCAGGTGGATCACTATTTGCAGATGTGAATCCAAAAGAAATATTTTCCTTTTAAAACTGACTGCTTTATTTTTTCAGTCATTTTCAATTTCTTTGAACTTAATCACTGTTGCACTACCACTGCTTCCAGCTTCTCATTTTACAAATCTGTCCATTTTCACGTGACACCTTCAAACTCGGCAATTTGCTTGCATGCATCTGGAAATGACTTAAAATGCCTGTCTAATACCCATATACCAGGGGTCCCTAACATGGTGCCCATGGGTGCCATTGTGCCCAACCGGGGTGTCTAAGTGCGCCTGCGTACTGGCCGACAGATGAGCATCTGCCGAAATGCCACCGAAATTCGGTGGCATTTCAGTGGCAACGCCTCTGGATGATGCCGCTTGTCGGCGGCATTTCGGCGATGCTCGTCCGCCACCACAGTCTTCTGTGCCTCGTCTTCTGACGCCAGCCACATGAAAAAGGTTGGGGACCACTGCCATATATGCTGGTTACTGTATGTAATATGATTACAGTATACTGTTTAAATGTAGTGGTTGTGTGTAGAATATTCTTGCATTATGGCAAGGCAGAGTTTCTCAACTTGGGGGTCATGAGCACAATGGGGCACAGGGTCACTGAGAGACAGAGCTCAAGGGGTGGGACTGAGAGCCTGGAGTCCTGAGCCCCAGGTGGTGGAAGGCACTGAAGTTGGGAGCTCTGAGCCCCAAGAAGGCAGCATGGAAGCCAGGAGCCCAAGACTCTGTGGTGGGGCTGAAGCTTCATGCCCTGAACCCCTGAGTGGCAGCACGGAAGCTGGGAGCCCTGAGCCTCCCATGGTGAGGCTGAAGCTGCATATCCTGAGCTCCTGAGCGGAGGCACAGAAGCTGGGTGCTCTGAGCCTCTGATGGTGGGGCTGACACCAGGTGCCCTGAGCGGGTTGTGCAGAAGCCACATGCCCTGAGCCCCCGAGCAGCAGGGCTGAAGCCAGGCGCCCTGAGCCCCCGGTGGTGGGTCTGCAGCCGTGCACCCTGAGTCCCCAGTGGCAAGGCTGACAGTCCAATCCCCGGAATACATTCGCATACCCCCTGGAAGACATAGGCATACCCTCAGGGGTATGCATACTCCCGGTTGAAAACCACTGCCCTAACACAAAGAATGTTTTCTAAAAGTTCCTACTGCATCTTGTTGCATAGTTTTGTTTTTATCAAGTTAAGCTGAGAAAACAATCTTTCAGCTACAGCATTGCTAAAAGGCAGTTACAGCAATGAAAGAGCAACTGAGCCAAGTTCACTAAAGTCTTTGTCCACAGCAGCATCCAGGTGCTTGAGAGCTTCAACCCAAAATTGCTCTACTTGCTTGTCCTTAATATGATACTTGTGAACCATAGGCAAAGCTCTCCACTGCTGCTCCAATTGTCCAAGGTTTGCACAACACCATGTAAAAAATGAGGTATCTGCCAATCTAAGTTGTTCAGGACTGTGCACAGTGGAAGGACTTAGTACTGCAAGCGATTTAATCACCTGGGCATTTGGTGGCAATCTGTGTTTATCTGTTTCACAAACTCCAACTTGAAATCTCGACGCCTATTTTTGACATCTTCAAGAACGGGAATGGTAACTGTGTATTTTGAAAGTTCTGGCTGAAAAGCAACTCCAAAATCAACTGTGCAAAGCGCTAAGTAATTTGACTCAAAGGTGATGTCATAGTTCATCAAGCAGTCCAGTTCTTAAAAACACACCGTTTCACAACCCTCACCAACAGGCTCTGGTGGAATGTCATCAATTCCTGCAGCAGCTTCTTGTATTAACACTTTCCAACTGAAAGATTTGGTTTATCCTACGGGCTTCCTGAAGATTGAATGTAGAAAAATCAGGGAAATTTTGTTCACTGGATCACTGTATATATGATAAAGGAGTTTGGCATTGTAGTTTCTTTCTTTGTCTTTGGCTGTCTGAAAGTGTAGCTTTAGCTCATCGAACTGATCAAGAACCTTGTTCACACAGACACTAATGGAAAGCCAGAAAAGCTGCATATCTTCAATAGTGCTTCGCCGACATTAGTAGTAGCACAGAGGCGATGGCATGATTTCTGGCACAGACTGCTGTGAGAAAACCAATTGTATGTTTGTGAAATCATATAATCAACATTTCGAGGAAGCAGTGTAATTGCTTTTGATGAACCAAGTTGCAAAGAATGACACACACATTTGATAAACACAATGTTTGGATGATGATCGCAGAGCCTGGATACCAAAGAGGTTTTTTTGCCACACATTGTGTTGCAGCCATCAGTAGCTAGACCGACAGAATTCCAAATCTGCTTATTGTTCTCTTTAAGAAATGTCACTGTGTAATGCATTCAGCATCTCTGCCCAGTAAAGTGATCATGCCACCAAACGTTGACAAAATTTGCTTTTGTGTCTTACTGTGGTACCTCAGAACCACACACAACTGTTTGTTGGTTGTTTTATGGGTTATTTCATCACTCAAAAGCAAATATGAAGAATCTTCTATATCTGTCATAAGTTTGCACTGCATCATAGGGCCAAGAACATTTTTTACCAGTTCTGTGCATTTTATTCAGTGCAAATGTATGTCTTTCTTAGACAGCTCAGCTACTATAGGTTCAAGATGGTCTATGGAGAGAATACTTGAGTAACAAGCGATGTAAGTGGCTAGTTTAAGCTTGCCAGTTTTCAATGAATTATCAACATGTACTGACTTGATTCCGGAGTCAAACAGGGTTCTTGAATTAAAAAATGGGGCAATATTCCTTATGTGCAAACAAGATATTTATGATGTGTTTGTAATTCACATTTTCCATATTTACATATGGTTTTTGATTCGTCCCCAAGTACACTCCTTATCCATAGTTTTAAGAGATTATCTCATTCCCAATCTTTGTTGTATTTCTTTCCGTACTTAGCTTACTTGCCACGATGCATGACTGACTAGGTGGATAATAATGACAACAATTACTTAGGCGGCTACAAATTAAATAATTTTTGAAATTTAATGTAGTTGGTAACTATTTATGCACTTTACTTCCTGTATTTCTGTAAGTGTAGACAATGAAAAAAAATCAGGTTCTACTACTTTTAATTCATTTCACTTTCAGTGACTTAGTGTTCCGGGCGTGTAGGTGCACAGGCAGGGGTGAAAGTGGGCTGGTATGGGCCAGTATGGTGTACCGGTAAGAAGTGGCCGGTGGTACCAGCCTGTATGCAGTCAATGTTAAAGCGGCTGTCGCTGCCTGTTTTCCACTCCTGTTGTGTCAGCAGCCCTGCCGGTAGGGACCCTACTGCCAGGATCGCTGGTGGAAGGGAGTGGGTAAAAGGGGCAGCTGTCCCGGGGCCCGAGACTCCTGGCCGCTGACCTCCAACCCTGTCCCTTCCACCTGAGGCCCTGCCCCTTCCAGGGGCCAGAGCTGGGCCCCATACCAGTAAGTCTTATGTATTACTTTCACCCCATGCACAAGAAGCTTTGTCTAAGGACTATTTTCAGTCAGATATGTAGCCTTTTATAAAAGGTTTGGAACCTTTTTAGTAGTCTATGGTTTTATAATTTTATATATAAATAAATAAATCATAGGTGCTGGAAGCATGGGTGCTGTGGTATCATGGATAGCAGCACAATGTGGCAGCATGGATTTATAATGAACAAATTTTGGCAGCCAAATCTTGCAGTGCTCAGATTGGCTCGGGTTTCTGTGCACTGAAGGTTTATACAAATAGTTATGATAACTACAAAGGATTAAGTTGTAAGACTTTGTAAGGATTTGATAGCGTAACCATCACCTCAGTGAAATTCACAGATGGTACTCAAGTTTGTGAGACTCTGCCACTCTCAGAACTATTAAAGAGTAAGTATAACAGGAGCTAAGATTACCTACCAGCTGGAAGAGAAGGCCATACAGCACAAACACAGCCGCAAAATGGCTGCTTGAGGGCAGCAGTTGCTTGTATCTGCACATATAGAGAACCAACAGCTCCTCAAAAGGTATACTGAGAAAAAGGTCTTAGAAAACTGCAACCCTTGGGAGATTTTGGTAAGATTAAGGCATTCACAGAGGAATCAGTGTTTCTCTGTAACAGCTTATATGGTAACCTGACTGAAAGACCATTATATGCAAAAGCAAAGACTCTCACAGACGAGTGGGACAAAATGGCGGAATAAATGAGCACAGTGGGATACTGCCATTCACTACAAAATTAGGGAATTGGAAAAAAAATTGGGAAAGTTTTAAGTGTAATTTAAACAATATTTGTGGCATGACAGCATGTGCTTGTTTCTTCACAGCAGGGAAAAATTACAGGTGGTCATTCTGCATTGCTGATCTTGTATCCTGAAACTTCCAGCTGGGCTGGCTGTCAGGATAATTATCCCAATCCTGAATGTACTGGGGGCAGTAGCCCCCTCCCTAGCGTGGGCAGCGGGTAATGGAGGCTGGGGGAGGCAAAGCCTTTCCAAACCTCTCTTAATGCTCCCCACCATAGCCCCAGGGCTGGGTCTCAGGAGGGCTCAGAGCTCCTTTGGGCAGCCCGGGGTATGGGCTCAGCCCCAGTGGTCTGGGGCAGGGGTTGAGGGCTGCTCTGGGCACCCACGGGCTGGCTGGGTTTGGGATTGTGCCAGTGGGCTGGCTGGTGAGAGTTGGGGGGAGATGGAAGGGGCGGAGTGGGGGCAGGCCCTCAGGTGGAAAGGGTTGGGGGTGTGGCCTCAATTGGAAGGGGTGGAACAGGAGGCAAGCCTCCTCAAATGGGGGGTGCACGTGCTGCCCATGCTCCCCAACCTGAGCATCCCCAAAGCCTTGTCCTGACCTGCACCCTAGACATTCTTAGCAGGGCTGGGGCATGGGGTGCATTCTGCCCATCTAGGCACATGAAGGGTGGGGGGGCAAGGGAGACCCCGACATCTATCTCCGCCAGGCTCTGTGCAGATTAGGATGCTCACACGGCTGCTCCATAGGTGAGGGAAGGGCAGCACAACAGCTGCAGAGCAGATGGCAGCAGAACGGAGCAGGGCAGTGGGAGTGAGGGATTAAAGGGCAGCACAGCAGCAGCATCTTCCACACATGCTGCAAACATCACTCGGGGGGAGGGACATCATGTGAGACAAGCAGCGTGGAGTGTCTCAGCAGGGGGCAGGGTGGATCAAGAGGCTCCCTCCTGACTCCCTAGCAGTGCGGCCAGTGGCAGCATGGCAGCAAAATAGCCCAAAATACCTCAACCCGCAACTGCTAAAAAAAACCCTACAACTGTCAGTTATAAATAGCCCGATTGGACTAGAAAACCGCAACCCAATGCTCAAGCTCCATCAATATACCAACCAACACAAAGCTCCCAACTGAACATTGTTTTCTGTAAAAAAATAATTTATTCAAAATTCAAAAAAATATCTTCTGTTGGTGTGTGTGTGGGCAAACAATGACAATTCACCAAGTCTTCAACCACTTAATCATCAAAAATATACCAAACACATGAAAGAAGATTAGCCACACCATCAACATCTCTCGCTTAATTGACCTGAAAGGCAATATACAACTCAATTGCAAGCGAGAGACATCAAGCGTTTTTCCACATTATCGCTCAGTGTCATGTATTCTGCTAGATACCATGTTGTTGTCCAGGGGAATAATTTCTAATGGCTTTCCTTGCTTCTCTCCTATTTATGTTTGCCATAAACTTGGTTGCGGGAAGAATCCGTTTTTCAGCAATTGTGTGTGATTTTCCAGCCTTAGCAATTTTGTAACTAACTGTTTTCCAGTCTTCAATTCACACAATTTTTGTTTCAAAAAATTCGACACAGCATCTTTTGTAGCTAAATGGTGGTGGAGTTTGGCTGGATTTTTGAACACATTAGAAAGCACATTGTAACATAAACCACACTGTAGCAACTGTATGACACAGGGAAATCCAAATGTAATGTAAAGTTCATCATACTTCCTGTTCTTCTTTGTGCTTTGTCATATTCTGTATATTTATGTTTCACCTCAGTGACGATTATTGATGATGATTCCCTATCACTAACTACACTTTTGTTGTCACTTTGATCCTCATTGATTTCACGTTCTGTTTCAATAGTAGATAAATTTGTATTCTTAATGCTTCTGCTTTTTAACTATTTATCCTTTTTTGTCAGATTATCTTTATTTTTATTTTTAACTAATATTATTTTGTGGTGTAGTACCGAATACTCAAATACTGGTTCTCCTGCTCTTGCCAGCATGGGAATGTCCCGCTTGTATGACCTGTGTGAGGTCACAGTGTGAAGGAGGAAATTTGAGAACAAAATGACATACTTCATGCAGCGAAAATGCTGGAATGTCGTTCCATCACATTCTGGCCCCATCTGGCTCAAAGGATGGACCCCTATAGTGGATCCCAAGGGTCTGGTAACCCCACTTTGGGAACCACTGCTCTAGGGCAGTGATTCCCAACCTTTTCTCTGCCGTGACACACCTTGAGACCTTTAATTATTTTGAGCAAATCACCGTATTTTCTCCAAATGAATTCTCCCTCTTATTGCCTCTGTTTAAGCTGTTCCCACCCTTGCCATTCACAGTCGCTGTGTAACTTTATTGTACAGCCGGTGACAAGTATTTTCAGTAAACTCACACATTCACAAGAACAAGACACCAAATAAAATAATTAATTGTTTTATATGATGAACAGCAAATAATACAAAAATTGTACCAATCAAGAAACATCAACTAACAATATTATTATGTATCAAGACTTATGGGGTCAACTTTTCATCTTGGAGGCCCTTCCCCTTTTATATGGCTTTGGAAGTGAGCAACATCAAATGCCAAACTCAGAGATCCAAGCCTAGCACTATCTGACACGGAATGGAACTCCGCAATGCTGCCCTGAACTCAATGAATAGAGTGGTGCTGCATGCTGTGATTCACATGAATGACCACAAATTATATATATAAAAAAAAAATAACAAAAAACTTAATGAGACATCTGAGCTTGTTTTGATGCGCAGAGTAATTTAATTTTGGGAGGAAATGTTGACAGTGCCACTCTGAGCTCTTGCTCCAACTCAGATGCTCTCTTAGTTTGTTCTTGATGTAAGTCACGCTTGGAAAACTTAACTTGCACAGGTATGTTGTTGAAAAGGGCCACAGAATGGAGATAGCATGGTCAGAGATTACAGGATATTTGCCTCCCATCTTCAACCAGAAAGAGTCCAACCATGTATTACCAAAATTTATTTCCAAAGTGCAGTCCACCTTTAATTCAGCAAGCTGACCTTGAGCCATTATTGTAACATTCTTAGCATTTTGCAATGCAGAGAAACTTCAAAGATCTTGGACCCAGTCAAAATCTTCTATATTAATTGAAGACAAATATGAACTGAAATTTTCTTCCAGACTTTGCAAATGTTCAGATAGGACATTGACCAAAATACTGGCAGCAGGATCTGCTTCATTTGCCAAGGGGAAAATCTCTGTTGTTTCTTTTGCTACCTTTTCAAACCTGATGGCTAATTTAAACCTAAACTCGTGCAATTTCTGTGTTGCAGAGAAGATGCTCATTTTTACCTTTCATTTTCTAGTTCAGTTCATTGAGATGACAAAAGCTTGTGCACCATGCTACATCAGCAATCAAGTCCATGTACATTGATTTCTCTGAAGTCAGGAACATTTTGATCTCTCTCAGCTCATAGAAGCATGAGAGAACTTTTCCATGGGAAAGCCAGTGTGCTTCAGTGTGCAAAACTAAACTTCAGTGCTCTGCTCCCATTTCTTTACACAGCAAGGAGAAAAGGCATTTTTTAAGGGCAACAATTAAGTTTAAATTCTATGTGTATGAAAGTCAAAGTTAGAGAAGTAAAGACTGAACACACACAAAATTCATTTCTGCAAAGTTTATAGAAGGAAGCTAATGTAAGAAAAAAAGAAACGTGGTTGATCAGAGATACTGAAGTTCTGAGAAGCTGCAGGATTTTCTCTAAAGACTTAAGAAGATAAGTCTGAGATCTAAGATTGGCACATGCTCCGCGTTAGACTTTTTCCAATTTATTACTGAAGACATAAAGATAAATGTGTATTGTGGCAAAGCTGCTGCTCCAGCACACACCCTTGTGTCTGGATATACTGTTTCAGCAACTTGCCCTCGTTTTTCTCTGCTGTCCTTTGGCCTACCCTAGCTGTAGGAGCGACCTGGTCTTCTGTTCTGACCAGACAACTTTACCAAGTTCAACCCCTCCAGTGGCCTCAGGGTCTTTTATCAAAAATCCAACCAAAAATATGAAACCAATCAAATACTCAGCCCAGCCAGGCTCAGCAGGCTGACTCTTCCTCAACTGGTACACCTCAACTGCTATAATGTTTCCCAGTCCCTGGCATCTGTGCCTCCAACAAAGCTATTGGCCCAGGGCTGGCACATTTCGCCCCTGGGGTTCACGCTGGCTGCAGCTCATCAGGTTTCCTGTCTCCAGTCAGGCTACCAGCTCACCTGGAGAGCTAAGGTGACCAGATGGGATGAAGAAAATATCGGGACACATTGTGGGGGGGGGGGTCCCCGCCAGCAGAGCAAAAAGAAAAAAAGAATTCGAAATATCAGGACAAACATCGGTCGGGATGCAGGACAAACGCCTAAATATCAGGACAGTCCTAATTTTATCAGGACATCTGGTCACCCTATTAGAAGGAGTCTTGTCTGCTTCTCAGTCTTCTTTCAGGCTGCTTCCCAGGGAAAGGGCTCTTCCTACTTCTTCTTCTCTGGATCTCATCTCCGAATGGGCTCACCCAGCTCTTTATGGAAATCTCCAGCTCTCCTCTAGCTAGATCTGATAACTAAGTTGAGCCACATGATCTCAGGGTGATCAGAATCAGTTGTTGGGAGAGGTGGGAGTCAGCTGATCCATCAAAAGCTGAACCTTAAAGGTCCCAGTCAGCCTGTGACACATGCATTAAGTAAAAGTTAATTTTTCCTCTGGCAGAAGAGGTGAAGGAGCTTGGTTGTTAGCTGAAATCTCTGAAAGAAATAAAGGAGTCCAACTGCCCAGGAAGCATAATTCAAATAGAATAACCAACAGGGTTTCTGCTGCCATGTTTCTGTTGCTCAATGCACGGTAATTAAATTGCATTTGTACACATTTCCTCTTTGCCTTCTCTTTTAAATTCCTTTCTGGCTGCTCATAAGAGTCGCTATTGTGCTTTGTTCCTCTCTCTGTTCTCTGCACCACAAACCACATGTGCAAAAGTACTGGCTGGCACATACTGCAGAAAGCTCCTATTTCATGTGAAGCACAGGGAAATGTAACTTGCTTGTGTGCAGTAGGATTTCTTTTGTGACACTGCATGCTTCTAGCCCACTGTGGAAAATTGTCAAATCATCCCAGGGTCTGAAAATGAGTGCTGGAGAATAGAACTGAGAGAGATGATATATGTGGATTTGTGCTTGATCTTTTCTCCCTCCGCATCTTATCTCTGGGTGGTCTCCTCCACTCACATGGTTTCAGATATTATCTCTATGCTGATGACTCACAAATCCACACCTTCCAGCCTTTGTCCAGTCCTGCATTTCAGACCTTCACTGATATGCCTTGGTGGATGACTCACCAGCAGTACAAGCTGAGCTTTTTATTTTTCCTCCTTAATCCTCTCCACTGCTGCCTTTCTCTGTGATTGTTCACAACACTACCATCCTGTCACTCAGGACCACAGTCAGTCATCCCTCAAACCCCATCTAGGCGCTGACTAAATCTTCTTGCATCTTCTCTCCCAAGGATCAAAATCAGTCTTTCACTCTGTCCTGATGGGTAAAACACTTGCCCTCATGCTTGTCTCCTTCCTCAATTGCTGAAACTTCCTTCTTCTGCAGCCAACTGATGTCCTAAAAGAGCTGCATTTTGGATGAATGGCACAACAATGAGATGAGATCTTCCTCACCACATCACTCTTCTGTTGAGTCCATCCACTGATGCCCCTTGTCCATGATATGTTTTAAACCCTATGAATGTAACTTCTGGCTTATCTGCCCTGCTGTGACCTGGTGTCCCTCCAGACTCTGCATTTAATAATAATAAATAATAATAATTTATAAATAATTAATATCAGTAGTGATAAACATTTTAGATAGTTTTTTAGAACCAATTTTTCAGTTTTATTCCTTTACATAAACTCACACGTTACACTCATCATGCTATTTATGTGATTATGCTCTTTACACTATTTTATATGTTTCCACTGCCAATTTTGCAAAGTATTTTTGATGGTTAGGGCAACACCTACCTTGCTTCACTATTGATGCCAGCCTTGTTGCCCAGTTCATTTCCGTCTTCTGTTTCCACCTGTACATCTTTTTCCATGCTGTCCTTATATACATAGCATGGCTTTCCAATCTGAGTATGTCAGAACCTCTCCATCTGCTCACTCAAGTCCCTTTTAAAGACTGAGTATTTCTAGGAAGCCCGTGGGCACTAATTCACACTGAATGACCTTCCCTGCTCTGCATTTCATAAAAAGATCCAAATGGAGCTTGACTTGCTCCTTTGATTCTCCCTGTGTCTGTCATTCAGACTGTAAGATCTTTTCGAAAAGCGTTAGTCTGGGTTTTTTTTAAAATCTTGTATAGAGCCAAATTCATTGTTGATGTTTAGCAAATAACAGTGGAAAAACCTTGTCATATTTTACTATATATTTTAAGATTGATATGGTATTTAGGGTTTTTAAGGGGCCGTGGACATCCTGATACATCCTCTGCTGGCTAAGGTATTGTATGGTCTCTCTGCCACACTGGGATTGCCTTCTCTGCTGGTTCCTTAATAATGAACTCACAGACATCTTGTAGCATGCTGAACAACTCAGTTGCTGGTCTTTTTATGTATTTTATCAATCCCATTCTCCTGCACTAGGCTCTGTAGACCTTTGGTCGTCTTTTCTTGGGGTGCAGTCCTCAATTTCCTCTCATTTAGACAACCCAAATTAATGTCCTCCGATTCTGTGATAATCATAGCCTTTTAGAGTTCATATAAATGCCCACCCTGGCCCACCTTCTCCTGAAAGGTTTTATGATATTCCCATTGCTCTTTACCTGGCCTCTTCTTGGGGCTCACTGCTGTTTAGAGTTCAAGTCTCTGTCATTCCTGGGTCTACCTTCTCCTTGGAGATTTATGCTACTTCTTACAGCTGATAACTATTTTATTATTGCCCTTCCCAGACCTACCTTCTCCCTGTAAGGTTTTCATGCAGCTTTCTACAGCTGGACATAAGTCAAGACTTTTGCCCTCCCCATCCTATCTTCTCCTGGAAGGTTTTTCATGCAGCTTCTTAGGACACAGCCTTTTTCTAGGTGCCCTTCCCAGCCCACTGTAAGCAGACTTGCTGTAACCTTCTCTTTCCTCTCTGCAAGTCTCTGCTTCTGCTCAACGCCAGGTGGTGTTACACCCCTCATCAGGCCCCAGCTGGGCACAACTGCCTAGTCATCAGGAGGCTGGTCCCAATTCATTTAAAAGGGCCAGTCACCCTTTGACAGGGTTGTATCAAACATGTTAGCAATTACCTTGTTAGTACAAGTGGAAAAATTGTGAAGCCGTGCTTTGCAAACTATATACAGACATCAGGAATAATCTTTAGCATAAGAGTCTTTGCCCTCACTGAATCTGCACCATAATGCTGCTTTGATCATGCCCTTGTTCCCTCAGGCTTTCTTCTGAATGTTCCATGAAAAGACCCATTATTCAAATGCCTCTAAATTCAGTGAAATCCTTCCATGTTTTCTGACCCCTGTTCACTCTACTAATATCCAGAAACTTATGTTATCTGGCCCTTAGGAGAGAGATACTGGTCTCATCTGCAATTAAAGCTACAAAGTGGTTTAACTCAACTTGTAAAATCTTTCTTTTCAACTGCATGTAAATCAGTTGAAATCTGGTGTGATATATATACACATGGTATTCCTCGGTGACAACTGGAGTACAATATCCAGTTGTACTCTACAATCTAGGAAAGCATTAACATTGCAATATTTGGCCTGTTACATAATACAAAAATGCCTGCAATCTAATACATGGCATGCATTGGATGTTTGCTCCTGTTCTTATCATGCTCACAACAGACTGAGATGCAGTTCTTAGTTTACCATCACAAATTGAAATGAAAGTGTGATTTTGCACTACCACTTTCATGTTCCAGTGGATCTCAAGAACTGTTTTCATTGGACCAGTCCCTCACTAGTGTACATACTAAAACACTTGTTTAAGGGACTGTGGAAGATTTTGTCACGGTGGTTTAGCTAAGGCTGTTCGCCTTCTCAAGGACAGGTTACTAAAGGGTGCTGTGTACTAGCAGATGCTGTTTGTAGCCGGTTAGAACCACTTAGCCTGGGAAGCCCGGC
>NC_133773.1:118431287-118461929 GCF_003597395.2 Chelonoidis abingdonii | reverse complement strand
TGGACTCGTTCCCCGCTTTGAGTTAGCAACGTGCAGAGTCCCCGTTGCGGGTGTGTTTTCTTTACCTTCATTAAAAGCCATATCACTCACTGTGTGTGTGTGTGTGTCTCGTCCCTGCAGAGCACTTAGGCACGTAACAACTTGGTTTGATGAAAATTAAACAAATTGTACAAAATATTACATCCACGTGCTTTATTTGTCACAAATATGAATTTTAGTAATAGGTGTGTATACAGCCATCACATGTGGATATGGAGAGGAATTCAAATGCAGCAAGTGGAAGCCACTGTATATTTAATATTTGTCATTTTTATGAATTAGAGTGCATATCATTCTATCAATGTGTAGTGCTCTGATTTCTAATATATCAGTATAATATTACTTATTGCTTGACTAGATCTGTGACTGTTTTCTTCACTGGCTACTGTCATAGAAACCATGACTGTTTCTCAGTCTCATTTGTCTCATTTTTAGGACAATACACACTGATGGATATCTAGTTATTAATTAAATACCGACAGCAAGATCAGTGGCATGCAAGACACAGAAAGTGAAGATTACCTGCATTGAAGAGTGTACAGTCTAAATCAGAACTTCTTTGAGAACTTCGACATATTTCAAATTTACAGTTTTCTCCAATCTTTTAACCTTTCTTAGCCATGTCCTGACTTCATATTTCTACATGTAAGAATAATGCAAAGAACATATGACTATTGGGAAATGTATCTTGGTACTGACCAATATGAAAGCTCTAACAATCTGAAAAATTAAAGATCTCTGTGTGTTTGTGTGTCCATGTTTAATGCATTGACCAAGTTCGTGTTTGTACCCCACTAGTGACTGGACACTTAGAGTTGAACCTGAACTGCAGCCAAGCCACTGCTGATGAAAAAGCCACCACATGGGGTTGTTTTCATAGATAAGTGACATGGTGAATGCTCTACCAAAAGTCTAAAGGCTTTCCCCCATCAACCTGGTCAAAACTAAGTTGGTTTCATGTTAGCACTGACTGATGGATACCAACTGGTCAGTCCATTCAGGAATTTGGACACCATCAGATCACCAAAGATGGAGCTTCCTCTTCCGCAGGAGCGTTATAGATCGAATTACACACAAGTGCTCTGTGATAGATGCCATGGAAAGTCCTGGGTTTTTAAAGTGTAATAAATAATCCAATGTAGATGTGATTAAAGCAAACCCTAGTGACTAATTTTTGTTAGCTATATATTTTAAAGTGGTGTCTTTTCTCAAGTGTATGAGGACATTCTGCATCTCAGGAGAGCAATACAAGACATTCATGGTGGGAGTCCAAAAACCCAGACAGCCAGACACAAGGATTGTGGATCAAATTGCAATATCTTCCCTTCCTTCTGTGAGAGCTCATCTTTTAATGCTGGATGGTATAACAAACTGACTAGTCAGCATCAGCAACTCTGTGTACCAGAACTGTCTGGTCCATGGGGCTACCATGAATCACCAAAGCTTTGTCCTGTCTAATCTTTCTGAGCATGCAAAGAATTAATGAGATAGGAAAAAGGGTACAAAGGAGTCTGTGCTCCAATTCAGATGATTCCTGCTCTAGAACCAATTTATTTGGTGTTGGTTTTGGTGGTGAACAGATCTACTGAGCAGAAGGGCAGATGATCCCATTTGTTGACTGTGAAATCCACTGCACACTGCCTCAGGAACCATTTGTGGGCTGGCTGTTTGCTTGTATATTGTCTTCCATGAGATGCAGAGCTAGTGGAGAGGTGTAGTGCTCTATGCACCCAGTCAACACCGTGGTTGTCCCTCTGTGTAGAGTGTGGAAGTGAGCCCCTCCTTGCTTGCTTATATAGTATATCACAGTGGGGTTGTCAATTAGTACCTGTACTACTTTTCCCTTTACTGGTGGCAAGATGAATTTTAGAGCCCACTGAGTGACCAGATTTATGTATAGTCTGGACTCCTGGCAGTTGCAAAGTTCTCTGCCCAGTTTGGATGCATCTGTGATCACTATTGCTGAAGGTGCAGGTAAGATGAAGGAGACTCCTCACAACGTATTTTCTATGGATGCCTCTCAGCTGAGGTGCCTGAGGACATGCACAGGGACACTGAATATAAGACTAAGGTCATCCTCATTGGGCCTATGATTTTCAGCAACCCAGTTTTGTAGGGGTCTCATCCTGAGCAGGAGTAGACCTCATCCACATATGTCAGGGCTATCAGACCCCTTACTCTTAGTAATTATTTTACTAATCTGTGACAACTTTGGTCTAAGGTTGGAATCATCCAGGAGATTGTTGCAAATTTGTCTTCTGGAAGAAAATTTCAGCTCTCCATGGAGTCCAGAATTGCCCCTATGAATATCTTCTGGGAGGGACCCAAGTGGAGTTTTCCTGGTTGATCAGCAACCCCAGAGTGCTAAAGAGGGTTGCATGTTGTCCATACAGATATCTTCAGCATCTGACAGAAACTATCCTTGATTAACCAGTCATCCATGTAATGGTAGACATGGGTATCTTGTCCTCTCAAGTGGCCTTCAGCTATGCCAAGGCACTTGGTGAACACTCTGGGTGTCACTGACTGGTCAAAAGGCAGGATCACGTACCAGCTGTGCCTGGTGCCCACAGAAAAGCTGAGGTTCTTGTAGTGTGATAGTCTAAATTGATGTGTGAAAGTTGATTCCTTTTGAAACCAGAGCACTGAGGCAAGCTCAAAGAGAGAGAATGAAGATGTGTCCCAATGTCAGCATGAATCTTCCCATGTCCCTGATGGGGCAGAGACTCTCCAGATTCTTTGGGATGAAAGAGTGCCTGGAGTAAATATCCCCTTTCCTTAGAGCTGACTTTGGAATCTTTGATGGCTTCAACAGTAGAAGCTCATGAGAAGAATCTTCCCAGCGGGATGGAAAAGTGGGGGTTGGAGGCACCCTGGTGTGCAGCTAGATGCAGTTGTTGTTTTTTAATGAAACCCAGGATCCACTTGCCTAATGTTGTCTGTTACCTGGCTGATAAGGAGAGCCAGGTGGTTCCCAAAGGGCAGATAAGAATCCAGGTGGAAAGCAATAAAAAATTGGTTCTGGACTCTAAATACGCCCATCAAATCTGACGATAGGCGTGGTATGACTGGGACTCACCTCTGGATGAAGATATTTCATGTCCCCCTCTCTTCATGGGCTGTCTGACTATCCTTTGAGACTGTTGTGTGTGAGATTGGGATCTTCTTTGGGAAAAGGAAGCAAATAGGACACTATGCTGCCTCTGATAACTAAACCATAAGAAAGAAAATCTGACTAAACAGGCAGTTTGTGTCAGCACCACTGACCTAGTAGTAGACATTGCCTCCTTAATACATTACATGGTTTCCATCCATTGTTTGTGCAGAGAAGGAAGGCCCTTTTAGCTTGAAAATATTTGGGAGCTGACTGTGGCTGCTTATTCTAGGTCTCCATTTGACTCTATTGGAATATGGTGTGATACTGTCTTGTACTAAATCTATATCTTCTTCAGTTATCTTAGACTCCTTCATCCTCTGCATACATGATGCCCGTTGAAGCTTCTTATAGTTTACCTTAAATTTTGTCTTTCGTAATTTGCTCAATCTCTGAAGGCCTCTGGAGTTTGCCATTTAAAACAAATGTTGGTAACAATTGTGGAACCAAATACCATCCACTAGCGTCAACAGGTTGGGGAACTTGATGGAGCCAGTGGAGAAAGGGGGTAAGTCCCAGTGACAAGGGAAGGAGACACTCACCAAGACATAATAGGTAGCTCCCCACCCCGGGAGTCTCTGGCACCCATTGGTCAGCTGGGGAAGAGGGGTGCTGATTTCCCAACTCCCAGGATTAAACTTGGTGTGGGGGTGTCATGGGGTCTCTCACCACACTGGTGCCTCCTGCTGGCTGTTTTGGGAATTAGCTCTGGTCAGCGGGTGTGCCTTCCGGTGCTGGTGGCTCTCCTATCCTCGTCTCTGCCTGCAGACCCACTGCAGTTCCAGTTTCACTGCCTCTGCTTCGTGGTACAGCCTTCCGGCCGTGTCACAATCTGTGTTCCCTCCTTCCGGGAGACTCCTTCTGCAACAGTCTAGCTGCTCCTCGCAGCAGCTTGGCAGTCCATAGCCTGGCCGCCTCTTCAATGGCGAGTGTGTGTCGGGGGGATCCAGGCCTACCCATTACTTTGATTCTCAGTTTAGGGACCATGTAAACAACAGCTTCCCACTGCCCCTCCTTTCTTTCTTCACCAGTCTGTCTCAATCCCCTGGGCCACTTCCCCACAGCCCCAGCACCTTTGGCTCCTGCCCTTGGCTCTTTCACCCTCTTCCCAGAGCCTTGGACCTGCAAGTCTTAGAAGCCTTGTTCCCAGTGCTAGTTCTGCAGCCCTTAAGGAAGCCAGTCCCCTCCCTTGGGCTTCCTGCAGCAGACTCCCTTGCTCTGGCCTGCAGCTGCCTTTTACATGGGCTGGCTGGGCCCTGATTGGCTGGTCCAGCCACCAGCCTAATTGGCTGTTTCCTTGCAGCCCTTCAGGCTGGGTTTTAACCCTATCAGGGCCAGTGTGGGGTAGATGCCCCATCACAGGGGGCCATGTAGGGATGCTACCTTTCCACAGATCAAAACCAGATATAAACACTCATACTACCAGATCTCGGTACAAATCAATAATTAGATATAATTACAATATGATTATACATATTTTACTTATGCAGATATAGTTTTATTTTGTAATTAAAAAATACTATAGTTTTTTAAAACATAGTGACAAGATAAAAAAATTAAATTACGCAGTACTTCTTCCATGTGTACTTTCTATTTGATCTTGCAGCTTTCAGGAGTTCTTTGTTTTTGAGTACAAAGTCACAAAATTCCACACAAGACACACTGAAGTTGAACTTGATGCAAATTTCAAACTTGACCAGGTGTGAAGACATCCGCTTTCTTTCATTGCTCCAAAGGTTTTTCATAAAGCTGAACACTCACTCCACAAATGCATTGCTGACTGGAATTGCAAACGCACATTCTATTATTTTCAAAAGGTTTGGTGCATCACATTTGTCAAAAAAATTCACCCATTTCTGGTCCACTGAGACTTCATCACTGGGATCAAGGTTTGGGAGTGTTTCTTTCAAGAGGCAGCATTCTCTGAAAAATTGTTCACCATCTATGTGTATATCAAAAATTCTTGGAATCTCACATAGATTCTCAAACGTGAATGTGGATTTAGACTCCAAGTCGAGAATGACAATTTTCTGTAGCTATGACTCTGGTCCGAAATTAAACTGCTTCTCCAAACACGCTGTGTTTCTTTGATAGACATCTAAAGCGCTTCATTTGAATGCCTTTTGATTGCTTGGTGGCAGATTCTTCAGTGCCTGGTTAACTTTGAAGCCAAAAACTTTTCTGAAATGTGAGACTTTAGATTGTGTGGCACTTAGTTTAGTACACTGAAGATCTCGGTGGACTGTGTGTTGTCACTCTCCAGTTTCAAGATTGCAAGTTGAAATATATTCATGTAGCTCTGCACGCGCACACACACACACACACACACACACACACACACACAACTCTCATGAACACAGAGATTTGTGTTCAGATTTAACCCATCTTCTTGAGATTTCACAAAATCCCAGCTAAGTGCTGGACAGCTTTCTTCCCCTGGTTGAATGAAGTACAACAGTTCTTTAGAAGCCTGTCTACAGCTGTGAGTAATGTTAACCATCTAGTAGGTATGAGGCACAGAAGTTTATAGTATCCCATATCCAGAAATTCAAAGAACAATTTCAGCTCATTGACATGCTTTGCACTGCAGGAAAATTATTCTAGGCATACTAAATCTAAGGGAATTCACTTCAACGACTAGGTTGTTAAAATAAAAAAGTACAGTAACTCCTCACTTAAAATTGTCCCGGTTAACGCTGTTTCATTGTTACGTTGTTACGTTGCTGATCAGTTAGAGAACATGCTCATTTAAAGTTGCACAATGCTCCCTTATAATGTTGTTTGTCAACCACCTGCTTTGTCCATTGCTTGCAGAAAGAGCAGCCCATTGGAGCTAGCTGGTGGGGGCTTGGAACCAGGGCGGACTGGCAGCCCTCCTATCAGCTCCCCTAAGTTCCCTGTGTGGCAGCCACCCAGCAGGCTAGCAATTGGCAGCAGTTCAGCTGTCCCTCCTCCCACTGCCATGTGCTGCTCCTGCTCTCTGTCTTGCAGCTGCTCCCTGGAGCCTCCTGCTTGCTGTGCAGTGGTGGGAGGGTGAAGAGGGGGGGCTAATATCAGAGTGTCCTCCTCCCCCATGCTCCTTCCCCCTGCTTACTCCATCTCCATAGAGCAGGGAGCTGGACATGACAGGCCTCAAGATGGAGGGAGCTTGCTAGCAGAAGCTGCTGTCTCAACTTGCTGATCTACTTGAAAAAGTAATGTACTTAGAGTGGGGTCAGCAGACTTAAAGGGGCAATGTGTATCTCTCTCTGTTTGTCTCACACACAGGGTGTGTGTCTCTCTCTGTCATGCTGTCTACCCTCCCTCCATTCGTGCTGCCTTGTAGAACAATACGTTCCCCTTGAGGTCAGCGTGTTTGTTCAATCATTTGCAGTAAGGCATTCCCTGGGAAAATATTCTACCTCTCTCACTCTTGACTTCACATCTCACACCTCAAATCCGTCATTGGCTTGTGACAGTTATTAATTGTTGTGGTTAAAACTTATAGCTCTGTGTGTCCTGTGTGTGTGTGTATATATATATATATATATAAAATATAGTCTTTTGTCTGGTGAAAAAAAATTTCCCTGGAACCTAACTCCTGCTATTTACATTAATTTTTATGAAGAAATTGGATTTGCTTAACATCATTTCGCTTAAAGTCACATTTTTCAGGAACATAATTGCAACGTTAAGCGAGGAGTTACTGTACTGAAAAAGAAATAAACTGGTTTGACAGAGCGTTACTGGATTTCTGAGCCTGAAAAGCTTGTTTATGGAGGTCAATAGTTAGATGAACTCATAGACCTGATATGCCATTGTGTTTTACTGTAAATGAAAAGTGGTATGTGTTGCAGTTGGGAATTTTAGGACTGTCTGGCATCAGCGTCCTCTGGAGTACAAAAAAAATGCCACCACTTTATCAGAATGACAAGGGGAATGACAGAAGACTTAGAAAGATCCCTGGAAGAGTTTAATGGGGTTTCAATATGGCACTCGGACTGGTGGCTCAAAAACTCAGCTGCACATACAGTCAGATGCCGGGGGAGGTATATGTTTTTGGCGTTACTTTTGAGGAGAGTGTACAGAGCTGGTCAGAAAGCTTGGTGGCTTAGGCTATTACAAGGGACCTTGACTTTTTTCCTATACTGGTGGTAGTCGCTATTTAGGGAGCAAACTTTTGCAACAAAAAGTCCATTTCCAGTGTTAGAACCAATCGTCATCCATATTTTAAATAGACAGTTGGCTAAGATGGCTTGGATAATGAAACTGGTGAGGGCCTTGTTTTACATTGCCTGTGGTTTAAAATCCTTTTTCATGCAGTGCATGTCCCAGGAGTGAATAATTGTGTTGCTCATGCTATGTCTTAATTTCAGGACAACAGATTCCACTAACTTTCCCCTCTGACCAGCATGGATCCATGGGTGCCCAACAATTCTGGAGCCCGGCTTACGACATCTGTGGGACTAGCCGAGGATTCAGTTGCCCCACAGACTCTGGGGGCCTATAAGGCCAGCTGTTCAGAGTTCACAGAATTTAGGGCACTTGGGTGGCCCATATGTATACACCAGATGGTGTAATATGTGGTGCCTTTGACCCACTGTGTATCTCTAGCGGCTAGTGGGCTTATCCTACTGGAATAGGTGATGTGTTCCCCAGATCCATGCGAGCCTTTCATAGTGCAGAAACTCTTAGAAGGGTAGTTCAGGAGAAGCAGGCTCCAGAGGGATGAGAGGTTATCCATGACACTGGAAACCTCAACAGGATTAGTACAGTTTGTGCTGTGGACCATTTTATTTAAGGCAGCATTTGTTGTTGTCATCTTTGGTGCTTTTTGAGTGAGTGAGCTGGTGCTTATGGCAGCATGCATTCAATGTAACAGTCATGCAACTATCTGCAGGAGCGGGGTCCCTGCTCTTCAGGTACTCAAAAATGACCAGAAGGGAAGGGGGAGTTTATGCAGTGTTAAAGGAATGTGCAGGTAGGCTCTTTGTGTCCTGTAAAGTCAATAAGAGCATCACTAAAGATTCGGGGACCTGCAGCTGGGACCGCTGTTTGTATACAGTGATGGTAGCTGCCTGACAAGGTACCACTTTGGCACAGTATTGGAAAAAAACCCTGTGCTTCTGCAGTCTCAACACCAAAAAGTTTGGTACTCATTCTTTCAGGATCGGTGCAGTGACATCAGCAGCTGCAGGGGGCTTTGGTCCACAGCAGGTGCAGGCAATAGGGGGCTGGAAATCAAGGTGTTACAGGACTTACATCAGCACTGAGAAAAAAATGGCAGAGACCAGCAAAATGTAACTAGCCCAATGTGCTCGTTTGTTTCAGAAACTACACAGAACACATGCAATATGTGGATTTGCAGGCTGCCTGTAGTGCATAGGGCCCACAAGAGGCCAGGTAGGACAGCAGTTGGATCTCACCTGGACTTCAAGGCCTAAGCTGTTTGCATCGGGTGGAATTAACTTAAGGGACAGAATCCACAGGGCTGTTAGCTTGATTAGGCAATCATGGCTGGAAGTGATATTAATATGGTTGGAAATGCTTGTAAGGTGGGTTTGGCTGGGAGCTGCAGACCCAGGCATGGACAAGGCTGGAAGGCAAGTGAATAAAGAAGTCACAAAGATATTCCTGGATAAGGGGGTTCAGCGATACAACTTAGAGACATCTGTTACAATCACCCAGAAGTTTTCAGGGATGATGGCATATATTTGTCAGATGGAGCTGCTGACATATGGCTGCAGAATATGAGGCAATTGATTGGGCAGGAATTATGATATTAAGCAGCGTGGTTTTGTGGGGGACCGACCCAGCTAGTTGCTGGCACCCCCGGTGGGCAGTTTCCAGTACAGATAAGAGAAAAAAAATGAACAGTTCTCAGAGATAAAAGATCTGTGAATTTGGTGATAAGCCTTAGGCTCATGTGATGGGGTGAGACCTTGTGACCTTCCCGGACCGAGGTCAAACTGAGGTCCCACTTTTCTTCATCCTCAGTGCGAGTGGGGGTGCTAGGATTCAGAGACAGCTGAGTCCTGGAAGGTAAGCTGAGGAGAGCCACCCTACAATATGGGTTATATGGTAAGGAGCCCTGTAACCCCAGCACTAGTTGCGGGCTTTATGGTAGAGTGACCCTTGCACTGTAACCAATTAAATGCCTAGCATAGGAGAGTATAGGTGAGGCATGGACAGTGTCCCTCCCCTCTGTTAAAGTTTAATAAAAGTTGTGGCCTGCTGCTTAACTTCATGCACATGTCTGTCCTCATTTTGCCACAGTGTCCACATCAATAATTTCAGTGCTTGAGGCATAGTGCCATTCTTGGAACATATCACAAGAAAGTTGCCTGCAGTTTAATATTGCATTATAAGGTTTGCACATTAGTCAGTTTTTTTTTTTAATCAAAGATCACAGAGCAGTCACAGCCAATTTAGTAAAAGTCATGAGTTTAGAGGGAAATGGTATGTACAGTCATGGGTATGAAAATTCAAATATACCTCTTTAAATACAATATATACAAATCCCTTTAAATACATTATACATTAATGCATCTTTATTATTATTATTCTAGTCTTAACAATGACAATGTGAACTGAACAATAACGGTGTGAAATGAAGTGACACATTTTCAAACACAGAATCAGAGAAAATGACAGGCGTCTGATGCAGAACAATTATTATTATTAAGTTTACAATGGTACAAAATGTTGTAGCAAGAAAGGTTTGATGCCTTGATGGAGCACCAGTCATCCTAAAGTACATTTTTGGATGAAGAAAATGATCTTTCTGCATCAACACTATTTAGTGGCACTGTCAAGCATCAGACAACAATTACAACAAATGGTGGGAATCTTGTTTTCAGGTTTCTCCAACATTGGTAAACTTTCTCGCATTGCATTTCATAAACTGTTTTGACACAAGCTTGGTATTCACACTGTGCTACATTGTTATCTTCAAAAAGTGGAATAGCCTAGTGTAACCGGGTGGACACTCACCCCTGCGGCGCCTCCTGGTGGTCACTTCGGGAATTAGCTCAAATTCCAGCTTAGAGCGCCCTCTGCAGGCCGGTGATCCACCTTCTGCTACTGGTGGCATGTCCCTCCCTGGACCCCAGTGCCCCTTTTATGTGGGGTTCTGCCCCCTGGCAGCAACCCCTTCCTCCCTGGGAACCCCCCCCACTCTATCCCCACTTTGCCTCAGGGTCTTGGCAACTGCCCAGTCATTAGCTAGCCCCACGCCCTGGGGCAGACTGCAGTATTAGCCTCTCATCATCGGCAAAGGGGTTCGGACCTGCTGCCTTGGCCTACCCCTGGGTTGCACCCTGCAACCCCAGTACCTCTTAGCCTACTCCTAGGCCGCAGCCTGGGGCTTTCCAGGCAGGTGCTCCCCAGCTCCGCTGCCTTCCCTAGCCCTGCTTTACCCTTGGTACCTTGTCTGGTCCCTTGCAGCAGCCAGGCCCTTCTTCCTCTGAATGCAGAGAGAGACTTTTTGGGCTCCTGGCTTCTCTGCCCTTATATAAGGGCCTGTGGCTCAGTTTGGGGCGTGGCCCCAGCTGCTGCCACTTCCCTCAATCAGCCCAGCTCAAAAGGCTGCTTGGTCCAGCCCCAGCCCCTTCCCTCCCGCCACACGCGGGGTGTTTTAACCCCTTCAGGGCCGGAGCAGAGATCCACTCTGCTACATAAGTAAACTTCTTTCTCAGATATGATGACATATTTTGCTGGATTTGGGTTAAATACCCACTTGATTTGGGTCAAATTGAAAAATGCTACTGCAAGTTGACAAATCTGGAAGCAGAGTTGCACTGCATGTATGTTTCATTTTTTTCAGTGTGGTTAAAGCATGCTTCTCTGCTCATTGCATACTCACATTCATCAACACTGTTATTTGCCCACATTATGAGATACTACATGTCATTGGTCACAATATGTGAAAGTATCACAGATTCATCATATTTTGTCAAGGCATGCATGACAGGAGGTTCATATTTCTTTAACATGTTCAGCTGTTCAAGGACTTCTGGAGATTAACACAAATCATAAGAACATAAGCACATACAAGAACATCAGAACGGCCATATTGGGTCAGACCAAAGGTCTGTCTAGCCCAACATCCTGTCTTTTGACAGTGGCCAATGCCAGGTGCCCCAGAGGGAATGAACAGAAGAAGGTAATCTTCAAGTGATCCATCCTGTCACCCATTCCCAGTTTCAATGACATCTACATTGTACAAACAGCTTGTGTGATCCCTTGCTCCTTAATAAAATGAAAAGTAGTCCTCTGTGTGGGCTAAGTGAAACCAAGGATTATTACACCAGCTCTCTCAGTGCCTTATTACCAGAATGGGTGGAATGGCATACAGATGTGAGCTTTATGTGCTGGGCCACTTGTAAATGCTCATTTCACTAGGACAACCAGGTAATTTACTTTTTCAAGCTTTTCATGCCATGTCAACTCAGTTTAACAGGTGAGTAGCACACGTCACATGCACAGCATTCAGAAACAATGGCTTCATGCTCTGCTCCCAGGCCTTTTTCCTATATATTTACAGTGCATGACACGAAAGCAGTGATCTGGTCAAAGGAAACCTCATATTTATCCAGTGTTCCCCATATTGCTTGGCTAATAGTCTTAAAGGTCAAAACCACACAATTCAAAAGAATCATGTTTAACTTCAATTCACATTCATATTCTGGTTTGCTTAAAATAGCCAATATGTTGAGAACATATTTGTCATCTGCATCCAAGATCTCTCTAGTGTCAATGCTAATCCTGTCACAAGACTTCAGCTATTCTTTAATTTTGTTTACATGATTTTCATATACTCTTGGCAAATAGAGTTTCCATAAATGTCTTGAATTTGGTATGATTCCAGCATTTTCAAGATTATATTCTAAATACTTTTTTTGGGTAGTTCAGTAGAAAGAGAGAGCCTAAAGCATGGGGCCTGATAAAAAGGCCTGAAGCCTGAACTAAAGTCAGCAAACATCAGGCTATGAGCAAAAGTCAGGTTCTGCTATAAAACAAAAGCCTGCTTACAAGTTAACTGTCCGGTACCTGAACTTCGCAAGAATATAGCTGGCGTTGCTAAAACACAGATATTCCTAAGAAGTACTAGGTATTCATGTGAACACATTCCAGAGGAGCAGTACCAGAACATCCCAACACAAGTAGTGATATAAACACACTCCCCAAAGATGATACTGTTACCCCCCAAAAAAGACTCTGGGGTCCCAGAGTAGGTTTTCTGTTGCTTACTTCTGGGTTCCCAATTGTTACCTATTAATCTATTCTGGTAAGGTGAAAGGAGGGGGCCTGCCTTAGAGAAATTGCCAGCATTTACCAAGGATCTCCCTATGCCCTTCATGAAACTCCTCAGAACAGACTAGAGCTGTTCACCCTTGGGAGAACATGGATATAGCCTTCCGCTCAAAGGATTGACAGCCAGGCAGTACTTTTCCAAAACAAACTATTTTCTTTATTTAGTGTAACCAATCATTTCTAATACAATTAATCTAAACTTAAATTAAAACATAAACAATAAATCCCTTATCATAGGTGTACAAGTACCCAATACGCTAATGTCATATAGTTGGAATGGTGTAAGTGATAGGACACTGCACATGGGGATCAGAGCACTGACAACAATCTTAAAAAAAAATGATTAACCTTTTATAACTGTTGTTCTTTGAGATGTGTTGCTCAAGTCCATTCCATGTTAGCTGTGTACATGCCGTGTGCACTGTTGCCAGAGATTTTCCCCTTAGTGGTATCTGTAGGGCCAATTCTTGTGCCCTCTGGAGTCGCGCACATATATACTACTATAAGGGGTGCTGATGACCCTGCACCCTCTCAGTTCCTTCTTGCCGGTGATGCCAACAGAGGGGTGGGAGGATGGGTCAAGGAATGGACATGAGCAACAAATCTTGAAGAACAACAGTTATGAAAAGTTAGTAATCCTTTTTTCTTCTTTGAGTGCTTGCCCATGTCCATTCCATGCTAGGTGACTCACAAGCAGTACCCTTGAAGGAGGGCTCAGATTTCATGGATGTGCTGACTATAACACTGCTCTTCCAAAACTGGTGTCATCTTGGGCCTGTTGGATGATGGTGTAGTGGGATGTGAAGGTATGCACTGACAACCAGGTTGCAGCCCTGCAGACATCCTGAATCGGTACCTGCTCAAGGAATACTGCTGATGAAGCCTGGGCTGCTGAGGAATGAGCGGTCATGATGGCTGGGAGGTGGAACATCCACCTGCTTGTAGCAAGCTCAGATACAGGTGGTTATCCAGGATGAGATTTTTTGGGGTGGCCCTCTCAATCTTTCTGCTACTGCTACAAAGAGTTGCGTGGACTTGTGAAAGGGCTTAGTTCTTTCACTATAAAAGGCGAGGGCCCACCTAACATTCAGCATATGAAGCTGATCTTCCTCGGAGGTCTTGTGGGGTTTTGGGAAGAAGACAGGTAGAAAAATGACCTGCTCATTATGGAATTATGACACCACCACCAACAGAACCTTTGTGAAGACCATTGGGGCAATCAAAGGGTTGAAGTATGCAATACTGATAATGTTCGTGGCTGACCACAAACTGTAGAAAGCATTTGTGAGCTTATAAATTGCTACATGAAAGTATGCATTATGGAGGTTGAGGGCCACAAACCAATCCTTTGGATCTAGAGATGGTATTATTGCTGCTTGGGTTACCATCCTGAACCCCCGTATCTGAATAAATGTGTTCAGTGTTTTGAGGTCCAAGATTGGTCTCCATCTCTGTAATGTTGTGGCCACTTGCCTCTCGTGAGCATCTCCTGCTGGCTGGGTGCATGCCTGCACTCTCTGCTTCGCAGTAGGTCTTCAGTGACTCAGCCCTCCAGCCGAGTCACTCATAGTCTGTATGTGAAACAAACAAAACAACCCCTTCTGAGGTAACACGGTCCAACAAACCGTCGGCCCTTCCCAAAGTCCTCAGTCTCATCTCTGGGCCTGTTTAAGCACTAGTCTCCTTCTCAGGTTCCAAACAAAACTTGTCACCTCCTTTGCCTTTGGCCACTCTGCCTGTGACTGCTGGGGGGACCCAGGCCCCCTCACTACTCTGGGTCCCAACCCAGGACCTCTACAACTAGCAACCACATGCTGCTTTCTTCACTAATGTCTATTTGTTGCACTCCCTGGGATGCTTCCCACTCTGTCCCATCCGCTTCTTCGGTCTTTGGCCTGTTTCCTGTTTAATCAGGGCCTGTCCAGGCCTCCTTGTCTAGAGAGTCTGTAACAATCTCTGCCCTGTTCTCTCAGGGTTCTTTCTCTCCGACCTCTTCACCGAGAGGGGATAACAGTCTCTGGTCCTTTTTGTCATGGCTCTCTCTCCCAGGCCTCTGTGCCTGGAGATCTTCACAGTCTTATCCCTACTTGAGCAGGGTTTCTTCCCAGCCTCTTTGCCAATGGAGTTTCTCAGTGTTCCCAGCCAGCAACTGCTCTGTCCAGCTGCTGAAGCTTCCTCAACCAGCCAGGAACACCACACTTCTTCCTCTGGCTTCAGCCAGCATCTGAGCTGTCCAGGCCCTGCAACTCCTGTTAAAAGAGCCTGCAAGGCTCTGATTGGCTGCCTACCCTGCAGCCTTTCTAGGCAGTTTGGAGGACCCAGCTCTACTGCCCTTTTTTCTGGAGCATAAACTACTACCCGTTTTTCTGGGTATAGTAGGACAGTTGGGCCTTCCAGAGGGCCTCAAAGGGCCTGATACATCCCATCACAATCCCCCTTTTCTTCTTGGATACTAGAAAGTATCTGGAGTGGAGCCCTTGCCCTATGTAAGAGGGAACTGCTTCCACAGCACTATGTTGCAGGAGAGATTCTACTTCTTGACCTAAGAGATCTTTGTGAAATGGGTCCCTGAAAAGAGATGGGTGATGCAGAAGGATGGAACTGAAGTGAATGGCGTAATCTGATGTGATGACTTCTAGCACCCATCCACGTGTAGCAATCATTCCCATGAGTGTTTGAGGACAGTCCCCAGGTGGTGGGAAGTAGAAATGTGAAACAGCGTAAGATTCAAGTGGCAGAGTGATTTGTAGCTCTCATCTGACATATTAAAATGGTCACTTAGTGGAGGTTGATGGCTGGATAGTCACAGATGTAGACATTGATGGTCTCTTCCTTTGGAATCTAGGTCTTTTCTTACGTGGTTCTTCAGCCTTGTGATATGTTGGGAGTTGAGAACTGGACTAGGTGGGAACTGTGGGCTGTTTGTGATCTGCTGTAACTTCTTTTAGTTGCAGGAGTACAGATTCTGAAACATTGAAAAGTCACTCAGGAAGCCTTTCAGGAGTGGAAGGATTCATCCATGGTGGCGATGAAGAACTTGTGGCCCTCAAGCAGAAGATCCTCCACTGCATTCTGGACTATCTATGAATTCCAGAGGACTGTTACTAGGACTTGTGATTCATCACCATGGCTGCTGCAATAGATCAGGAGGTCAGGTCTGCTGCATCCCAGAAACCTGTAATGAGGCATTAACAACTAGTTGGTCTTTAGTGATGAGCTCCTGGAGCATCTGATCCCTTTGTTCCTGAGGCAAATATTCAATAAAATGAGTGCACTTGTAGTTTGTGGAGGCTGCTGGAATCAGAATTGCTGAATCAGAGCTGCTTAACTCACAGACACTCCATGCTGGTTTGTATGCTGGCAGGGAGTGTCCAGACAATAGAACTACTGAAGCAGAGCCTTCTGAAGCATTTAAATTACAGGGCATGTAGTAACACAGCTCCTCACTGGTCTGGATTGCAGCCCAGAACCTGACAACCCCTACATGTAAGTTCTAGCACATGAAGACGTGGAGGATACAAACCTCCAAAAGCTACATCAGAGAAAAGAGACTCTCCATAAACTTTGAAAAATGTGTTATTTGTCAAGCCCTGAGTCAAAGAAAGGACTCATCAAACAAACCATCAGGAGAAACTTACCCCTATCTTCCCCCAGTTTCCTCTGTCTGCTTCTGAATCTGATGCAGATCTTGTACTTTGACAGGATGTGTGTGTCCTCTGGACAGTGGAGACATCTGGAATGACCATCACTTAGGGAAACAGATCCTGTGAAGGTATGGCAGAGTTTAAACTTGGGGGGATTGGCATACTGTCCAAAAGTTAAAAACAGTAGGGGGTGGTGGTGAGCCGTGACTGCAAAAGGATGGGAGGGTGGGGGAAGCACCCCCAAAATACACACAATTGTGAGTAAATCAAGAAAGCCTCCATTTAAAAATATGATATAGGACAGGTAAGTAGCTAAGCTAAAACTTGGGAAAGCATTAACTAAGCAAACACCTCAGGCTCTATCTCAGGCTGCAAGCGCTTGAGAAGAAATTGGAGTGACAGTGGCTTCACCCTGAATTATTTGCCCTCAAGGTGCTGCACGAGTGTATTCAGAGCCCAGGTGCACACCATATGCATACTGCTACCAAAAATCTCCAATCAGAGGAGCAAGGGATGTTCACACACTTGGAACATCTATAGGAATAATTACTCAAAGAAGAACATCAATATTCTAATAATTTCAGAGACAGTGATATATTATCATGGTCATTGCTCATTTTATTCCATATTAGTAGGAAAACAGTCATTGTGCAAGAGAAACTAAGAGCATTATGACCTTCAGAGTGATCTTGTCTCATTAGTGGTCTGTGGTCAGGGAGCAAACTTAAGAGGGAACTTGTTTTACACACTTTCCAATTATGACTTGTGGAATAATAAGCACTTTTCATAGGGCATCTGCACAGAAATATGCTACCACATTTACATGATTGTGTGCTCAGCACACCTATATGATTCTTTAGCAGTGATGACTTGCACAAGGGCGGAGAAAAGAAAAAAAATGACAACCAAACAAATGCCTGAAGTAACAGATAGTAGGTCATGGTTGTCATCTTGGATGTTTCCTTGGAAGACTCTACAGCCAAAATGTGGCAGAAGCTCTTGGCTACATAAGTACTACATTAGTATTCTTCTGGTGTTTGCTAGAGCAGTCCATCTAGAAAGATCCAAAGCCAAAGACTGGAAGTTTATATAGACACCATTGTGATGGGTTGAATCACAGAAATCCCTTTGGGACTGCCACCTGATGTGCCTATACTACCTCTGAGTCCATTTTCCCTGCCAGCTTGGGACTTCAGTACTTGCCTTGTTTGAGCCAGGCACGCTTGCCTGCTGCAAACACAGATAACAAGTCTGAACCACGTCCCCCACAAGCTGCAGGCTTAACTGAAAACAGCTTAAGAAGTGTTCCTGTCTCTAGCACTCAGATACCCAGCTCCCAATGGGGTCCAAACCCCAAATAAATCCATTTTACTTATAAATTGTTTGCCATTCATAACACTGATAGAGAGATATGCACAGCTGTTTGCCCCCCCAGGTATTAATACTTACTCTGGGTTAATTAATAAGTAAAACGTGATTTTATTAAATATAAAAAGTAGGATTTAAGTGGCTCCAAGTAGTAACAGACAGAACAAAGTGAATTACCAAGCAAAATGAAATAAAACACGCAAATCTAAGCCTAATACAGTAAGAAGCTGAATACAGATAAAATCTCACCCTCAGAGATGTTCCAATAAGCTTCTTTCACAGACTGGACACCTTCCTAGTCTGGGCCAGGGGTGGCTCCAGGCTCCAGCACACCAAGCGTGTGCTTGGGGCGGCATGCCGCGGGGGGCGCTCTGCTGGTCACCGGGAAGGTGTTAGGCGGCTTCGGTGGACCTCCCGCAGGCGTGCCTGCAGAGGGTCTGCTGGTCCTGTGGCTCCGGTGGACCTCCCGCAGGCGTGCCTGCAGAGGGTCTGCTGGTCCTGTGGCTACGGTGGACCTCCCGCAGGCGTGCCTGCAGAGGGTCTACTGGTCCCATGGCTCCGGTGGACCTCCCGCAGGCACACCTGTGGGAGGTCCACCAAAGCTGCGGGACCAGCGGACAGCGGGACCAGCGGATCCTCCGCAGGCACGCCTGAGGGAGGTCCACCAGAGCTGCCTGCCGCCCTCCCAGCGATCGACAGAGGGCCCCCTGCAGCATGCCGCCGTGCTTGGGGCAGCGAAATGTCTAGAGCTGCCCCTGGTCTGGGCCCAATCCTTCCCCTTGGTACAGTCCTTTTTCCAGCTCAGGTGGTAGTTAGGGAATTTCTCATGACTGCCCCCCTTATATAGCTTTGGCACAAGGCAGGAATCTTTTGTCTCTTTGGGTTCCCACCCCTCCTTCTAAATGGAAAAGTCCCAGGTTTAAGATGGATTCCAGCACCAGGTGACATGGCCACATGTCCTGTGAGACCCCCAAGCCTTCGTTCTTCCCAGCCTGACTCACAGGAAGGCTTGCAAGTAAACAGAGCCATCTATACTCAATTGTCCTAGTGTTACCCAGTGTTCTTTGAACCCAAAGCTCTTGGTAACTTTTACTCTGTGCGAGGTGGTGTCAGGAAGTAAATCAGGGGAGACATGGCCATCCAACCGGTAGATGGCTGGCACAAACACAATGACACAAGAGTGCTTTCACTTAAAGCTAAACTTTACGTAGTCTCAAGCACTTACACATGTCCACAACAGGTCAGTAAAACTCCCCCAACCCTCAATAATTACCGAAGCTGAGTGTTGCTCTTGAGTGGCACAGCGGCTGCCAGTGGGGAACACAAGATTCATCCACAGGGAGAGAATCCAGACTTGAAGAGTCCCCCCTACCTCAAACTTTCCCCCCTTATTTATAATACAATGGCATGTCCCTTAAAGGAAACCTGATAAGCAAGCAGTTACAATGGTCCAGCAAGAGCTTTCCTTCTGATTATTGATTAACCAGGTGATGGTTTTTCCCAGAGTTTGCAGCCTTGAGGTCCTAACAGATACATTCCTGAGGGAACATCCTACTTTTCTAAAATGCATGTATCAGCAACTTCAACACAATTCTTATAAGGAAGGACACGAGGTCAAGCTGCCCCTTCTATGGCACCCAAACCCCGCTCCCCTCCTGCCTTGGTTAAGCTAAGCCTGCTGCATGGCCATTTTATGGCCTGCTGACTTGGCTGCTTTTAGCAATAAACAGTAGTGGTTTCAGGCACTTTACTGCTTTGCCAAAATCTCCTCATACACTAGTTGATGGGAGCCATCAAAATTCGAAACCACCATTAATGGCCCACACTCGGTAAATTATAAGCTTTGTAATGATACCTTACAATGAAGCATATTCCAGTTACATTATATTCATATTTACTAGCATATTTTCATAAAATCATATGGAGTGCACCGTCACAACCATTACAAGAGAGACAAGTAAACTGTGATTATTAAGTAGCCAGACATACTCAAATTTGTGTGGACTAGGATTTCTATTTTCATTATTATTCCTGTGATGTTCCTCATGGTAATAATTGACAACAGGTTACTATAATTGTTGGCTGTATTTGGGGAAATTATAGGTGCCATGGATGAGTGATTTATTACCTCTTATGGAGGCATGGTGACTCTGTACTGTTAGCATCAGTGAGACTTTTGTACTGTGGTCTGTGTACTTCAACATCAAACTAGTGTGGAGTGTTTGATTTGTGTGTAAGAAATAGTGACTTCTCCTTATTGACATCACATAATCCCTTGAAAATACTACTGTGCATATGATGAAATATGCCACTCTACACAATCAAATGCTTTTTCCTATATCTATCAAGACTATAATACTAATCTATTTTTATTAGAGATTTGATTCTATTAAACAATCTCCCAACCTGATCTTTGTTCATTACAGTAAAGAATATGTTTTTGAATCCTCTGGTCAAACTCACAGTATTTTTTATTCTATATTATTAAAAAATTTGCTGTCACAGGTTCGCAATCACTGAATGTCTCCTCCTGGCTGGTCACAACACTGCAAGTGTTCTGGATCTCAGTTCCCCCTCTTGTTACAAGTCTATCCTGCCTCCCACTCCAGTAGAACAGAAACCACACCTTAAGTCCTGTTGGATGACTTTTCCTCAGGCTGTCACTTTATTGTCAAATGGTAAAAGAAAGCAAGTTCAGCTACATCAGGTAGTCCTTTACCTGCTTTTCACCCCAAATTTCCCTTCTTCAGTCAAGGGTGGTGCTATAATTAAAGCTACATTTGTGTCACGGAGGTCATGGAAGTCACGGAAGCTGTGACTTCCACAGACCTCTGTGACATTTTCTGCTTCAGCCCCTGGATCTGCGGGACTGGAGTTGGCAGCCAATGGGGCCCTGGAAGGGTTCCGGTGACAGCTTCCTTAGGGTCCCTCTCCGGTTTCCAGCTATAAGCAACAGCCTCCTCAGGGTGCACTGACAGGGGACAGCCTTGCAGGGGGGGGGGGAGGAAGGGGAAACCTACAGCTCCCAGTCACCATGGTGGCAGGGGAAACCATGGAACCGCAGCAGCAAAAGTCACAGACTGGTCATGGCTTCCATGAATTTTTGTTTATTACTTGTGACCTGTCCATGACTTTTACTAAAAATAACCATGACAAAATCTTAGCCTTAGCTATAATCAATCTGCTAAGACTCCTTTGGTCTACAGGCTGTTGCTCTCATTTATAGTTGGGCCTTCTCCCAATTATATCAAGTCACTTCCATTCATATTTCATCCGTAGATCCAGGGGCCCATTCAGAAGTCTACAGTCTTTCTGCAGTCTTCTTCTCCAGCCCATCCTGTCCTCCTGCCTCTGCCTCTCTGCTCTCAGAGCCAGGGCCTGCAGAGAGATTTCCCTTCACCATTCACCCCCCACCAAGTAGCTTCTTTTGCTTCCTTTCATTAGTATCAGCTGTCCCTCATCAAGCCCAGCTGGGAGGTCCTACTCTGTCACAGAGGTTCATTTCCTTTAAAGTAGTTAATCTCCCTGTGACAACTGCTATTGATAAAAAACATAGTTGTGAATATTTCTTTAGATTTGGTGTACTTATCATTTTACATTCTCTTTAAGAAAAGAGGTAATTTTAAAAAAAATTATATTTAACAAACAAGTTCCATTCTTGGAGCTCCTATGTAACTTCTTGATCAGGCCATCTGGTTTAGGGGCCTTTCCTCCTTTCGTTATTTAATAATTTTTCTATTTCATGTTCTATACCTTTTTAATAGAATTTCCTTAAAAACCCTAATTTATTTTGTAACTTTAGGTAATTTGGGTGATTGACTAATCAGCTTGTGGGTCACTTTAATCTATTTTCACTAGTAAAAGGTTCTTCATAATATGTTTGGAATTTTTCTTCTATGCCTATATATTGCATAATTAATTGATTGTCATGGATATCTTTAAGCTGTTAATACATGTTGTAGATTTAGATCGCTATTGTCAAGGTTCCTTCCTCACTCTGAACTTTAGGGTACAGATGTGGGGACCTGCATGGACACTTCTAAGCCTAATTACTAGCTTAGATCTGGTATCACTGCCACCATCCCCAAGTGCCCCCTTTTTCCCTGGGTGGTCTTGAGGGACTTCACCAGTTTCCTGGTGAACAGATCCAAACCCCTTGGATCTTAAAACAGGGAGAAATTAACCATTGCCCCTCCTTTCCCCCACCAATTCCTGGTGAGTCCAGATCCAATCCCCTTGGATCTAAAAAACAAGGAAAAATCAAACAGGTATTAAGAAAAAGGCTTTTAATTAAAGAAAAGAAAGGTAAAAGAAAACCCTCTGGGAGAGATTAGCATACCCGCTCCTCTCACAGACAACAGATTCAAAACACAGAGGATGTTCCCCTTGGCACAAATTTAGTTACACAAAAAAATACCCAAATACCCAATTTTGATAATTCCCTTAATGGTACCAAGAAAAATTACAAAGAAAATAAACATAAACCTATTTATCCCTTTCTAAAACTTAACTACTCTGATAAGAGGCTGGTTCCTTGATCTTTTTCACTCCGGCTGAAACTGAAACTCTAAACAAAGGAAAACTTTCCTCTTTCCTTTTGAAACATCTTGTTCCCCCATTGGTTCCTCTGGTCAGGTGTCAGCTAGGCTAGATGAACTTCTTAACCCTTTACAGGTAAAAGAGGCATTAACCTGTAACTATCTGTTTATGACAGCTTTAAATAAATTTAGCCAACATTTTCCCCAGTTTATTTCCCCACTCAAAATATTTTGCTTAATTTTTTAAAAAATTACATTCTGTTTCTCCATGTGTACAAAATATTTAAATCAGTTTGTTTTGAGCTTTTCTTTTTCTCATGCTAAGCTGAATAGGAAACTACATATCCCTGAAGCACTAGTTTCATTGTCTTCCAAAGCAGTGAGTGGAGGGGTGAAATCTCTGTATTTAGTTTCTAAATATACATTTACTGTTTCTTTTTTAATAGTTGCATGCTTTTATGATGGCAAAGCACATTATTAAATCTCCATTGACTAGTTTGAAGACCTGAATTCCTGTCTATACCTCCCAATGGTGTGCTACGATATTTTTTTTAATAAGTCATGCAAAATTTTTTTAGCTGATAGATAAAAAGATGTTTTTCTAATACACACATAGCAATTAATAAACTTAGTGCATTCATTTTGGCAAATACCAATAGTCAAATGTAGTGATAGCTGAGCATATACAAATATATGATTACCTAATCTTTCTACTGAAATTGAAAATCCATTCTTCTATCTCTTTTGAGAAAATCCTTGGTGACCAAGTCATAGAAATCTGATAAGCTAAGCAGATAATATAAAAAAGGAAATGATTAAGTAAGTAAAGCCAAGTTGACAGGTGTTCAACTCCTTGGGTATTTCATGCGAATGTTTTAATGCACGTTAAAGCTGAAAAAGACCTTGCCACTGTGGCTGAAGAGTAGGAAATAGTCAGAATTAATGCAGCCAACTTGTTGACCTTAGAGAAGCAAGTATGTAAATCCAGCATATAAATAGTTTCATACTGTTCAAATGAACCTTTCCCTTGCAGCTGTTCTGAGCTGTTCAGAGCTCACACCGTTTGGGATGCAACCAGCTAATGTAAAAAAATATTCAGATAAGATCCTATCAGAGATTTAAGAATATTAACCCGAAAATATGTCTGGAGCTCCTTGAATCTTTTTGGATTCAGCATATGGACATATTTAATTTTCTCCTCACTCCCAAATCATACTGATAGCTATTCACTGATATTGTCAATAACCTCAAAGAAGAGACACGTGTATGTTGCTTGGCCTTCCCTTGCTCTTTTTCCCAAGGTTCATATGTACCTAGCTCTGACACCTCTTTCTAAAACTCATCAAAAGTTTGTCACTTTTGGTAAATTTTATCTAATGTCTCAAAATCTGCTGAATACAAAACCCAGTGTCATACATCCTGCTTTGAAGAATGTCAAACACCACTTCTGTCACTTTAAGGATTTTGTTGCAGAGGCAAAGGAGAAACAAAAACTGAAAATCATCAAGTATGTTCAGAAAACCATCGGCTGAGGAAAAAGCTGGATTTTGTGCAACACTTTTGAAAAGTTTGATCAGAGCTTTTCTGTTTTGCTTAACAATTTGTAGAAGACTTGAATGAAAATTCCACTTTGTGGTGCAAATAGAAGGCACTCTGTTCATCTATGTTTTGAAGAAATTAGGCCCACTTGGAGATAGAGAGAAAAACGCAGATATTCCTTCCAAAGTTTTGAAGAAGATCTTACATTCTCTGATACTGTTTGCTGCAAAACTGAGGACAAGATTTAAAACATGAGCACAGCAATGGACAAAAATTGCACGAGGGAACTTTTCACAAACACATTTCTGAAGCCTACTTACATCACCTGCCTTTATTGGTGTATCATCATATGTCTGAGCTACTAATTTATCATCAGATTTAAACTTCTGGCACACCATTTCAGCATGCTGGCAAAGGTCAGCTGTAGTTAAACTGTTACTAACTTCAGCAAACCAACAAAGCATTCTGTAGCATCACCATTTTTGGTCACATAATGCAGTACAGTTGAAAGCTAAGACTTATTGGCAATAACTGAAGTTTTATCAAGTAAAATAGCAACAAATGGTACTTTCTCAATTTATTTGGCAATGGCATTAAGTTGGGCATTTCTTACTGCTTTGACGAGGTCATTCTGAATTCTGTTTGATGTTGCAGAAAAAGCATTAGAAATTTACAAATGCTGCTTGAATAAAGCATTGAACTCACTAATTCTAAGGTTTCTCCATAATTGCCCTGATTCAGGGAGTTATGCCCAGTTCTTGTTCTCCAAGATGACATACAACAACAACTAATCATTGCAAAATAGCCCAATTCTGACAAATTTTTTCATTGTGTTGCCCATCTAACTGAAGATCACTGGGAGCTTGTCCAAATGTTCATAACTGTATACAGGTTGCTAGGTTTTGCCATCTAGTTTCAGGATGTCTGCAGGCATTGTACAGGTTATTTAGATCATTGTATCTTGCCTTATTCCACATCTTCTTTTCATTTAATAGAAAGTAGACAGGGTCAACAGTATAGCTTGTTTGTTTCTGCACACCCACAGTTCCATTCACATTGGTACACCACAGTGCTTCACTGAAATACCTTCAACTCTTTTCCTGCTTTTCAGTAAGTACTCTAAGTCCAGTTTTGGTTTTGTCCTTTTATTTCTTTTTTTGTTGTTGAATAGTCTCTTGCACTAAATGATTTAGTGACCAATTTGCACTAAACTTTCCATCCTGATGAATAGGTCACACCGTTTGCTCTGTTCTATCACAGATGATTCAGTTCTTCATTTGTATGCCTTAGCTACTTTTTCCAATGCACAGCCAGTCAGGAAATCAGCTGCCTGCATAGTCATGTTGCCTAGGCAATGTGATACAACTTTGAGCATTGCATGCTTTGCCAGAAAAACAAGAAGACATCTCATGTAAACAGATTCATTACATGCAGGGCTTTCTTATTTTCATAGAAATTTTTTTTTGCGAATTTTCAGGCATGCAATGCATGTGTTGCATGCACAGAAGGTACACCATGATATCTCTATATGTATTGAAGTGTGATCTGAAATCGTGATACTTCCTATCTGTAGCTGAATTACATTTTGAAAGACACCCACAGATGTGTGGAGGAAATTAAATACTTTTAATCAATATTTGACATGTGGTAGTGAAATGTGTATCTCTTATAATAGATGCAAATATCTCCAGAAATCTTTGCATTCCAAATCTTTTGCTTTATTTGAATGGGATTCTGTTCATTGCATTGCCTAAATGATAGCTAAATCTCTATCACTATAATATGACTCTTACCTATATTTACTGTATTTGTGAAACCTTCATCTTCACGTGGGGACATGTATTAATGCAGATTGTGATGAGGCTACTGCCCCTCACTGGCAGAAAAGGGGTTAAATGCAGCCACAGGGAGGCTACACTGGAGGCAGCCAAGTAGAAAGGGGCTGAGAGGTGTAGCCAATCATGGCCTGACAGGCTCATATAAGGGCTGCAGGGCAGATCAGAGTTGTGTGGAGCTTGAGGAGGAAGGTCAGACTTCTAGCAGGAGGAAGGAATGCCAGCACCCTGGACAGAGCAATGCTACCAACAGGGACCAGGGAAGCCAGAGGGAGCTCCTGGCTAGCTTCTAAGACAGGCAGGCTGAAGTCCTGAGGTAAGGGCAAAGAAGGCACTGGGGGCCAGGGGAAATGGCCCAGAGAAAGGTAAAGAGATGTTGGAGGGGACGCAGCATGTGGCTGCCATGTACAGGGTCCCAGGGCCGGAACACAGTGTAATGAGTGGGCCCAGGTCCCGTCCCTTTCTTGCCACTGAGGAAGTAGCCAGACAATTGGCTGTGGCTTCCACTGAAGGAATTGGCTGGACAGTTGACTGCAGTTTTCCCAGAATGGGGAAGAACCATGTGTGACACAGCCAGAGCACTGTGCCCTGAAAAGGATGCCATGGTCCATCCTTTGGGGTCCAGAAGCAGAGGTGATGATGGGCAAGACACCACCAGAAGAGGGTGCAGAGCTAGTTCCCAAGACAGCCAGCAGGAGGTGCTGCAGTGGTGACTCGCACCTTCACACAGAGTAATTAGCTGGCCTTGTACTTCACCTATGAACACTGCCTCTGTACAAGCATTTACAGTCCCCCATTAAAATGTCTTGTTTATTATGACAAGTATCCTTCCTACAAGCTACATGTGGTTCTGCCAGCACCTGATTTATCCAGTCTTTAATTTCATGTGTCCTTGATAGGGAAGTGACTTGCCAAGGCCATGCAGCAGGCCAGTAACAGAGCTAGAATAGGATACAACTCTTGAGTACTGAGCCATACTGCTTTTCTTAAATCCCTTAATATTCCAAGCATGCAGTTTGTTTTTCAAAATTGTGTTGACTGTGTATTTAGTGTAAGAATAACTGGAAATAATATTAAAGCAGATTTTGATGTATACATATACTATAAACTTGGAGTTCCTGAGCTTAGTCACGCATAGCCTGTTCCTCAAGAGAGTTCTCTAGAATAAATATGTCCCAATTTCTGGATATAGTTTTAGGCATATTGTCATTAAAAATGAGCTGAGTTTTATAGTCGGATATGAACAATTATCTCCATTTTAAATTTCTATAAAAGAATGTATAAAAGAAGGCTGAGGTAATTAACTTTGCATAATTGAAACAGTTTATCAGTGTAATGTCGTGCAGGAGGCTTCAACCCCATATTTAAAAAAGGCATTTGGGGACAGCCTGCCAAAACACTGAGGTACAATTTTCTACAAGGGATGCCATCTTTGGTATTTATTTATTTTCTAGTCTCTGTCCTATATCCCTCTAGAAGATAAAGGGTGCCTTGCCATTAAACACTCACTATTGTAAAGACACACACTTTTTTCAGTCAAGAAGATTAGGCAGTGGCACACTCGCCTCAAACAAAGGTAAACATGGCACAGAACATTGATCCCATATAGCATCTCAAACCACTGAATATTAAACTTCATTAGTTTTGCACAAAGGAGATCAATTCTTCCGCAGATCCATTACAATGGGTCTCACACAAGCTTGCAGCTCCTTGGAGACAGCTACCAGATGTGTCAATTGCAGCAGGCTGGGAATGGCCACATCCTTGAAGCCATCACCAGTTCAGTCTGCCTCAAGCAGCTGCAGGAAGGCTTCACTAGACTTCCTGCTCAGAGCAGCAAAACAACAAAACAGAAGGAGATCACTTTTCCCCTTAATATTTCAGTTATTGGACACCAAATGTCAGTGGGCTGTTATTTAACATCTGTGCCTGATCAGCAAGATTTCTGGAAACCCCCTTCTGATCCTGACGTAGCTGGCTGCAGGCCTCTTTGGAAGGAATACCTCACCTGCTATTCAGAGGAATAGAAGAGCTGCCAGGCTAACTGGAGTCCACCCACTGTAGGTCAACTATCCCCACTACTGACCTATGGCCCTTTGCAAAGGAGGATGTCCTCAGCACGGTTATAGAGATGGAAACTTAACCTCTGAGTAACTCACCCAGGGGAAGGAGCAGCACACAACAGGGTGGAAGGGGGGTTGGTAAAATAAACAAACAGAATCTGTAATAAGAAGTCAGCCAGAGACCCCAGCAACAGCCAAAGCAGGGACTGCTGCTTTGAGAGGCAAGAGGAGGTAAAATGTGATATATCTGAGGCTTCCTCCCCCCTCTAACACCAGAACTATGCAGAGGACGTCCTCCTGTGGGGGCACTAGGGTTCATGTGTGTGTGGGGATGGGGGGGATAACTTCAGAAAGGAGCCAGCAAGAGACTTCAGCTGGCAGGAACAGCTAAAGTGGGGACAGAGACTTTTCTACAGTTTGGAGTAGTTTTTCTCTGCCCACTGTTTCCTCCAATCCTTCCGCCCTCACAACCTCTTCACTTCAACTTCACTCCATACCTTCCTTTCTTACCCTCATCTCCCCTTCTGTCCCCCTCGGCTCCTTTATCTTTAGAGTTCCCTCTTCCGTCAGTTTTAGCTCATTCCCTCCTAACTAAACCCAAATAACATAAAACTTATGAAACTAACATGCTGTTTGATACTGCACCGATCACTCTGCTTTTGTGTTTTACGCCTTTCCACCCACTACTTTGTCTAACTACTCCTGGGGGAACTCTGCGCCACAGTACAATGAAGAATTTTGCAGAAATTAATTATGGGCATTGTAACCGGGTGGACTCACCCCTGCGGCGCCTCCTACCGGTCGTCCTCAGGAATTAGCTCAGTCCAGTGTCCAGAGGGCCCTCTGCAGGCTGGTGATCCGCCTTCCAGCTACTGGCCCCGTGTCCCTCCCTGGACCCAGTGCCCTTTTACATAGGGTGCTGCCCCCTGGCAGTGACCCCTTGTCCTCAGGGTCTCTCCTCCCTAGAGAACCCCCACCCTCTATTCCCACCTTGCCTCAGTGTATGGCTACTGCCAGTCATTGTCTAGCCACACGCCCTAGGGCAGACTGCAGTATCAGCCAACTCATCATAGGCAAAGGAGGGTTTGGACTTGCTGCCCTTTGCCTACCCCTGGGCTGCACCTTGCAACCCCCAGTACTAGCTCCCTGCAGCCAGGCCCTTCTCCCTCTACAGGCAGAGGGAGACTGATTGTGCTCCTGGCTTCTCTGCCTTATATAAGGGCCTGTTGCTCAGTTTGGGGCTTGGCCCCAGCTGCTGCCACTTCCCCCAATCAGCCCAGCCTAAAAGGCTGCTTTCTCCAGCCCCAGCCCCTATCGGATCTTATTCTCGCTGCCACCAGTCAGCGATCTCTGAGTACCTTATAAAACTCTCTGGTCCTCCGCCAAACCTTTCCCTCGGCGGACCCCCCAAGACTCAAAGCCCTGAGCCTGCCAACAAGGGAAATAACCCACTTTCCTTTCCCCTGCTATTTACTTCCTCCCAGAATTTTCCCCACCCTGGGGATACTAGGAGATTTCCCTGCTCAATCCCCTTGAAACACAAAACAGAGAACGATTTACCTTCCGCGCTCTTCTCTTCCCCTCCCAGTCTTTCCCTGAGAGAGAACAGTACTCCTGGACAGAGATCCTATCCCCTTTGCCTTAACTAGGAAAAGAAAATCCAACAATTTTAAAAAGACAAGCTTTAATATAAAAAGAAAAAAAAAACACCATTGGACTATGATCACTGCATCAAGAATGACATAACACCGGCTGATTGCTTAAAAGAAAATATGGAATATATCCAGCCTTTTCAAGAAAGATAGTCCAAATTTAAACATTCCAGCAACTCCACACATTGTAAATACAAAATACAATATAAAACCTATTGCTTTTCCTTTTGTATCACAACATTTTTGGGAACAGAAGGGTAGAAAGAAGCTTGGAAGATAGAAAAATAAAAAACTCTTCCCTCATAGCCCGAGAGAAACAAAAGACAGGAACAAAGACAAAACACCACTCAGAAGTTCCCATCCCTCACTTTGAAAATCGTTTCCGATTGGTCCTGCTGGTCACGGGTGTTGGTTCCCTTTGTAACCCTTACAGCGTAAAGAAACATTAACCCCTTAGCTATCTGTTTATGACAGAAAGTAGAGTTATCATTCAAAAATGATCTGGACAAACTGGAGAAATGTCTGAAGTAAATAGGATGAAATTCAATAAGCGACAATGCAAGTACTCCACTTAAGGAAGGAACAATCAGTTGGATTCATACAAAATGGGAAATGAATGCTTAGGAAGCGAGTACTGTCGAAAGGGATCCTCGGGGTTATATTGGATCACAAGCTAAATATGAAGACATGGTAACACTGTTCAAAAAAGCGAACATCTTTCTGGGATTAGGCAGGCGTGTTGTAACTAAGAACATGAGAATAATCTTTTCCTCTACTACCGCAATTATAGGCCGAACTAGAGTAATTTTGTCCAGTTCTGGGTGGCGACATTTCAAGGAAAGCATGGTTGAACAAAGTGAGAAAGTTGAGAGAAGAATAACAAGAATGAATTTAAAGTCTAGAAATAGGGCCCATGAGGAAAGATGATGAAAATTGGGTTTAAGTATCAGAGGGTAGCTGCTGTTAGTGATCTGTAAAGCAGCAAAGACGTCCTTTGTGGCATTATAGACTAACAGACATGTTGGAGATGAAGCTTTTTCGGTGGATAAGCTCATGCTCCAATACGTCTGTTAGTCTATAAGTACCACAGGACCTTTGCTGAAAGGTAGTTTAGTTCTGGAGAAGAGAAGACCAAGAGGGACATGAACAGTTTTCAAGTACATAATAAAAGTTTTACATGGAGGAGCGGAGAAAATGTCTTCTGAACTCCTGAGGACAGTGACAAAGAGCAATTGGGCTTAATTGGCAGCAAGGGACTTTAGGTTGGAAATTAGAACTGTCAGGGTATAAGCACTGGAATAATTGCTTAGGGAGGTGGTGAAATCTCCATTCACTGAGATTTTTTAAGAGGCAGGTTAAACAACCACCTGTCGGGATGGTCCTAGATAATTACTTAGTCCCCAAAGTGCAGGGGATGGACTAGATGACTCTTGAGGTCCCTTCCGAATCTATGACTCTTCAATAACCCTAACCCCCCCTATAGAGCCCAGCTGTCCCCCCATGAGCCACACACTCA
>NC_133773.1:118425745-118430853 GCF_003597395.2 Chelonoidis abingdonii | reverse complement strand
AAGCTGGTAATTAAGCTTGGAGGTTCATGCTAAGCACCCAGATTTTGGACACTAAGGTCCAGATTTGGGACAGAGGCTTATTACAATCTCCCAAAGTACTTGCAACCCCTCCCAGCTTGGTATCATCCACAAACTTTATAAGTGTACTCTCTATGCCGTTGTCTAATTAATTGAAGATATTGAACAGAACCAGACCCAGAACTGATCCCAGTGGGACCCCACTTGTTATGCACTTCCAGCAGGACTGTGAACTACTGTGGATGGTTTTCCAGCCAGTTATGCACCCACCTTATAGTAGCTCCATATAGGTTATATTTCCCTAGTTTGTTTATGAGAAGGTCATGCAAGACAGTATCAAAAGCTCTAATAAAGTCAAGATATACCAAGTCTACCACTTCCTCCTATCCACAAAGCTTGTTACCCTCTCAAAGAAAACTATCAGGTTGGTTTGACATGATGTGTTCTTGACAAATCCATGCTGACTGTTACTTATTACCTTCTAGGTGTTTGCAAATTGATTAGTTAATTATTTGCTCCATTTTCTTTCTGGGTACTGAACTTAAACTGATTGCTCTGTAATTCCCCAGGTTGTCATTTCCCTTTTTATAGATGGGCAAATATAGTGCTGTTTTCCAGTCTTCTGGAATCTGTCCCATCTTCCATGACTTTTCAGAGATAATTGCTAATAGCTTAGATATCTCCTCAGTCGGCTCCTTGAGTATTATAGGATGCATTTCATCAGACCCTGGTGACTTGAAGACATCTAACTTGTCTAAGTGATTTTTTTTAACTTGTTTTTTCCCTATTTTAGCCTCTGATCCTACCTCATTATCACTGGCATTAACTATGTTAGACATTCAGTCACCACCAACCTTCTTGGTGTAAACCAAAACAAGCAACTCATTAAGCACCTCTGCCATTTCCACATTTTCTGTTATTGTTTTTACCCTTTCATTGAGTAACAGACCTACCCTGTCCTTGGTCTTCCACTTGCTTCTAATGTATTTGTAAAATGTTTTCTTTTTACTCTTTATGTCTCTAGCTAGTTTGATTTTTTTTGTGCCTTGGCCTTTCTAATTTTGTCCCTATAAACTTGTGTTATTTGTTTATATTCATCATTTGTAATTTAGCCTAGTTTCCACTTTTTGTATGACTCCTTTTTGATTTTTGAAGATTGAAGATCTCCTGGTTAAACCAGGGTGGAGAGGAGCTGGTGGTCAAGGTACATGTAGGTACCAATGTCATAGGGAAGGATAGGAGAGAGGTCCTGGTGGCCAAATTTAGGCTGCTAGGAAAGAGATTGAAGTCCAGGACCTCCATGGTAGCATTCTGTGAAATGCTTCCAGTTCTATGCTCAGGGCCAGTTAGACAGGCAGAACTGCAGGGTCTCAATGTGTGGATGAGATGATAATGTATGGAGGAGGAGTTTAGATTTATTAGGAACTGGGGAAACTTTTGGGAAAGGGGGAGCCTATACAGGAAGGATGGGCTCCACCTAAACCAAAATGGAACCAGATTGCTGGCACTTAAAATTAAAAAGGTCATAGAACAGTTTTTAAACTAAGGGCTGGGGGAAAGCCAACAGGTGCAAAGGACGACGTGTTTCGGATAGACACATTCCTTAGGGGAGGATCTATTAATGGAGATTCTCTACCTCCTAGGAGGAGGAGGATTGATGTTGATAAAATACAGGTAGGATCTGATGAGAAACAGTCAAATGAAGAAAAAGTCCCATTCCATTACATCATGTAATGGCAGACAGCTAAAAAGTGACAAGTTTTTAAAGTGCTTATATACCAATGCTAGAAGTCTAAATAATAAGATGGGTGAGCTACAGTGCCTTGTATTAAATGGGGATATAGATAAAATAGACATCACAGAAACTTGGTGGAATAAGGATAATCAATGGGACACAGTAATATCAGGGTACAAATGTATGCAAGGACAGAACAGGTCATGCTGGTGGGGAAGGAAGCATAGAATCAAATGAAATAAAAATCTTAAATGAACCAAACTGTACCATAGAATCTCTAAGGATAGTAATTCCATACTTGAATAATAAGAATATAGCAATAGGGATATATTACTGACTACCTGACCAGGATGGTGATAGTGACTGTGAAATGCTCAGGGAGATTATAGCGGCTATAAAAATAAAAAAACTCAGTAATAATGGGGGATTTCAACTAGTCACCTTAGGAAGAAATGCAGAGATATAGTTTCTTGACACCTTAATGACTGCTTCTTGGAGCAGCTAAACCTGGAACCCACAAGGGGAGAGGCAAATCTTGATTTAGTCCTAAGTGAAGCACAGGATCTGGTCCAAGAGGTGACTATAGCTGGACTGCTTGGTAATAGTGACCATAATATAATTAAATTTAACATCCCTGTGGCTGGGATAACACAACAGCAGCCCAGCACTGTAGCATTAATATCAGAAAGGGGGACTACATAAAAATGAGGAAGTTAGTTAAACAGAAATAAAAAAGTACAGAGCAAAAAGTGAAATTCCTGAAAGTTGCATGAAAACTTTTTAAAGACACCATAATAAAGGCTCAACTTAAATGCATACCCCAAATTAAAAACATAGTAATAACCAAAAAAATGCCACCATGGCTAAACAAAAAAGTAAAAAGCAGTGAGAGACAAAAAGACATTCTTTAAAAAGTGGAAGTTAAATCCTAGTGAGAAAAAAAGAAAGGAGCATAAACTCTGGCAAATGAAATGTAAAAATATAATTAGGAAGGCCAAAAAAGAATTAATAGCAATTTTTCTTAAGTATATCACAAGCAAGAAACCTGCTAAACAACCAGTGGGGCCACTGGACAATCAAGATGCTTAAGAAGCACTCAAGGATGATAAGGCCATTGTGTAGAAACTAAATGAATTATTTGCATCGGTCTTCACGGCTGAGGATGTGAGGGAGATTCCCAAACGTGAGCCATTCCTTTTAGGTGACAAATCTGAGGAATTGTTCCAGATTGAGGTGTCAGTAGAGGAGGTTTTGGAACAAATTGATAAACTAAATAGTAATAAGTCACCAGGACCAGATGGTATTCACCCAAAAATTCTGAAAGAAGTCAAACGTGAAATTGGAGGACTACTAACTGCCATCTGTAACTGGTTAAAAGATAGGAAACAAAGTTAAGAATAAATGGTCAGTTTTCAGAATGAAGAGAGGTAAATAGTGGTGTCCCCCAGGGGGCGATACTGGGCCCAGTCCTATTGAACATATTAATAAATGATCTGGGAAAAGGGGTAAATAGTGAGGTGGCAAAATCTGCAGATTATACAAAACTACTCAAGATAATTAAGTCCCAGGCAGATTGTGAAGAGCTACAAAAGGATCTCTTAAAACTGGGTGACTGGGCAACAAAATGGCAAATGAAATTCAATGTTGATAAATGCAAAGTAATGCACATTGGAAAACATAATCCCAACTATACATATAAAATGTACCACTCAAAAAAGATCTTGGGCGTCATTGTGGATAGTTCTCTGAAAACATCCACTCAATGTGCAGCGGCAGTCAAAAAAGCAAACAGAACATTGGGAATCATTAAGAAAGAGATAGATGACAGAAAATATATATAATCCTTTGTATGCCCACATCTTGAATATTGCGTGCAGGTGTGGTCACCCAGTCTAAAAAGAAAAAAAATATTGGAATTGGAAAAAGATTCAGAAAAGGGCAATAAAAATGATTAGGGGTATGGAACAGCTGCCGCATGAGGAGAGGTCAGTGAGACTGGGACTTTTCAGCCTGGAAACAAGACGACTAAGGAGGAATATGACAGAGGTCTATAAAATCATGATTGGTGTGGACAAAGTAAATAAGCGTTATTTACTCCTCAAAACACACGAACTAGGGCTCACCAAATGAAAACAACAGGCAGCAGGTTTAAAACAAACAAAAGGAAGTATTTCTTCACACAACGCACAGTCAACCTGTGGAACTCTGCCAGAGGATGTTGTGAAGAACAAGACTAACAGGGTTCAAAAAAGAACTAGATAAGTTCATGGAGGACAGGTGAAACAATGGCTGTTAGCCAGGATGGGCAACAAGTGATGGATCACTTGATGATTACCTATTCTGTTCATTCCCTCTGGGACACCTGGCACTGGCCACTGTCAGAAGACAGGATAGTGGGACAGATGGACCTTTGGTCTGACCCAGTATGGCCGTTCTTATGTTCCTTCTATTTAGAAAAACCGGTTATCTTCTCAAAGAAAGATCAGGTTGGTCTGGCCTCAGCTATTATTTGTAAAACTACGTTGCTTTTTTATTCCAATTACCATTTACCTCTATGTCTTTAATTACGCTCTTTCAAAATTTGTTTGAAGACCTTGCATACATTTGAAGTCAAACAGGCCTGTAGTTTCTCAAGTTACTCCGCCCCTCCCCCTTTCTTAAATATAGGCACTTTGTCTATAATTCTCCAGTCACATGGTATGACAGCTGAGCTTATGGATTCATTTAAAATTCTTGCTATTGACTAGCAATTTCAAGAGCCAGTTCCTGTAATATTCTTGGATAGAGATTAGCCTGGCCCCTCGATTTGATCTCATTAAGTTGTTTTGAGTTTGGCCTCCCTCTACAATGTGGTAGTTTCTACTTCCATATCCTCATTCCCATCAGCAACCGTATCCCTCCCCCAAGCACTTCATTATCCTTATTAAAAACTGAGGCAAAGTATTTGTTTAGATTTTGGGCCATACTTAATATTATTTTAACCTCCACCCTGTCATCAGTGTTTAGCAGTCCCACTTGTTTTCTTTTTGTTTATATGGCTAAAGAACCTTTTACTATTGATTTTAATTACCTTTGTAAGGCCCAGCTCTGCTTGACTTTTGGCACGTCTCACTTTATCACTATGGTTTCTGACCTACATTGTTGGATCAAGGAAAATTGTTCATTCTCTCACATAGACAAATAAATGCAAAACAAGTCTATTCAAAGTATTTAATGGGAGATATGAAGAAATATTTAGACCCATTCGTAAAGTTAAACAGAAGAAAAAAATGCGTCAAAAATGCACGTCATGTACAATTACAGGAGTAACTGGTGGTAATCTCTATATTTCCGTTTCTTTACGCTTTCCATTGTA
>NC_133773.1:118354512-118424697 GCF_003597395.2 Chelonoidis abingdonii | reverse complement strand
TTTTTTTTTTACGTTAACCTTGTGAATTTTCCTAGTGTTGCCTATAAACACATTTTTTAAGAACAATTTGTCTGAGTGAATTTAGATAACATCTTCTAATATTTAGACCTCTATGTGAAAGGATACATTTGAGACCTGACAATGCTTTTTCTGGTTGGGACAGGTCAGGCATGACATTTTTATGAGGTTCCCAGTAATTTAATTTGTTTTTTGTGAGACGTGGCCCAATCCTTTTCCTGGACTTTCTTTCTTCCAGACAGCTTTTTCTTTTTGAGCATGTCACAAGCTTTAAGAAGTTATTCTAAATCATCATTGGATCTTTCGATTTCAGACATGTCTGACTGATTCTATCACATCATTATTTTTGACTTCTGACTGAAGCATTTCCATTTTCATTCACATTTTGGTTAAATGAAATTTTGCCTTGACTTTGTGCTTTTCTGACAACAGGAGTTGATATTTAGGATCAAGGTATATACAGGAGAGAATAGTGGTATTTTCAAACAGATTTTTTTTCTTGCTTTTTCATTGAAGACAGAAGGATTCAGTAAAAAGAGATTTTTGATGTTTCCAGTGGGCATTTTAACCAAGCACCACAAACATCACGCCTGGCCAGAATATTTGTTTCACTTTAGAAGGCTTCAGTGAAATTGTGATGCCATCTATGGCACTCCATTCTGCTTTGTTAGTTGAAGCTCATGGTTTGAGGTGGTCATGTCCTGGAAGAAATCCCTGAGCTCCAAGAGTTGCTCAAGCATGTCATAAATTGAATGCCACCTGGTAGGACAATCTAAAATTGGGTATTTTAACTTTCTAATGACTACCAATATTGTTTTGTTTTTCAGCTTTTTATAGATATATCAGCTTCATGTCAGAGATTGTACATTCCTTCAAAGAGTCTTCACCTGCAAGCTGCAGTGCATGGGCACAACAGTGAACTTCCTTTAATATTACACCTATCACCTCAGCAGATATACTAAATCCAGCTTCTTCAGCCATATGAATCAGATAATTTTGATCTTGGTCCACATAGCCTTCTTGATCACTATTCCCAGAGAGTAAATTGTGTTTTCCCCTTCATGCTGAATTTTTTTTGTTCTGCTTCTTCAGTTTTCTGTTCCTCAACTGTTAACTTCTCTCTGTTCACTATGTTTGCTGCATTTTGTGTTATGATACAATATATATGTCTTTGATGGCTTGTGTAGAGGCCAACAACTTTAAGAATCGTTGATTTTAAATATTCAAAAGTGTTTCTTTGCTAGAGTCCAAAGAGCAGTGTGTCCTGCAATAATATACTGAATATTAATTCCTAAAGAAAATCAGCCAAATCATGTGGCACAATCCACTTTCAATGAATTTAGTCTTGATTTCTTTTTTGATCCCTTCCTGAATGGTGGCTGCTATGTTTGCTTTATACGTTTTTAGCATCCAGAGTAAGTTTTATCCCCAGGCCTTCCAGAACAGGATCAACAGTTTTGTGAAATTCTGAATCCTTCCATTTACATTGACTAATTCTAGGCAAGCACCCAGTAAGGTAGCTTCATCAATTGTTAGTGTAATTGCCTTAGTTATGAACATGGAGTCCAAAGTAACATCTTGTAGCTTCTTGTGCCTGTCCCTCTCTGTTCATCTAGGAGGAAGGCTGAGGGGGGAATTAACACCAGGGCCTCTGTCACTCAGTAGAGTAACACAGTCAGTAACCTTGGAGCCCAGGCCCTCAGGCACAGCGGGGCCCCAAATGGTGAGTGCACTCTGGCCTGTGGTCAGGACAGAGCAGCAAATTCTATAAGCCCAGGCCCTCCAGCAGGGTGGGGCAGCAAACAGGGGGTCCTGGCTGTGGTGGACCACTGACAAATGCAGGCTTCTTGGCCTAGAGTGGGGTGCCTGCCACACCTTGGGAGGGAAGGGGAGGTGACAGGGAATAGGGGTACCCGGAACAACCTAACTCCACTGGGTCGCAGCCCAGGGCCCTAACAATGGTGGACTGGTCTGCCACTGAGTCAGCAGGGAACGTGGCTGCAATATTCTGGCCGGCTGTCAGTCAGCAATTCAGCCAAACTATATTTGCCTTCCCTGGGCTACTTCCTACACTCTCATTCAGCGGGTACCTGGGTCCTGGGGCTGTACTTCGTCTCACCAGGGTAAACAGCTAGTGGCAGCCCCAACAGCCTTTGGCATCTCCAGGGACCAGCAGCTCCAGCAGTCCTTCTGGATCTCTGGTGCTGTAGCAGCCACCATCAGGTATGAGCTCCAGCAGCAGGTGGGAGACATCCTTCTCCTCCGGCAGCTCTTCTCCAACTGAGCTGGAGGGCCCGCCTTTTATATTTCTGGTTCTCATCCTACCCCTCTGCTTCTGGTGGGGCGGGCATGAGTCTCCTGGCTCTGTCCACCAGGAGGCAGTCCCAGCTGTCCTCCCATCTGTCTGTGAGGGAAGCCACATTCCCTCGCTACACATGTGTTGTAGCAGTCTCCTTGGTTGTGGATTCATCAGGACTGCATGCATGTTGTGGTTGTTTGTTATTTCTTCTGAAGAAAGTGCAGCATACTCCTCAGGATGGTGTATTTGAATATGCTTTTCCAAGCTGGTGACATAATTCCCTGACATGATTAAATGTCACTCTAGTTCTGCAACTTGACAGATATTCTTTTTATACTGTCATATTTGAAGAACTTTCTTATGGAATTGTGTTGGTTTCTCCCCAGGATTAATTCTTAATTGCTGCAATAAATTACAACAGATTATATATATATATAAAAATAAATGAACGATAATAGGGCAGCCCTGTTGCATATTTTCAGAATCTAATTAAGTATAGTCGTGTTTTAGCAAAGTAGTGGCAATAAATCTGAAAAGCAATTCAGAGTGGGGTGATCTTGAGTCATGACTTATCCATGTGAGTTAATTCAACTTGCAAACTTTTGCAGAGGTTGTTCTGACTCTAGACTCTGCCTTTCCAAATTGCAAGCTGCTTATAGAATCATAGAATATCAGGGTTGGTAAGGGACCACAGGAGGTCATCTAGTTCAACCCCCTGCTCAAAGCAGGACCATTCCCCAACTAAATCATCCCAGACAGTGCTTTGTCAAGCCTGACCTTAAAAACCTCTAAGGAAGGAGATTCCACCACCTCCCTAGGTAACCCATTACAGTGCTTCACCACCCTCCAAGTGAAGAAGTTTTTCCTAATATCCAACCTAAACTGCCCCCACTGCAACTTGAGACCATTACTCCTTGTTCTGTAATCTGGTACCACTGAGAACAGTCTAGATCCATCCTCTATGGAACCCTCTTTCGAGTAGTTGAAAGCAGCTATCAAATCCCCCCTCACTCTTCTCTTCTGCAGACAAACCAATCCCAGTTCCTTCAGCCTCTCCTTATAAGTCATGCGTTTCAGCCCCCTAATCATTTTTGTTCCCCTCTTCTGGACTCTTTCCAATTTTTCCACATCCTTCTTGTAGTGTGGGGCCCAAAACTGGACACGGTACTCCAGATGAGGCCTCAACAATGTTGAATAGAGAGGAATGATCACATCCCTCAATCTTCTGGCAATGCCCCTTCTTATACAGCCCAAAATGCCCTTAGCCTTCTTGGCAACAAGGGCACACTGTCGACTCATATCCAGCTTCTTAGCCACTGTAACCCCTAGGTCCTTTTCTGCAGAATTGCTGCCTAGCCATTGGGTCCCTAGTTCTGAACAGTGTATGGGATCTCATCCTAAGTGCAGGACTCTGCACTTGTCCTTATTGAAACTATCAGATTTCTTTTGGCCCAATCCTCTAATTTGTCTAGGTCCCTCTGTATCTATCCCTACTCCAGTGTATCTACCACTCCTGCAGTTTAGTGTCACTGCAAACTTGCTGAGAGTGCAGTGCATGCCATCCTCCAGATCATTAATGAAGTATTGACAAAACAAGCCCCAGGACCAACCCTTGGGGCACTCCACTTGATACGGCTGCCAACTAGACATGGAGCCATTGATCACTACCCATTGAGCCCGACATCTAGCCAGCTTTCTATTCACCTTATAGTCCATTCATCAGCCATACTTTTAACTTGCCGGCAGAATACTGTGGGAGACCGTATCAAAGCTTTGCTAAAGTCAAGGAATAACACGTCTATGCTTTCTCCTCATCCACAGAGCCAGTTATCTCATCATAGAAGGCAATTAGTTAGTCAGGCATGATTGCCCTAGTGAATCCACTGTGACTGTTCCTGATCACTTTCCTCCTCTAAGTGCTTCAGAATTCATTCCTGAGGACTACTCCAGGATTTTTCCAGGGACTGAGGTGAGGTTGACTGGCCTGTAGTTGCCTAGATCCTCCTCCTTCCCTTTTTAAAGATGGGCACTAAGAGCCTTTTTCCAGTCATCTGGGACCTCCCCCAGTTGCTATGAGTTTTCAAGATAATGGCAATGGCTCTGCAATCAACATCCATCAACTCCTTTAGCATCCTCAGGTGCAGCACATCTGGCCCATGGATTTGTGCTTGTCCAGCTTTCTAAATAGTCTGAACCACTTCTTCTACTTCTCAGACTTCTTGCCAGTGTCACTACTTTGCTGATTCTAGCAGTGTATGACTGTGGAGGAGCCAAGTGGGCAGTTGGAGGGAGGGCCATCCCGAGGTTATATTTGTTGTCTTGTTTTATAATGAAATAAAAATATTAAAATATATATTATAGAGAGAGAGAGAGAGAGCTTAAATGCTGAAACTTTATTTTAACTGGTAATTCAATTTTTTGTTAAGTTCGGCGTTCAGTAGGTAGCACAAATTATACTTAGGTAAAAATATGGTTGAAATGGGTTCTCTGGTTCCAGATTTATTTAAAATAAACAACAGGTTAGATATGTGATGGGTTGGATCACAGAAACCCCTTGGGGCTGCCAACTGATATGGCCAAGACTATTTTTGCCCCTGCTTTCTCTGCCAGCTTGGGACTTCAGAACCCTGCCTGGATGTGCCAGACATGCTTGCCGCTACAAACCAGGCACCAGGTCTGAATCACATCCACAAATTCAGGCTTACCTGAAAGCCAGTTTAAAAGAGTAATCCTGTCTTTCAACACTCAGATGCCCAACTCCATTGGGGTCCAAACCACCATAAACCATTTTACCCTGTATAAAGCTTATACAGGGTAAACTCCTACATTGTTTGCCCTCTATAACACTGATAGAGGGAGATGCACAGCTGTTCCCCCCCCCCCGGTATTAATTAATAAGTAAAAAGTGATTTTATTAAATATAAAAAGTAGGATTTAAGTGGTTTCAAGTGATGACAGACAGAACAAAGTAAATTACCAAGCAAAATAAAATAGAACATGCAAGTCTATGCCTAATACAGTAAGAAAGCTGAATACAGATAAAACCTCACCCTCAGAGGCGTTCCAGTAAGCTTCCTTTTACAGACTAGTCTTCTAGTCTGGGTCCTGCAATCATTCACATCCCCTGTAGTTACTGTCCTTTGTCCCAGTTTCTTTCAGGTATCCTTTGGGGAGGAGAGGCTATCTCTTGAGCCAGCTGAAGACAAAATGGAGGAATCTCCCAGAGTTTTAAATAGACCTTCTCTTGTGGGTGGACAACCGTCCCTCCCCCTGTGTAGTATCCCAGCTACAAGATGGAGTTTTGGAGTCACATGGGCAAGTCACATGTCCATGCATGACTCAGAACTTACCAGTAGCAGCCACTGTTTACATGCTACCTTGAACATCCTCAAGTGTTCTTATGTGGATTGAAGCCTTCGAAGATCTATTGTCCGTTAAGTGTTTCTTGACTGGGCACTTAACTTGCAAATACCTTTCTAAAGAAGCTGCCCAAATGCCTTACTAAGGCTACTTAAAATCAAACAAGTATACAGCCAATATTCATAACTTTAAATACAAAAATGGCAAATACATACAAATAGGATGAATATATTTAGTAGATCATAACCTTTGGAGAGATATGTTACATGGCACATGTAGAACAAAACATATTCCAGTTATGTCATATATACATTCATAAGCATATTTCCATAAAAAATTATGGGATGCAATGTCACAAGATAGCCGCAGATGCTTGTGCTCACTGCTTTTAGAGAAATTTGGGATGAAATGTGACTATGAGATGGTTTGGATACAAAGCATGGCTGCTCACTGCCCTGCTATTAGATTGTTTAATTCAGAAATGTAGATAATACATATTAAGGGCTTATTCTCAATGATTTTTCTCCGTTAGCAACTAAATTGTGCTGTAATGTATGAAGAATTGACTATCTAATTCATGTTCCTTTACAAAGAATGGTTAGTTACTCCACAGTAACTATGATTCTTTGAGATATAGTCACTGGGGGTCCTTCTGAAAGTGTGCATGTACCTCATGCATGTGAGACTGCCTGCAACTATGCCCCAGTTCCTTGCAATTGGAAGCCTGTGTAGATGAGGATTCTGAAAAAGCAGGAATAGAAGATGAGTTGTGGGATCGACACTGACTACAACATCTCGAAAATCAACAGCTACTGTAGGGTAAGTAACCATTCTTTCTTGTTCAAGTATGTGTCAGTGTGTGAATCCCATTGTAGCTGTGCCCTTCTCAGGGGAGGATAGTAAGGAGTCTTGGCTTCATCAGTTAATCAGAGACTGAAACGCTGCTCTTCTGAAAATGGCATCTGCTCCGATAGCTATGTCAAGTGTATAACAAAGGTCAGTGGGCTGATCCCCATGACTGCCTTACAGATCTCAGAGATTGGCACATTTCCAAAGCAGGCTTAAGACATTTCCTGTGCCCTGATGGAGTGTGCCTTGATATTCAGATGAAGAGTCTTGCCAACCAGCTGATGACATGTGTAAATACACTGAGGGATCATGCTGATATTCTCTGGGAAGAGATAGCTTGGCCCTTCGATGCACAAGAAATGGCCACGAAGAGGAAGGGAAAGAATCTGAAAGTCTTGGTCCTGTTGAAGTAATAGAGCAGGGCCCTAGAAATGTCCAGGATATGAAGCTTCATTTTTCCCAATAATGAGTGCAGCGTTGGGCAGAAGACTGGTACGGTAATAAACTGGTTCAGGTGGAATTCTGAGACCATTTTAGGGATACATTTTGGGTGTGGTTTCATCACCACCTCGTGGAAGAATGTGTGTGGCAGTTCATTCATAAGGGCCTGCAACTCACTGACTTTCCATGAAAAATACTATCTTGATGGTTTGAAGAGAGTCTTCATGAGCTGTAGAAGGCCAAACTTGAGATCTCACATGGGAGTCAGGTCTCTTACTGGAGGGCAGGTACAAAGAAGGTCCTTGAGAATCTCAACATCATAGAATGTGAAAAGACTGGATGTGACTGTATCAGAGCATGGCATGCTGATATTGCTTCCAGGTGGACTTTAAAAGAACTAAATACTAAAAGTTCTGTTTGCTTCAGAGCAGTATGTAGTCCAGAATCTTTGGTACTGAGACATCTTTTGGGTTCACTTTATATCGAGCTGCCCATATCGAAAATATTTTCCACTTGGAGGAATAAGTCTTCCTAGTGGCAGGTTTCTGGCTTTGTGAATATAATCTTCTGAACCTGCAGGAAGCAGTCTCAGTTGATCCAGCTCATCCAGCCAACATTTAGGTTGTCAGGTGTTATAACTGTGAGTCTGAGTGCAGTATTTGACCCTGGGTCTGCAATATTATCTTCAAACAGTCAGAAGGGTGTATGGGAGGCTGTCTGGAGATTTGCAGGACATCAGATAAGCAAAACTGACTCAGCCAATAATGGGCTATCTTGAGCATGGTAGCCGTCCCATATAATCCTGGGGATCAGGAGAATAGGTGGGAATATCAAGTCTGGGATGGATTTGTAGCTAGTTACCACATTCCTGCTTAAAGTTAGTTAGGTCATTGCTAGCTCCCAGAATGTGGAGAGCCAACTGGGTTAAGCTGTGCTGATGGCACCATCCCCAGAACCTGATTGCTTCCAAACAAATGATCGGACACTGTCTTGTTTGTTTATATATGCTGCTGTTTTGTCCATCAGGATCTCCATTGTAGAGTTCTGAAGGCAGGTAAGTATCCATCCAGTCTAGCCTGAAGGCTCTCAATTCCAAGACGTTCATGAAACACTGGAGATCATCCTAAGACCATGAGCCTTGCATATAAGATGGTTCAGGTGCATGCCCTAGCCTGTCCTTGACAAATCTATGAGCAGCATCCTCATTGGGGAGGGAACTATCTCTTGTCCAGAGTGTTTAGCCACCACTGAAGCTCCTGCAGGACTTGGAGCGGGACTGCAACTTTTTTTTTTTATATGATATCTGGATGGGGAATACATGATCCTCAGCCATTAGTGCAGAGGGCCACAGGCGAAGTCTGGCAAGCAGCATCACATATGTATATGCAGACGGGTAGCCTAGAAGCCCCAGACACATACACATTGTTGTTGCCAGTCTTATCTGTATGTCAAGTACTACCAACTGAGGGGACTGGAATCTGTCCTGTGGCAGAAAAACCTTTGGCAAATTGGAGTCAAGCAGAGTTCACTAAGGATCCCAAGTGAGAAAATAAGGAAAGGATTGATCATAATGGTCCCTTCTGACCTTAAAGTCTATGATTCTATGATATGATCTAAAGTTGTTTTGGTCTCACTGAGACCTGCTTGTGGTCTGTCAGTTGCCTACATATGGGTAGATGTGGATTCCCTGTTTCCTCAGATGTACCGCTACTACAGTCTGGAATGTGGTGAATACTTTTAGTGCCATAGAGAGTCAGATGGGCAGAACCCTGAATTGATAATGGTCAGGCCCCATTGTGAACCTGAGGTACTTCCGGTGAGGCTGGTGGATGGCTATGTGGAAGTATGCATCCTGCAAGTCAAAAGATGCAAACCAGTCAGGATATGGAATGATGGAGGCAAGCGTTATCTTCCTGAACCTGAGGTCATGTAAGAATTTGAGTCTCCTCAGGTCTTGAATAAGATGGAGACCCTTTTTACTTTGGAATAAGAAGTTATGGGCAGAAGAATCCTCTTCCTGTTTTCCCAAAGAGCCTCTTCTTTGGCTCCTAGATCAAGTAATGAGGCTTTTTCTGTTTGCAAAAGGTTCACATGAGCAGGGCCCCTGAAAAGGGATGGGGAAGGGGAGTGTTTAAGGAGTAAAGAGCAGAATTGGATGGGATAGCATGAGGGGTGATCTCTAACACTCATGTGTCTGATGTCACAGGAGCCCATGTCCAGAGGAATAGGGTGAGGAAACTTCTGAATATCAAGCTCTGTGGACTGGTTTGAGTGCAGCTCTTGACCATCTTGTCAAATCTGCTGATGTGTCAATATGACAGACTGTAGGGCAAAGCTGAGGAAGGTTGTCGCCCTCTATTGTATGTTGGGTGTTTCTTATTCTGGTGTTTAGTCTGTCTGTAGTGAGACAGTGTGTGCTGTCTCTGCTGATGTGATGGTTTGAGTGGTGCACTTCTCAGTAGGGTGGAGGAGTGTGGGTACCCAGGACCATAAAGTCATTTTTTTAAAGTGCCATTTTCTCCTCAGAGTTTTTTCTGGATGGAGCACTGGAGGATGTGGGCTTGACTATAAGAAAGATCTTTGAGCTCAGTTCTTCTGGATCCAGTTCCACTTTCATGACTGCTCCAGAAGGTTGAGCTTCAGTCTTTCATCTATGGCTTGTGGGTCCTCACAGTGAAGAAGAGGCAGATCAAGCCTGTATGAGATATGGGATTCTCCCAAGCAGAACACGCATCATCTGTGCCCATCTTTTAAAGAAATTAGTCTATCATAGGAACGACAAGGTTTCAAACCTGCAGGTTCAGAGTCCATCATTTCTAAGTCTTTCTGCAGGCAGGTCTGTATACAGAGGACTGATGTGCTATAGCTGATCCAAAAAGCACTAGAACAGAACAAGGTGACGAAATTAAAAGAATAAGTGTTGTTCTGATGATTTTCAAAGGTGTTTAACTTGAGCTAAGATCTAGTGGGTTGGACAGCAGCTAAATTCTGACTTGCTGGTAGTAAGAACTGAGGGAGGGTTGAGTCTGCCCTGTCCTTTATGTGCTCATATGGGAGCATGAGAGAGCACAGGGCAAACGTGAGGCCCCAGTGGACACTGGTAATAAAAAAAAAGTCCAGTCTTGCAAGCGTGAGGGACTTGCACATTGACAGTGGGATCCACACTGACACATACTCAGAAGAACATTATGTTGCATTTTTATGGAATCTTCCATTAACAGAGCACTATATGCCAAGCCAAACACTACACGAAGGCCTCGCCGTACATCTGTGAAGGAGAGATCACTTAACTCACCACTGAAATACAGCTGCCTCTAAGAAGCAGTACGGTGGTTGTTTGACAGTCCACAGCAACGCTACACAAGAGTTTAGGCTGGCAGAATGCAACTGCCTACGATGTAATTTGACCTGAAACATCAGCTGTTAAGATATTATGAAAAGCCCAATGGGATTAAAAGTGGTCAGCTCAGTTTTGTCTCCTTTAAAAGACATCAGTAAAGTGTTCTTTGTCATCACACTGAGGCATTGTTTCAGTAGTGACTAGGACAGAAGAACCAACTTCACTTTCTGCAGCAACAAGTTAATTTGAGATCTTCCCTGTAAATATTGACCTGGCCCAACCCATCCCTTCTTAATTTGTGAAATCTTTCTGGTTTATATTGCACAAGGTGGTATGGTGTCAGGTCATCACTAAAGAAGCACAACATAAGTGGTAGTGTTTTTCTGTAAAAACAGCATGATGTGGCAGGAGAGACAATACTACAAAAATAGCCTCCAATGCATTATTGGGATAAGGGGAGTTTAATTCAGTTATTGGAAGAAATAAGAGAAGCGTTATCTATTTTGAAGAATAAATTTTAAAACCACAAGCTCCCTGCACCTAGTTTAGTTCACAGATAGGTAGAGTTTCAGCAAATTCAAACCAAAAGAGTCAGTTCCTTCATCTGGTAGTGATACAGTATCATTACAGGTTTTATATTTTTAATTGAAGAATCTAAAAAATAAGAGTTTTGCCTTAAACTTTCTGATTAACTACTGCTGCATTTAAAAAGATTTGCAGCAAGATTTTACACCATATTTGCTAGATTTAATTCCCCAAAACTTGCTTTCCTAAAATCTGCTTGAACCTCTGCATTCTGTGATACGGTTCCTGCCTATGCTAAATTAAAGTAGCACATTGTCACTAATTTTAAGCTTCCATATTATTCTCACATTCTCTGTCAATAAGTATATCCAAGATGTCTTCTCTGGATCAATTCTCTTACTTTCTGGATCATAAAGCTGTTTTAGTTGTAGCTACAGTGAATATCTATTTTGAACAGACAATACAGCTAAACATATTCTCCAAGTCCGGGTACTTTGGGAGGTGGTTCTGTAATTTTTCTCCTTTGCTCTTCTCTCAGCTCTTCTAGTCTGTAGCACATGCACATTGCTTTTTTCCCTGTATTTTTCATTGTTGTATCATAACCCAAATAATTTCAAGGATATTCTTAATTTTCATCTTTTGGTTCAGATCAACTCCGTCTACTGCCTTGGAGGTACACACCTGATTATTTGAATTAAACAAAAGTTCTTTTCTTCTCTCCTATTACTTAATTTAAAATCTTGCTTGTTTTGCATATAGGAAGTTAGTATCTCTTATGTATATGTGGAGACTGATTTAATCCAAATAAGTTCTCATCCCACAAAACAATCCAAAACCTTTCCGTCTGTCGGCTGCTCCACCATTATTTGGTCTCCAGTATTTTTTTAAATAAAATGCATGAGTTGCTTACCAGCTTAAAGTTCATGTACAATTCATCATGTGTGAAGAACTATGTATCAATGTTTTGGTTTCTTCACTTTTACTTGGTACTGATGAGCGGAGCTCACCTATGTTGCCCAATTTCACTTCTGCCAGGTCCCTGAAGTGATCCCTAAGTATACTAAGTCTAACTTTCACCAGTGTTTGCTTCCTATTTGGAGTATAATAAATGAGAAATTTCTAGTAGTTCTTTTGATATCTGATGTCTTTCATTTTTATATAATTTGTACTGGCACCTGACAGGGAACAAATCATCCATATTGTGTTTTGTTTTCATTCAACACCCAGATGCCTCACTATAGAGGAACTCAAGAGCCCCAAACCCAGTTCTTATATTCTATCACTCACCAATCTTCCCCTTATCTGTCTTGTGTATTTAGATTGTAAGCTTTTCAGCATAGCGACTGTCTATAACTACATGTATATGCAGCACAATCTCATTTGAAGCATATACATTCTCTACTGTAATACAAAGAAATCACTTTCCTTCTCACACCAATGGGGTACCATCTGTATCAACTTAGTAGATGCTGCTGCAGAAGTATTTTCCCTGTTCCTGATGCCTTCTTCAGGGATAATCAAATCCTGTCCCCAACACAGGGGACCCATTATGAACAGGATGATGATGGTCCATACCTGAAGACCCTGCTAGTGGAAGCAGCCTTTCAGCATCCTTTGAAGTGCTAGTGGACAGGGATGGGATGGGGAGAGGAAACAGCAAAAATAGGAGTGATACTTCTCTTCCACGTGGTAGGGTGTTAAGGATAGGACAGTGCAGACACTATCAGCCCAGTTCCAGAATGTTTGTCTGAATGTGGGCTAAAGTTCATGTATCAAATGTACAGAACTCTGGGCTTTTGAATTGGCTTTAGTTTCTTTATGAACCATTCACACACCTCCAGTAGCAACAGCTCAGTTTATATTTATAGCAGTTAGACCAATCTAGCATATTTTTCAGTTTGTTTAATAGTTCATCAATATCTCCTATTAGTATGAATGTAGTCTTATTGTACAGTTGAAGCTGAACTAATGCTTTTTATTAACTCAGGTTTTCCTCTTCCTGTTTTTGCCACAACTTAGAGGAAATGGTTCTGATGTGTGTGTGTGTGTGCGTCTTGTACAGAAGGTTTGTTCTGCATCAGCAAGTCTAAATTGCATCCATCCAGATATACAATGGCCAAATCCAGCAATCTAGTTGAATCCCCTTTTACGTACTGCTGTTTGCATGTTTTACAACAGCGAAACATGACACTTCAAATGACATTCAGGGTTTTTCAAAATTTCCATTAAAAAAGTCTCATGTTAAATTTTAAGGGCAAAATTATGTAGTAACGGATGATACAAATGAATGGTTAGCAGTTCCTGTTTTTCTTAACAAATGTGACAGTTGATGTAGCAGCATCTATTTTCTGAGTTAAAAACATTTGGATAATATGGTGCTGAGGGCCACAAAGATAGCGCAGACAGAAAATCATGTAGTGAACCTAAAACCAAATATAGCACACAACTTGCTAATGTAAAAGATAATTGTCCAAAGGTGAAATGTACCTGTTTTAGATTATATTTCAGGCCTGAGGGGCAAATTCTCAACTGGCATAAATTGTCGTAACTCTAATGACTTCAAGGGATCTCTGACACTTTCAGGAGTAGCTCCTCAACTGGTGTAAACGCTGTCCGGATTTGTGATCCTGGGCTGAATTCATTGAAACTTCTGCCTCTATGGCAGGAAATTAAGGTTTCAGCTATGCACACATTGGATAGTTTGACATTTACTTGCAGACTTTGAGTTCTTTTGGTCAAAAGCAGTGAAACTCAGGGGTGCGGACACTGTGTAATGTGAGATTGTTTGACTCCTTATGCACAGGTTTTTTTCCACTCCTTATGCAGATGAGTCTTCCTGCCTTTGGTAAAGGCTAGAATTATCAGTTTCACTGAAATTAATATAGTCCTTGGTATAATGAAAATCTGAGACGCTTTTCTAGGCACATTGCTTAAGGCACTGTGATTAAATCAGTATTCAACACTTTACCCACTTCTAGGCAGTGACATAGTAACCTCTATAATCAAAAATGCCCAAAACTAGACTAGTAGAAAGCTACTTGCCAGTGAAAAAACAGCATTGTGGCTGTATAAAGAATGGAATAAATCTAATGCTTTCAGTTTGTAGCAGATATTTTCCCATTTCAGAGATTATAGAGATGGAGCAATTAAACAAGCTTTGTGCTGCTGGATATTGTTTCAAGTTTGTCTCTTAAAGCTGTCTTTACTGGCTTGCCGTTGCATCAGCAATATATCCAGTATAGTGATGAGATTAAATGAGAGCTCTTTGAACTGCAGCTGCATCTGTTTCATAAGCAGCTTCCATAAATAACTCAGTTTACTGATTAAGATAATTACTTAGGTCAGTTTTAAATGATTGCTTCCCTGTTTGCTAGACCCGCAGCAGATAGGGGATGAAGCAAATACCGGACACAGTGTTGGTATATAATCCACAAAGACTCTTTATTGCTTACAAAATAAACCACTCACTCCACATTCATAACCCAAGCATACTACACCAGAGTCTAAAGATCAGAACTGAAGTCCTGATAGTCAGTCGCCATTTAGTCCAATCACAAGATGCAAGGAGCCAGCATTACCACTTCTTAATCCAAACAGGGCTCTGGATCCATGAACAACTCCAAATTGCGAGTGTATTGAACACGTTTTATAATCCACTCTGTCACATCATCAGTTGTCTGGGCAATTTCAAAGAGACAGGTCTGGGCAAACTGCCAAAACCCAAGGTGCTTAGAAAGAGTACCAGGCCCAAGATGTTCCTCTTTTCCCAGTTCTTGTTTACAACTGCAGCAGATACATTGCAACAGGTACATTGTCATGGCAATGCTCCCAATGTTATTTCCTTATCTGGTATTTCTACATCTTTCTCATAACAAAATTATTTTTCACAAACAGCTCTTGGCCGCTTAAAACCTCAAATTCTTGCTTCGATCGTCAACACAGAACTCACATCAAGCAGACTTCATCCACACTAGGCCTATAACATATTACATGGATATATGGATTATGTATGGAGATACATATAACATGTTCATTTGGGGAATGATCCAAAGCCTATTGAGAATCAATGGAAAGTCTATGAGCTTCAGTGGGTTTTGAATCAAGTGCTTGGAGCTCTGAATGAAGATTTCATATGGGGGAACCCTCTTTTAAATATAAGAAGAATTTAGTCACAAATCCAATAGCTTATGTTTGATCACCTGACAATTATAGTCAAACCCTCTGTGATTTTGTAGATACTGGGCTGAGTTTAGTCCTTATGATTTTTCTAATTCAGTATAAGGAACTATCTCAATTATAAATAAAATAAACTGTAATGCAAGCTAAATACACTTGGTAGGTTAGCTGTGATCCATCAGGGAAGACAAAATGTAGAAATGTATAACACACAAGTCAGCTATTCTCAGCAATTCACACTGAGCATGAGATTTACCACTTGAAGGCTGATTTAAAAAAATACTTTGAAATTTATTTGGAGACTGCTTGTAAACAATTTAACAGGCAGTGTTTTTTAACAAATAAGAGCGATACGTACTGACGGCCATATTTTAAAAACTATTCAGGTGCCTAAAGATTCAGATAGGCGCCTAGTGGAATTTTCAAAAGCACAGTTTTCAGAGGGGAGTTAGGTGCCTAGATGTTTTTGAAAATGCCACTAGGTGCCTATCTGAATCTCTAAATGCCTAAACAGCTTTAAAAATCTAGTCTAGAGAGCTTAGTAGACAAAAAATGGCAATAGCTTAGACAAACCTGATTATAGAGTAGATACTGTTTCAGAGCCCTGGCACGTCTTCCTTTTTTCAGGGAAAGATTTCAAACGATAAAGACAAGGTTTGTGCCTCTGTCTCTACAAGAAGACCAAAATGTGCAAAGCTGCAGGCCTAAAGTTAAGCTCCTAAATCCACATTTGTGAACTAAATGAAGATGGCCTGATTTTCAGAGATGCTTGGCACTGGAAACTCTCATTAGAATCAATGCATGATTTTAACTCAGGGCAAGTTTTTAGCAAAAGTGAGGCAGAATAGAATGCAGGATTGAAGTGAAGACTGCTTTAAAGGCATTTGCTTTAAAAATGAATCTTTTTTTGAACTGAGTTGTTAGTGTAATTGAACAGTTAATAAGTTGGAAAATAACCAAGAAAAGATAATACAGGGGAAAAAAAATCAAACAATGAGAGAATTGGAGGGTTGTTTCGTTATTAAAATGGGGGCAGTACTAAGAAGCCAATAAAGTTTACAAATAGCTGAAGGGAGGGAAAATAATTGTTTAGGGTGGTCCATGAAATTAAGCAGTGGAAGGAAAAGTGAAATGAACCAATTCTAATTGGGAACACTAATGAAAGGGAAGGGGAATTCTAATGGTGAACACTATTCAACAGTGGAATAGTTTCATGTGACAGAGTGGAAGCCTCATTGCTAATGTCATTAGGGAGTGGGAAATATGGGGAACAATCCTGCACTTGTAGTAGTAGGATTGTTCATTCAACCCAGATGGCCCCTGATCCTGCAAAAAGTGATGCATATGCTTAATTTTATGCACTCTGAGCAGTCCCTTTGATTTCAGTGAGAGTACTCCGCGTATAAGTATTTGCAAGATCAGGGCCTAGGACTTTCTCAACTCTAATTTCTTTGATTGTCCTTGAACTCTGATTATTGATGCGGCTTCTTTTGATATCAGATGGATAATTATAGGCTGAAGATGGAAGACTGTTTTCCTTGAAAGAAATACCAACTTGCAACTGACAGGAAACGTGTTCTCATCTTGGAATCACATGATTTGACTAGAGATTTCCTTGTTGCTAGCCTCATTATTTTTAAAAATAATTTACTGCAACTAAAAATATCTTTAAATGTGCCTATTGAGACATCAGATTGTCTTCAAAAAGCCAAATAAGATCATTAGGCATAATTCAGAGATTAACTGCATCCATTATCAGCTAGAAGCCAATTAATTGGTATTTCAGTTAAAACCAAAATCCTTTCTATAATTTTATGCATTTTCCAGTGATAATTATAAGACTAATAATGCCTAGAAAAACTAAATCACTCACTCTAAAATACATTTTAGATATTATAAGAGGCAATCAGTTTTTATGTAGCTCCCACAAAAGCTGTTAATTTAAAATTAAGGTTGCTCAAGCATATTTCCATTCAACATAATCAATAAGGCCTAGGATCTTCACTTCCACTGAAATCACTGAAGGTTGGAGCCTAAATACTCTTGTGGATCTGGGTGTAAGGCTCTGATTCTACAACCACTTGAACACATGATTAACTTTGAAGTCAAAGTTAAGCAAATGTGTATTTGCGGGACTGGGGCCTAAAAGTCTAGGAAGTTATTATTTAAGGTAATGTTAAGAATCCAACTTATCTACATACTGCCAACTTTGCTATTGCACAACACACACACACAATCACAACTATTTCTCTTCCAGTACAAACCTATGTCACTCAGTCCATGCTCCCAGTTTTTCAAAATCAACATAAACTACTTTAATCATCACTATATAATTTTTCTAAGTACATACATTCTGACAATGTATGATTTCTCAGCCTCTGAAGTATCTTCATATGCTTTAAACATCCATACAGTTTACAACAGTTTTTTGCACCATTTCACACATTCTCAAGAAACAAACTTCTACTTTTGCTTAAAAAACCGCCCAAACATTTGCGGCCTCTTCAAAACACCATTTAATCTTATCTATTATCTGTATTTATTTTAAACTGGCATTTCTCAAAGCCAGATTTACATGCTTCAAGAGCTGAGTTCTTCAGGTCTGAGTTAAGGTTGCACATTTAATTTTTATGTACTTTAAAAAATCACTTCAGAGCTGTGCAGAACATATGCTGGAAAATGGTGATTTTATTAATAAAGCTATCTTACACTGACTTTCCTTGACATAATTAAAAGTAGAGCTGGGTAAAAAAAAACCAGACATATAGTTTATTCCCTGAAAAATACAATTTTGGTTGACCCAAAACTATTTGTGAATTTGATATAAATTTACCAAATAGTCTTGGTAAAATAAATAACAAAAATTAAAAATACAACCAGGACTTAGGAACAATTCACAAAATGAAAAGCAGGAGCCTCCCTTATAACCTTTAACCTATTGGTTAGGGAACTCACAGGAGATGCAGGAGACCCAGACTTAGTTCTCTCTGATGTGGAGCAGGGATTTTAATGGGAGTCTCACAAATTGCAGGAGAGTGCTATAGCCACCACACTATGGGATATTCTGGTATGTATGTTGAGGGAAGGGACGAAGGGATCTCAATCTTTTCTCCTGAAGCTGTTTCACCCTGTATACACAAATAGTCATCGACACAGGGATTTGAACTTGGATCACTTACATTGCCAGAGACTACCCCAACCCCAGGCTATAGGTCAGCCTAATTTGGGTCCTTTTTTTGATCACTTTCTCCTGTTGAAGCTGTTCCACTTTGTACAAAAATAATTGCATAGTCATTGGGCCAGAGAGTTAGCCTGACCATGATGCTATAGCCTAGTGATTAATGCCCACAGCAGGAAAGGCAGAGCTCCAAGTTCATGTCTTTAGTCCAAAGACATGTTACATATACACTCTGGAATTACTTCAGCAGGAGATATTGAGAGAGAACCACAGCACGCTATTCCAGGGCCCAGCTAGCTCTGTTCAGAGACATAGTTTCAAACTTATGCATGACCTGGCTAATTTTTAAAAGAAGGCTGCAGTGAAAAGATCGACTAAAGAAAAATGATATAGATCAGTTAAATAAAAAATATGTCTGCAGTGTACAGTGACAGGCACAACTGCAAAGTGCATGGTTTTCACTGACTTAGTTATGTAACTGTGGGTGGGTGTTGGCACTGTACCAAGTAACATTGCTGGAAAAGAAAGTGTTCTTCTACTGCTGAATTATAGATACGTTACAAATGAACAGCTCTGATTTGCTTTCCTGGCTTGTTTTTGTTTCTTTGCTTAATAACTTCTGAAAATATCTAACGCTCCTAGCATAGGTTTCATGGGACTATCTTGGCTGGAACTGCATTTGCCTGAATGCACGAGGTACAGATGTGACCCATAGGCTCATATGACAAGATAGAGGAATATGACACAGAGTTTTATGCAGAAACCAATGCCTTATACTTTGACTATTGGGGGGCATGGATCATCATTCATGTCATGCCCCCATCAGTTCCTGGCCTGGGCTGGGGAAACTAATGATCCAATCAGTGGACCACATTCTGTGATGAATCCTGGTCACATGCCACCTGAGGCACATTGCACGTACACTAAGATGACGACTAACTATCCATAATATATCTTAACCTTATTTTCATCCTTTCCCATGTATGGTTTGCAGGCTCCAAGGAGGCACTACAGAAGCAATATATTGGAAGTTTAGTACAGTAACTCCTCACTTAAAGTTGTCCTGGTTAATGTTGTTTCATTGTTGATCAGTTAGGGAACATACTGGTTTAAAGTTGTGCAATGTTCCCTTATAATGTCATTTGGCAGCTACTTGCAGGAAGAGCAGCCCATTGCAGCTAGTTGGTGGGGGCTTGGAACCAGGGTGAACCAGAAGCCCCCCTATCAGCTCCGTGCTCCCCTAAGTTACCTGTGCAGCAGCTGCCCAGCAGGCTATCAACTGCCAGAAGTTCAGCTGTCCTTCCCCCCGACTGCCATGTGCTGCTCCTGCCCTCTGCCTTGGAGCTGCTCCCAGGACCCTCATATTTGCTGTGTGGAAGGGTGGGGGGACATGGGGGTGTCCCCCTCCCCCTGCTCCTGTCCCACGCTTACCCCATCTCCATAGAGTAGGGGGAACACACGACTGGGCTCAGGACAGAGGGAGCTTCCTGGCAGCAGCTGTGTCTCAGCTTGCTGACTAACTTGACAAGGCAGTGTACTTAAGAGTGGGGTCAGCGTACTTAAAGGGGACATGCGCATCTCTCTCTCTCACACATACAGTGTGCATCTCTGTCTCTCTCTGCCATGCTGTCTCCCCTCCCTCCATTCTGCTGCTTTGTAGAGTGTGAGGCTAAATTAACGAGTTAACTCTTGAGGGCTCAGCCAACTGCTAGTTCATCATTTAGCAGTAAGGCATTCCCTGGGAAATATTCCACCCTTTGACTTCATCACCTCAACCAAGCTTCACAATCATCACTGCTGTGTACAGTATTAAATTGTTTATTTAAAATTTATGTGTATAAACACACACACACACACACACACACACACACACACACACACACTCTCTCTCTCTCTCTCTCTCTCTCTCTCTCTCTCTCTCGTCTGGCAAAAATTTTTTTTTCCCCAGAACCTAACCCCTCCATTTACATTAATTCTTATGGGGAAATTGGATTCACTTAACATTGTTTTGCTTAAAGTCACATTTTTCAGGAACATAACTACAGTGTTAAGTGAGAAGTTACTGTACAGCAATGGATACTGTGTGTCTCAAAGACTCACTTGAAATATTAAGTCATTTGGCTTGTATAAGCACACTGGGGGGGAGGGGACAGGAAATTATTAAATGCCAATAACCCGTGGGCAAAGTTTCAAGTAGGGGAGAGGCTAGGGTTACATTTTATTTTAGTTAAAGGTGACCAGCAAAGTAGGAAAAAATATTTTGTGCATTTTTTTGCCATCTCTATAATTAATAAAAGTATGAAAGACTTCTTTTAACCTTAAAAATTCAAGTAATCATGGAGCCTTCTGAAAGGTATAAGAACCTAAATCAAACTAAGTCTTCTTTATTAAAGATCATTAAATGCTTTGTTAAAGGATACATGCAAATATAAGAAAATAAACCAGATTTGTGACCCTTTTTTCTTTATGATGAATACAGAAGACTTGAAAGGAAGGTTTTTTATTATTTTTTCAAAACAACAGAAATTCACATTAGGGAAATCTATGCATTATGACATCCCAAATACCAAGGAAGATAAAAGTGATCAAGGGGGAAATTATTTGTATACAGTCCATTAAAGCTCTGAAGTGCTAGATTTTTTGTTAATTAATATGTTTGATAAACAGTTGGGAAAAAAACATTTGTTAAAGATTCCACAACAATACTCCATTGCTGTGGAAACCTCCCTCTTGAAGTGCACAATTCTGAGCACTGAATGCACTCAGTGGATAGATGGAATGAGCAAGAGCTCCTTCAGGCTTTGCCTCATTCCATACACAGCTTTACATGCAGTGTGGAATGCGGAAGTGAACCAAAGTCATGCATCATTCCATATATACCTTCACAAATCATATCCAGCAGATATCTTGTCATTTCTTGCCTTCATAAAGGCCTTGATCTTGTCAACATTTATTGAAATGAATGGTCCTATTGGAGTCCCTCAGAAGAAGAAAGTTACTGATATATAATAAAGTTACTGACATGTGCAAGATCAATCCCTTTGATTAGTAGTAGAGTAGTAGTAGCAGCAGCACTTCATGTTTATTTAGGTGTCCTTTCGGTAACAGGGTGATGGGGGTAAGTTATGTACAACCAATATCACACACTCCTTTCCTGAACCTGAACTTAGCTAGCACAGGCCAATAATTCTATTTTTTCAGAAAGCATTACACAGAGCTCCACTCCAGGCTATTGTATGCAAAACTCTAAGTGCATGTATTAGTAATGGCTTCAAAGAGAGATCATCACATAATTGCTTAGTTTACAAACATTTAATACAAAAAATAAAAATTGTAAACTTTATTTAAACTTTCAATACTTTTGAATAACTTTAAACAAAAGCTATTAAATAGCTCCTTATGTAGATCTCTACTACATCGCTGCTGTTACATATTTTTCAATGTAACATTTCAATGTAACATTTATACTTCTGTAATTTAGCACACACATTCTATTCCTTTAACTTTCGGAGATGATTTCTCAGTCTCTAGAGGTTGGCCTTAAAATGTAGAGTGTGCCACTTACATTTCTTCAGACCTTGAGAAGAACTGGAGCATCACTTCTTTCTCTTCCAAATACTTCAGTCTTGTGAGCAAAAAAATGCTTCCTTCCAGCTAGCAGAATAGGTTTCCTTCCAGTTAGCAGAATCCCAGTTCTTGGGTTGGGTTAGCTGATTGGTCTCTTGGTGAAATAGGATAGCTATAGCCCATATCCACAGTGGTAAAGGTATTGAGCTCAGCATATAAAAATATCTATTCCTTAGATCTTCATCAGGTTCTCAGTAGGGCACTATTCTTCCCCCATGATTCCAGATAAATCAGATAATCTACAAACTCTCACCTCACTGAGCTCTGCTTCTATTCTGTACTCAAATTTAAAGCATTTAGCTAACAGCTAAATATAAATTCTGTAGACTCTGAACCTGAGGGGTGACAAATATTTTCTTCTCAGCTTCCCCTCTAGATCCATAAAATAGTCAACAGTGGACCATATGGACCAAGTCTGCTCTGAGGGTTTCCCTAATACGTTAAAGCTGATTTAACACCCACCAGTATCCAATATAGTACAGGTACTGCGACAAACCTTGACAGCAGACATCTCTTTAACCTGCATCCATCAGCCACTGAGTCTACTAGGGACATGTCTACACTAGAGACCTTACATCGATATAATTAAATGCCTCAATGAGCAGTGGTAGTTATCTCAGCAGGAGAAGCATTCCCACTGACATAACCCTGTGCACACTACCATTTATGCTGGCAAAACTTGTGTCACTCGGGTGTATTTTTTCACACTCCTGAGTGACATAAATTTTGCTGACATAAGTGATAGTGTAGACATGGCCTAAAAATTTAACTCTTGTTGGACCTGCTGCCTTTGCCTACCCCTGGGCTGCCCCTCTGCAACCCCTGCAGGCTGGGGGTTTTCCAGCCTTAAACTCCCAAGCTCCCCTGGCCCCTCCCCAGCCCTCCTCCACTCTAGGTACCCTGCTGAGCTCCCAAGCAGCCAGACCCATCTCTCTCCAACTAGAGAGAAACTGCCCGAGTGCCTGACCCACAGCCTTTTATAGGGTCAGCTGTGGCCTGATTAGGGCATGGCCCCAGTTGTGACTACTTCCCTGCTCAGCCTCGTCTTCTGGCTTCCTGGGGCAGACCTTTCCCAGGGCTGTTTTAACCCCTTCAGGGCTGCAGCAGGTACCACCCTGCTACACTATCTATAAAATAAATGAATAAGATAATGAGAGGGAATGGGGAAGGGTTTAAAAGAAAAGATAAGCAGTCAAGTTTTTGCCATATTTAGTTTTAGGAACAACAGGATATCCACTGGAAGATGTCTAAAAAACAGGAAGATAAATCTGCCATCATTCAACCTAAAACAAATCAAAGCAAATTTCATTTTGTAAACACCATACAGATGTTAGAGATATAGATGGTAAATTGTTCTATAAAATACAAAATAATAAACAATTTGTTTCATCATCAGGAGTTTCACATATTTGTTAAATTAAAAAGGGGAAATATCTGTCATAACTGAACAGTCTTCAACACTGATAGCAAAAGGAAACTAACCTTTTTAGTTAGTTAGTTTAGAAGCTGTTCTTCTACACTGATCAGAGGAAATACTTTGCACAGAATGATTTAAGCCTCTCTCAGAGGAAAGCTATCTTGTAATAGAAGTGCCTCAGTCTCAGATCTATGTATTGAGGAGCTTCTTCTGTTTCTTCTTCTTCTTGTTTAGTATTCATATTATAATAGTACACAGAAACCCCGATCAGGGATGAGCTCCCACTGTATTAGGTAGAACAAAAACAGCCTCTCTCTAGAGAGACAAGATGAAGCAGGTATATAAACAGGCAGGGTGAATCAGAGTGGGGGCCAGGAGAGCCATTTGGCCTGAGTCTCAAGCTCAAAGGGAGGCTCAAATTTAGACACTTGTTAATTTTTTGGCATTTGATAAGTTTCGCAACTTGTTTTTATGTGCATCTCTATCAGACCAAAAAGTGACATACTATCTCAGCTTAGAGGTGCAAATTTAAGCAAATAAGAGATGTGATTTGGTAAAAGATATACTTTTTTATTAACTGATATAAATTTTATATTAAAGAGTTAAATGTTCATAAATATTAATAAAAATATATCAGTTCTGATGGCACAAGATTAGACCGTGATGAACGTTTCTTCTCAGATCAGCTGATTATACAAATAAACTACTACTAGTAGCTGGTGCTGGATCAAGTGCGTGTTGAAAGACAGAGAATTGTTACATTTTAGTGTCTTTATAGTTTTACGTCTAATTGACTAAGGAATTATTTATGTGTGAGAATTCCTCATTATTATCTTCGTATGGTAGCTGAAAGAGGTGACTGGTTGGTTGAGCCCTCGGTTGGTAGCTTGGCCACCATCAGAGGCTTTTGTAGTCTTTAGGCCCAGATTCAAGGTGAATTTGTGAGGACAATCATGTACAGTGAATTTCGTGAGGACACACATTTGAAATTTTTGGACATTATCCCTCTGTCTGTATCCATGTCAGTGTTTACTATATATACATGTCATCCCTTTGTCTTTGGCCTCTTGTATTATACCTTGTGTGCTTGAGTTTTGATTCAGTGATAAGGATAATAACCTGTCTGACTGTTTCCATTTTGTGTTCTTAATTAGGATTCCTTCATTTTAAGTCTTTTCAGCATTTGTGTACCATTATGCATTTGTGTACATTTACAATAGAAGATTTCAAGTGTAGAAAAGCTACTTATTTACAGCAGAATATTCCAAGTGTGGATAGGCTACATACTGACCAGATAGATCACTCTGAAGAGGAGATTTGAAAGTGGTGCAAGCAAGAGATGGCGAAAACAACTGAGTGAAGCAGCAGCTACAAGCTCAAAGCCAATAACTTCATTTCTCAAACCACTGGAAAATGCCCCTTACCCAACAAACAATGCTACAGAAAGTGAAAACGCCACAACTGTAACAGGTGATATTTCAATGCCAATACCTGAACATGAGGACAGTAATCAAGGAGATGTGCCAACAGTAACAGATGCAGCAGAAGATCCTTTGTACAATCAAGAAACTCAACAGCAACAGGAAGATGTAGATTTTACACAGCAAGAGCAATTCAGGAGTACTACAGGTTTGACTGTGACTGACATTGGAATTATTGACAAGAGCAATGCTGCCCAAATGCAATCTTTTCTTCAAATTAGTTTTGAATCGAAGTAATATTCCACAAGATGCTGATAATCATGATTTTCCCTATTCGTCTGCTGACAAAAACTCTTCCAAATGGTCAGACCTGCACAAGGGACTGGTTATGCTGGAGTACAGAAAAACAATTCCTGTACTGTGCATCCTGCTTCATTTTGAAGAAAAGTGCTGCAAATGCATCAGTTCTCTCTGATCAATCAGGATGAAGCATCAACAGAGGTTGGAGGAAGTTGAAAGACTGAATACCATGACATGAGAGTTCAACATCACACAAAGAAAACTATGTTGCTTGGAAATCAGCCAGTATGGCAGCATCAGCTGAAATTTCAGTTGAGAATTTACTCTTGACTGAACTCTCTACAGAAACTAATAACTGGAAAAAAGTTCTTGAGCACATCCTGAATGTCATCCCTTTTCTTTTTGAATGGGGATTGGCATTCTTTGGTTCCAGTCAACATATTGTTGATCATGCAAATGGAAACTTTCTGGGCATAGTTAAGTTCCTCAGCAAATATGACCTACTTTTATCAGCCCATGTTAAAAGTGTTCCAGAATTGCAACAGAGTCAAAAGCGCATGCAAGTCCATTATCTCTCCATAGGCATACAAAATGAGTATGTTGACCTAGGTGGGTCATTTGTATAAACAACAATTCTTGATGACATTCAAAAGCCAAGTATTTTTCAATCATTGTTGATGGCACTCCAGATTGTTCTCACAAGGAACAGACTACTATGGTTATTCGATATGCTAAGGTTGTAGACAGCTCAAAATTTTCAACTGAAGAAAGGTTTATTTTGTTTGATAATTTCATGAGAAAAATTGGAAAAGAAATTGCTGCTCGAGTACTAGCAATTCTAGAAGGTTTTAAGTTACATTTTAAAGTCTGCATTGGTCAAGCCTATGACAATCGATCTAATATGGCTGGAAAGTACAAAGGTGTACAAACAGTTCTGCTTGAGCATAATTCAAACTGTATTTTCTCCAGCTGTGGAAACGACACACTAAACCTTGTAGGTGTTGACTGTGCTGAATCATGCAAGGAGAAATTACTTACTTTGGAACTGTTCAGCAAATGTACAATCTCTTCTGTAGCAGTCCACAAAGGTGGGAAATTCTGAAGCAATATCTTCCTGTTTCACTGCATGGGATGTCCAAAACTAGATGGTCTGTGTGGATTGATGGTGTTCAACCAGTTGCATAGCATTTGAATTCAGTGAGAAAGACTTTAAATGAGCTTGAATCTCTCAATCTCACCACACAGGCTTGAACTGAACTTCAGTCTATTCAGAAACACATGTCCAAATTTGAATGGATTCTGATGTCATCTTTGTGGATGAAGCTACTTACAATGATCCACCAAACTAATCTGGTAACTGAAGCACGCAATGCTACACTTGTTGAGAGGGATAACATTGAAAGTCTTATCAATGATATTCAAGAGATTCATGATCCTGACTGAGTCCAAATTAGTAGCACAGAATATTGGCATTTCATTTGAATTCTCCACCCATCGCAACTTACCTACTGAATCCGATGCCGAGCAATCTTATAGGGTCAATGTCTTCCTTGTCATCATTGACTCTATTCAATCAGGTCTTACACATCAATCTGAGACACTGCAACTAATTTGTACCCTTTTGGAGTTTCTATGGGAGTTCAACAAACTGAGTAATGAAGATCTACTTTCTGCAGCTGAACAATTTCAGCAAAGTACAACAAAGAAATCTCAAAAGATCTCAGTGATGAGGTCATCTTCCTCAGGTGAATATATTTCACAAACTTTAAATTGGATTGCAAGCCAAAGGAATTGCTTCAAGAAATACTCAAACTTGGACTCTCTGTTGTGTTTTCTAATATCACAATTGCATTGTGTATTTTTGTCAGTTTGCCTGCATCAGTGGCTTCAGGTGAACACATCTTTGCTTGCCATGCTTAATATCAACTCTGACATTGCATGAAAGCTAGATTTTTCCTCAATAATTAGTGTATTTGCATAGAAAAAGGCTAGAAAAGCATTTGTTAAACAAAAAAATATTCAAATTATGTCTCACTCTTTTTTGGTTACTTATTTTGTTTTCATGTGTCATCATTTTAAATTTTTATTACGGCTAGGAGCCGCAAAAGTTGGAAGTGGCCCGGGCCTATCTAGACCGCTGAGATGGCCTGTAAACAGGCAAATGGTAGTGGGGTGGGTAACAGTAAAGAAAGTTATGTTTGCATTAATTAGTAATCTCGATGGTCAAAGTACTCACAAATGACCACTAGCCTAGCCAAAGTGATTTTACTTCTGAAATCTGTATGTTATGCTGCACTGAATAGGGAATACTTCCATATTACTGCCTGTTTGTTACACATTACACAAAATGCAGTCAAACTCATTAATGGTGTGGAGTGACCAAACTTTGTAATCAAAATGAACTGATTAGCTAAACATCAGACTAAGGGGTCACTCAGTGACCTATTGGCAATGTTAATGTGGTTTTTGTATGTTTAATGAGCTGTTATCCAAAATGTTTATGGAACTGCTTATGATTTATTATTCTATTATATATAAGGTGTCTAATTTTTCTGTAAAATATACATAGAATCAAAAACTGATGGATGACGAAAATTTTTAACAATGCAAATTCAATGGTTGATAAAAAATTGTTTGCAGCTAAATACTCATAAAAATTAACAAAAATAGGTTATAATCCCATAATGTAGGCATTTAGTGTCCTTAGAATAGGACAGCAGGTTAAAAAGGAACAAAATCAGAAGAGAATGAGAGTTCCTCTGCATCTCATCAGTTTTGTATTTAAATAAACTGGTCAGATCCTGGATACAGAAAGGAGAATGAGTATTTAAGCAGAGAGACAGTGGTAGAGAAGACTTGTTAAGGGTTAGAGACACAAGAGAAGAGAAATAAGATTGCTCAACCATGATCACAGCACAGCTGAAGGAAGAGGACAAACTTAAATTGGAGGAAGGTAGCAATGTCACTAGACTTCTTCCAGAGGCACCCAGGAAAGGGTGAGAGAGGACAGCAGGAATGGAACCAACAAAGGTGAGGAAAATGCCATCTCTAAAATTTGGTGCACAGAAGAGCAACAATAGACTAACAAAGCAATAGATGAAAGGAACAAAATGGCAAAGTGTGGAAAGGGCCGGGCTGATGGTGGTAACCATAGAGTCAAAAGAGTGAAGGGGAACCAGGGAAGGAACACAGCGGTTGATAGCATCAGACTGATAGACGGAAATCATGGAAGGAGCATAGGCAATGATGGATGAGATAGTTAAAGATAATGATGTATCATGGAAATCACTGCAAATAATATTTTTCTCTCTGATGGTCCAAAGATGTCCAGAGCTGGAGACCAAAGAAGGAAGTGAGGAATAGGAACTGGGAGGCAAGTGACTGTGATTCCTTCATCTGAAGGTTGAAATCACACAGAAGAATTAGAGAAATAGGGATAACTAGGCACCAAAATCTTACAGGAAGGTGGAAAAGAGCTGGATTGGATGCAGCTGGAAGGTAGCAAGAAAAACACAAGAGCTGGTTAACCTCCAAACAAGAGTTGGTTAAATAACTGAATAGCCATTGGAACAAAAGAAACCTGAGACTGATTCTATAGTCTGGAAGCTAGGGGATGTATCCAGGATTTCATAGAGTTTAAGACCAGCAGAGATCATCATATCACCTCATTTGACCTCCTGTCCAAGTCCCTGCTGCAATGACTATTTAATTATTTATACATGGTGGTGGAACACCTTCCACAGGAAAGACTGAAACAGCCCCATACCAGAATATCCAAAAGCCCAGTGACTCTTCTGTAATGTGAGAGACAAAAGTTCAAATCCATTCTCCACAGCAGATAAAGGGGGAGACTGAACTTCTGTCTCTTACATCACAGCTGAGTACTCTAACCATTGGGAACTAAAAAGTATAAGAAGGGTTCCTCTTCCAGCCATTTTGTGACCTCATCCCAAAAAATCAAAATGTTTCAGCAATGCCAAAATGAACTGTTTTGACATTACTGAAATATTTCAGTTCAATAAAAACTATTTGGCAAACTTAGCATGAACTTGTGAATAGTTTTGGGTTGACTGAAACTGCATTTTTCAGTGAGTAAACATTGCAGATAAACCCCTCCCAGCTCTACTCCAAACTTTCCATTACAGTGGCCATTTTGATTCCAACATTCCTGAGTTTAGTTTGATTTTATTTAAATACTAAGTGGACTATACTGCCTTTGACATAGACAGTTGTCTCATTAATTCCACTGTAAGTTGGATATGCATATCTAGGCAAGAATAGACCCCAGGGTAAAGATACATGTTTAATCACTATTTTAATATCAGATAAATGACTCCCTTTCTGTTGTATGAAACATGATTTTTTTCATTTTGCATCATATCAGATTTATCTAGATTAATTTAATATTTTCATTATTTGAATGACAAAGAAGGGCTTTAATTATGTGAACTACTGCTAGCTTGTGTGCCAGACTCTCAGCTTTTGATTAAAAAAACATGTCAAACCCATCTGGTTGTGAAGAAAACCTTGAAACTGTCAACCAAGTGTAATCAATGCAGTGATGTTTGCAGAGAAATTGAAACAACACCTTTGAGAGTTGTGAACTGCACATCCACTCATCTGCCTCTGTGGCCACATCTACACTGCAAAAAACCAAACCAAACCATGGCAGCAAATGCCAGACCCTGGGTTAACTGACTTAGGCTTGAAGGGCTAACGCTATGGGGCAAAAAATAGCAGTGTAGACATTCCTGCTCTAGCTGGAGCCTGGACTCTGAGATACCCGTCCGCCATGTCTCAGAACCCAGGCTCCAACCCAAGCCCAAGCATCTACACTGTTAGCCCTATAGCACAAGCCCTGTGATCCTGAGCCAGGCTGTGAGGCTCACAGTGAAAAAACAAACAAAAAACACAGCAGCAGATGTACCCTATGACATCATCAATGGCAATTCTTGTGATGATTATATATCAACATTGTTAACTATTTCACATCAAAATGATACCAGAGAAACTCCATTTTAAACTCCCCAGACTCCATTTTGTACCTATGGCTTCCATTTTGAATCAGCAGGAGTCATTCATTACATGGAAGCTGCAGGTTACTAACTATAGAACTGACAGGAAAACCAAATTGGTGGGGAAAAGGTGGTAAACAAGTCAGCAGGTCAAATAATGATCACAAGTCTAAAAATAGAACTGACTGTTAGAAGGAGCAGGTAAAAAAGTTCTGCCCAAGAGTATGAGTTGAGGGACAGACAGTTCTGACAGAGGGTAAAGACAGTGTGGAGAGAAAGAGATGTTTATGAGAGGAGACCAGAGAGACAGACAGGGATGTGAGAAGCTGAGAAGAGAAGAGAAGACTGAGAGTGTGGGAAGAAGAGAGAGAGAGAGAGAGAGCGGTAAGTGCAGCATTGTCAATGAATAATTATAGCTATAATACAGAATAGTGTTAGTGTTAGTGTGTGTGTGTTAATAAATATATATGTGCATGTTGTATTGTGTAAGACCTAAAGAACATTTAAGAACTGCTGTCGGCAACTTGTGAAGAACTGGCCATCCGAACTAGGGCGCAGCCACTTAGCATCATTTCACATGATAAGACAATATGGTTTGGGGTGCTGTTTAACTCTTGTAAGGGATTTGTGTTTTAGATTGTTATTGTGCTAAGGATTTGTGTTTGCACCAATAACAATCTAAAACACAAATCCTTGTGTCAATCATTAATTGGAGAGCTGTATATGTGTCCTCTGGGAATAACAGGTCTGAACTGTTCTGAGGAGTTTCTGAAACAGGGAACTCCTGGCAAGCCCAAGATATTCCTTAACCACCCTGGAGATCCATACCTTAGGAGAACAGATTGGTGAACAGGTGGGCTGTTTTGAGGGAAGCCTTGGTAAGCCTGGAAGGGGCCTATAGGTGAGATATTCTAGGGGGTATATGAATTCTGTTTTTGGGGTAATAGAAGGATGTAGGAAAGGTCAGAGAGGGCAGCCCCTCATTTTGGTACTGCCAGTAGGTAGCAGGTGTGGGGGTAGCACCATTCTCTTCTCTCCTCCCTCTCTCGCTTGTAGAGCCAAAAAGTCCAGCAAGCATCTAAGCCAAATCTAATGGAGCCCAGCAAAGTCAATGTGTATGTCTGGATCCTGCTGAGGGTTAGCTAAGTTTTTGGATCCCAAGGAAGTCAATGGGAACTGAAGGACACTTTGTCCCTCACAAAATACAACTCCGTATGAGTTCCAATCATAGGACCTATTCAACCAAAATAGATATTTGCTAAACTGAATATAACCTTGATCAGGTGCTTGTGAGCCAATGGTGCAAGTAAACCAGTACAGTCAGGTACGCCGTACCATTAAGACATTTATTGCCAGTACGCCACACTGGAAAGACACTTTTTTCAAAAATAAATTGTAGAGCCCTGCATGGATACAAATTTATACCCATGAATGCAGATATCCATGGATAGAAATCGGTATCCGCTGAATTGCAGGGCTCTCCCAGGAACTGCAGTGGTGAAAGGAGAACGTGGAGGCGTGCCTCCCAGGAGCCAGCACCTCACACCAGCAACTCCTCTGGCATGGCTGTACCACCCCCTGCTCTTCTACGCAGCTGCATCTCCTGTCTGGGGTCTGTACAGCCCCACTGGAGGACAGGGCTGGGGGCGTTACAGACATGTAGAAGGAGCTGCTGGTGCAGGGCACTTGATCCTGAGAGCGGTGGCCTCACATTCTGCTCCTTTCACCGCTGTGGTTCCTGGGAGAGCCTTGCAGTTCAGCAGACACAAATTCCTATCCATGAATATCCATATCCGCAGGTATACATCCGTAAAATTCAAAAAAGAACTAGATAAATTCATGGAGGAAAGGTCCATCAATGGTTATTAGCTAGGATGGGCAGGGATGGTGTCCCTAGCCTCTGTTGTCAGAAGCTGGGAATGGGCAACAGGGGATGGATCACTTGATGATTACCTAAAAGCAGCAAAGAGTCCTGTGGCATCTTATAGACTAACAGACGTATTGGAGCATGAGCTTTCATGGGTGAATACCCACTTGGTCGGATGTTTGCTGCTTTTACAGATCCAGACTAACATGGCTACCCCTCTGACACTTGATGATTACGTGTTCTGTTGATTCACTCCAGGGCACCTGGCATTGGCCACTGTTGGTAGACAGGATACTGGGCCAGATGGGGTTTGGTTTGACCCAGTATGGCCATTCCTATATATCTACGCAGGACTCTAGTCACAGAACATTTTTTGTGAAGGGGAGTGAGGTCAGTACCATACCAGTAAGAGTTAAAATCTACTTGCATTATTGATGTGAGCTTATGTAGTGACAGACTCTATTATAAGGTGAAAATTCTGGGAGAGGACCAGGTAGTGCAAGTAAAAATTCACTTAGTCTTGAAATAGAGCAATGGGATACCCAATTTCATATCTTACCAGAGCTGTAATGTTTTGTGGGAGAAAATGTGTTGCAGTTTTATAAAACCCATATTTTTTGTGCCAAATTTCACAGTGTCTCTTTAAATGAAATTTAGATTTGGTTGGAAAAAACATCTGAGAATAACATATAAGAATAGCTGTTTTGACAGTTTCCACTACAAATAAAAAGTAAAAGCATATATCATCCTGTTATTGAACTCTAATTAAAGGAAAAATCCTGCTCATCACCCTACTGCGTAGTCCCATTGAAATACATGTTGATAAGTGTTATGCCTGAGTCAATGGCAGTGCCTTCAATGGGAGCGTAATGAGATATTTCAAAGAGCAATCGCAATAACATACTACTGTAATATGATCACCTTGGAATAAAATAACCTCTCCTCATGCTATTACTAACAGCTTTTTCTGATGTGATAATCTTTGATTTTGGCAAAAACCTATTTCTGTGAATGCTCATCATCTGAGGTAAAATTATTATATACATGCCTACCCCGATATAACATGAATTCGGATATAACGTGGTAAAGCAGCACTCTGGTGGAGCAGGGCTTCTCATTCTGGTAGATCAAAGCAAGTTTGATATAACGTGGTTTCACCTATACCACGGTAAGATGTTTTGGCTCCCGAGGACAGCGTTATATCAAGGTAGAGGTGTAGTTAAAATTTTAACAAATGAAAATTTAAGGGTACATACAAATATGAGAGACTAAAGCCTATGCTAATATTTTGCCCTGCATATTCATATTTCCATTTATTCTGTTCCTTTTGCAAGTATTTTTGTGATATTTATACATTTGCTTTAATCCACTTAACTGCTGATTCAGCTGTACATTTTTGAATGTATTCATATTGCATGCCATTGTGCTTTAATATAGCAGAACATCTCTAGATAGTGTCTCATGCTTACTACATCTTCCCCTCATAAAATGAATTATTTTTAAATGTTTTGTTTATTTTAGAAGTCAAGAACAGTAACGTACCTGATTTTTTAAAATGACAATGAAGTGCCCACCGCTTTGCAAATGTATATTTATAAATAAATGTATCTCTCAAAGAATCACAGGAAAAAGAAAGACTAAAACGGGGGCAATACCAAACTAAACTTCCAGCTGTGAGTTTGTAGAAGAAATTAACATCTCATTGATTTTACATTTGCTACATTTTGTGAATTCGCACAATTTCCCAGACTGACTTTACCTGAACCCAGTATTCTGCCACAATGCTCCTTTGTTTAAAGAATTCTCTTTACTCCCCACGGAAGCTACACTGAATCACCTTTTGCAACAGATTGTTTTCATCCCTATTATGCCCCTCCCTCTATCAAACAGGCGCCGCAACCTCGAAAGCCACCACGTTACAAGCCCATGCGAAGGAAACACTGTAGACTCTTGGGAACACACTGTTACCAAGCCCCGCCGCCGGGGTTGAGCCTCGCTTGGCGGCCCCGTGGGCAGGGGGCTCATACGGTACATCAGACCGGGCCCTGGGCAGCTCCACGTGGCACTAGAGCCCGCCCGGAGCTTTCCAATAAGGCCCGCCGCCGCGGCCCGCCCCGTTCCCGGCGCTCTGTAGAGCTCTACTCTCCGCGCGCGGGCGGGGCGGCGGCGCTGGCCAATGGGGCGGCGCGGCGGCTAGCGGGGGAGCTGAGGTCAGTTCCGGCGCACGCTCGGTGGCTGCTGCACTCGGCGCAGGGCGTAGAGCCGAGCGCGCGCGCGGGGCGCTGCGAGCGCGCGTGGGGGGCGCAGGCTCACCCACGGAGGGTAAGTACCTGGCAGCGGGGCGCTGCCTCTCCCCGGCAGGGCGTAGGCGGGGATGGGGGGTGCTGCTGGCGCTTCGCGGCAGCGAGGAGGGGGGCGTATGAGTTGCTGGCTGAGCTGTGGGTGTTCGGGGTCCCCAGTCCCCCCTCCATGTAACCCGAGGCGGGGGCTGTCGTAGCCCCCCTTCTCTCCCCGGGGGGAGGCAGTCCCGCGACTAGGCCCCAAGCGGACACCCTCCCCATCCTGCCGTGGGGGAAGGCTGCGCCCTCCCCATCCCGCCGTGGGAGGAGTCTCCAGCAGCGGGACCTGGCGCTGCAGCCCCTAGTCCTGCTGTTCTAGCTCCTCTGATTCCGTGGGCCTCTTCTCCTCTCGTCACGGGGCGGTGGAAAGCGGTCCCCCAGCTGCGGTCCAGGCGCGGGCTGCACTCTAAGGCTGGGGGAGCGGCAGGACCTGCTGCTGCCGCACTCCGTGCTGCCCTCCCTGGGCCGGTTGGAGCATTGCCGGGATTAGTGAAAAAACCTCCCTCCTCCGATCCTCCCTTTTATTTTGTAGTCACAGACTGTGAGAAATGTCTCCTTTCCCCGAGGAAGGGATCAGGGACCTTGCTTTGAGCCTTGCAAAGTGCAGGGAGGGAGCAGGTTGTCTGCTGTAGTCGGGTCCCAGTAACATTGTTACTTGGATGCATTTCCTTGGGCACATTGGTGCAACTTCTGGCTGTTCAACAAATTTTGTGTGTGATCATGGGGTTAGCCTTTTGTAGAGCCCTTCAGACGTCTGTGACACTTACTCTGTTGCCCCAAGATTACAACTTGGTCTTTTGTCTTGATGCTGAATAGGAACTTTGGTTAGTGGTTCTGCTACTGAGGAAAGTTTAGTATGTGGCATTAATATACAAATTAACAGTGAAATACTGTAGGGGAAGAGCTGTAATAGATGATCTAAATGAAATCTTTTCTCTCTGTAATTTGTTTCAAAAGAAATTCCCCTAAGACCGTAGTAGAATGAATATATTTCCTCAAAGGATTTAAACACAAATAGTGATTTGTAATTAATATCCTGTAGGGAATAATCCTGCATTATCTCAAATTTGGCTAAATGCCTTGCAGTATATTTTTAAAAGCAAATTTCCATGCTGTTACTAAGAAGACCATCAGTGGGACTACTCGGGGTAGTAAAATGTTTCCAGGATCCGGGTCCAAGAGATACATACTTTTTAAATAGGATGCCCTTCATCATTTGGTTCTATGTTTTCTTCAATGCTGTTCCTCGTTACTGTATTCTTATTCTATTTCTTAGTATACTATTCTATACTAAGTATAGAATAGTATAATACTAAACCCTGGTTAACCAAGCTTAGAATATTGAGGGATTTTTTTAATGGGCATAAATATGTGCAACAGAAAACTCTGATACTTAATTTTAAAGGCTGGCAATTATACATCTAATCAAAAACAAGTGAAGGTATCTCTTGAGTACCTTTTTACAAAGGTAACTATAGATGCAGGAAATATTTAGCATCTCAGGGTGTGTGTCAGGTTACTGCAACAGGACTACTCTAATTTTCTGCTTGAGGTTGATAGCAGCATTTTGTATATAAGTAAATTGAGGGCCCTGATCCTTCACTGAATGATGTAGGTAGACCTCTGTAGTTCTCAGTACAAGAGTGTGGCCCTAGAATACTGTGCAGTGCGTTTACAATACATTCTTGTTGTTTTCCTGAGACAAAATATATTTAAGCTATGCTTTAAAAATACCCACAGTTTATTTTTAACTTAATATTTTGTATAATTCACTTTATAGGAGGTCCCAATAGATTGTTCTGCATATAATTCAAATGCATATAATTCAAATGGAGAGGTTTTTTTACATGAGCGCAGGATGTGAAATAATATAAAATAATTGTGTATTTTATAATAAAGGCAAGCTTTAAAAACTGGTGCATGGTTTTTGCTTTTTTAAAAAAATCTGGTTTATTGATATTATTATTTATTTTTAAAGAGAGAAAAACTTTGAACTCCACGTAATACATTAAATATTCTGCTAAATGGCTAGACGTTCATTTGGAAACAGGATATTTTCTACAACATTATTTTTGCCAAAGAAAGTTCCATTGGCAGATTTGGTGGCTCACTTGCTTTTTAGTACAATATTGTTTCTTTTAAATTTATTAGTACTTTTCTACATCTTTCGAAGATATCAGAACTGAAAACAGTATTCCAGTAGATTTATATTACAACATTATAACATTTTCAGTATTCTCTTCTCTTCCATTCTTTATATATTTAAATCTTTTGTTTGGCATATTGGCTGCTGCTGGACGAGCAGAGGTCCAAAATGATACCTTTGGATTGTATAGTCATCTGTACTTTTCTGTGCTCATTTGAGTTGTGCTGCACTTTGAAGAAACTGTTTCCTTTAGTTAACCATCTGCATTGTATCTCTGTAAATACTTTGAAGAGTATAAAGGTAAGCTACAAAGTGTCCAGTTTTTCTACATACTTTGTCATGCTGGTGTGTAGGAAACCGGCAGTATGTTGCCTCCTGAGACTGTGGATTTGCACAATTCACGGTAACTGTGTTCTGAAATATTCTCACATCTTAGTCAAACATCTATATTTCTCTTGTTTTCATTCATTCTATCCCACACAATGACAAAATGGAGCCCTTCACACCAAGATCTTCCAGATTGGACATTCAGCACTCAAGAACAACCAGTGGTGGGACTTGGCAAAGCAAATAGGGCATGTCATTAAGACATCAGATTGCTGTTTAATCTTTTTTTCTCCCAGAACACTATCTGAGTGTTTCTGTTTATATTCATTCTCTTGATTCTAATACAAATCTAATCTGAACATGGGATTTGCCACATGCTTAAATATAGGATTTCTTCTAAATGTAAGGCCTGTTCAGTTCAGAGAACTCAGTAGGGACAGTCAGCTATCTAAAATATCCCAGTTTAGTGTTTACAGTATCAAACTTTCTACTTTTAAGCTGAATAGCCCAGTTGCATGTCTATTAAATCAAAACGTTCTTAAAATAGTTTTGTTTGAAGCAAACTTCAAATCTCTCTTGTGTTCTGCTAAGGCCTGCCTCTTTGATATACTTTAGTTCATTTTTCCATATTTTGTGAAATTTGTCTTGCTGTTTTTTTAATAGCATAAGAAAACACTTGAGCTTTTAATTCTTTTGTGTGTGTGTGTGATCAAGTAATTGGCAGCTGAAGCCAGAAGGTTTTGTTTCCCTATTTGGTTGGGTGCAATTATATTGTCTATGGATGATTGCACGTAGTTTTTTTAAAAAATGCTTAGGATTGTCAATGAGAACATAAATGTTCTCTTCATCTTTGCTTTGACATACAGTTTCATTAAGATTTCAATGCTGCAGACAACATCAAAACAACTGTGTGGATGCAACACTTAAGTTTTGAAGAAAATGTATTTTAAATTTAACAGCATTATAAACATCAAGTAAAGCCCTGTATCATCATCTTCACCTGAAACACAGCAGTAGGTCTGCCATATTTATGACCAAAGGAAATAAAGACTTGGATGGAAAGTGGTTTGCTCCTGTTCAACCGTGATGAGACAGAGGTGATACGAATATGAAGAGAGACAAACCTGGATGGGACAAATAGGAATTTTCATCTAGTTATCTAATAAGGGCATATACCCTCCAATTGTCAATATGGTTAAAGCATTGGAGTTATAAAACATACTCATAGACGTCCAGATGGCTCAACAGCAGCCAACCTTTGGCTGCACAGGAGTCTGTCACTGCTTCCAGATGTGGATTTAGCTACAGTCGTTACCACATAAAACTAGATTACTACAATTTGGCTTCATCCATAAGGCTATCAGCAAACTACAGTTTTATTCAGCATATACCACCTATTCTGCTAAGTGGAGTGAACCAATAAAAGTACATAACACAGTACCATCAATTACGTTTGATTTTCATAAAAATTGAGGTGGTACTTCAAAGCCCTGGATGGACTTAAAACCAAGATATCTCTGAGAATCAATCCCTTTCCATGGCAGCATTTCCTAAGAACACTAATTGATGGAATACAGATTCAAGATCAAATGAGCTCACAGCAGTGCATTGTTTGGAAGTCATTCCCACCAAAGTTCAGGCTGACACAAAGACTTATAGTGTAAAAGTGTCCTCTTTCACATGGGCATTGCCTTTGTATGATATTACTAACTAATCCCAACATCATGCTCTTGGGGCAATTGTCCAAAACATAGCTATCTATAAGAAAGCAAAGGGAGGGGAGAGGGTGACTCCTGATGGATACGTTGCTACGCAACATCATCTAGAAATGTCTCAGTGCCTAGATACGCATTATGCAATGGCATCTACATGTATAGAAATGCTTGTACAGGGAAGATGCAAATGGATTTTACATGTTGATGTTTGGGTAGACGCTACACAGAAGGAGAGTCTATATAACTAATCTTTATTTAGCTTTGTGCATGCTTTAAGCAAAAAACTTTTTTTTATTTTTTAACATAGATCAACATTCTCACAATCTAGGCAACAGCTGAGGATCAGATTTTATTTACATGAAGTTTAAAAACCACAGGAAAAAGCTCCATTGCTCTTTGTTGTTCAAAGGATTTTGGAACTATCAGGTTGTGAAATACATTTTGTATAAGCTAATAGTGCATGGTTTGCCATTGCCCTACATCTTCTGTCCCACTGTTTGTTTGGTGATGGGTTTGTGTGTGTGTGTGTGTTTTCTTTCTTGTTTCATCTTGTGTATTCAAATTAGATTTAATCTTTTCAGGGCAGGGATAGTATGCCTATGCATAGAGCCCGGCATGGATACAAATTTATACCTGCCGATGTGGACAGCCATGGATATAAATCACTATCCATAGAACCACAGGGCTCTCCTGGAAAACCATAGCGGTGAAAGGAGCAGAATGTGGGGCCGCTGCTCCCAGGAGGCAGTGCTCTGTGCTGGCAGCTCCTCTGGTATGGCTGTACCACCCCTAGCCCCAACCATTGATGTGGGCACCATGCTAACTGGCAGCTGTCCCTCCTCACGCTCTTTGTTCAAGTGGCATGCATGCCCCCAGACAGGAGGTGCAGAGAGCTGAGTGGAAGGGACGGGAGCAGGGCTGGGGGTGGTACAGCTGCGTTGGAGGAGCTGCCAGAGCAGGGCGCTGGCTCCTGGGAGAGGTAGCCCCACATTCTGCTCCTTTTGCTGCTGTAGTTCCCAGGAGAGTCCTGCAGTTCTGTGGATATTGATTTATATTTGTGAATATGCCTTTGTATTCCTGCAGGGCTCTACCTATGCAGTAAGTAGCACAATGGAAATTTGGTTCTGACTTGGATCTTTGTGCAGCACTGCAGTACAAATAATAATAAAAAATTATATATCAACTAAATTGGTTTGTTCTTATCAGTGGTAGGATTGGCAAACTAAGCTACGTGCTTTTTTATGATTATCCAAATTTATTTTGATCGGAAACATTGGCACCGACTAAGAGAACCTTGCTCTAGTGAGGTTGAATGTTTCAAGTATTTCCAAATTGTCTAAGCCAAGGGGATTTTTAAGCTAACTCATGGTAATTAGGAATGTGATCTTGATGGATAACAAATACTCATTCAACTCTATCTTAATAGTCTTTGTAAGGGCAGGAAATTTTAGATCTACCTCTTCTTAGTTCTCAGCAGAAACAAGACATGGAAGTTGTATTCTAGTGTCCATATGATAATTTGGCTTTTGCTCTCAAATGATAGAGAGGTTTCTCTCTGCTTCCGTAACCTTATGTCAAATTTCATTAGTTTTAAAGAATTTAAAAAAATACATAGGAGAAAATTCAATAGAACACTGTATTGTGTGAATTTTATATAATGCAGATTACAGCTGCAGGATGTAAGAACTTGTGAAAGAATACATTGAGTACACTTTAAAGGTTGTATGTACAATATGCCTAATAAAGCAGAGAAACATAGATTTGCAAACTGTATTTCAACAGTCAGCTATTTTTATTATACTGCAAATATTTATTAACCAAGTAACAACAGTTTTTCAGTGTTTTTTCAATAACTGACCCAGTCTTTCACTTTTATTTTTTTAGTGCTGCAAGTTGAGAGAATCCTGTAGAGAACTGAAAATAGAGTTTTTTGGATTCAGAACTTGAAGCAACACTTATTCATAAAGATAAAATGCATACTCTCCAGAGCAGTTGCCCGAATGATAGCTAAGCAACACATTTGAGAGACTGTCACTATGAAAATTGTTTGTGTCTATTGCATTTGACTAAACCAGCAAAGAGCCGCTTGTTTTGAAATGCAGCTAAAGAAAATGAGGGAAATTTTACCAAAACTGTATACAAGCCAAGTTAATGACATAAATAATTCTTTGACTACATCTCCAAAGCAAGCCAATGAGGATGAAGCAAATCAACCAAAAGGGACTGAAGGCCAGAATTGTGTCTATCAAGTGGCTGAAGCTGAGGATAAGCTGTCATTGGTCCTTTGTATAAAGTGTAGAAGTGTGCAAAAATTTCCAGTGCATGAATTACAAAAGCATAACAAACCCAGGCAAACTGAAGACAAAAACTTCGTTTGCAGCAGTTGTAGTCTGAATACGCCACCGACTTTCCATTTTGTAGCTGACAGTGCCACTGCTATAGATTTAGAAAATCAGGAAAAACCATCCCTAAGTAAAACTCAAAAAACATTTAAAGTAAAAAACTTTCAACCAGACAAATATTACTGCGATAAATGTCGATTTTCAACAAAGGATCCTTTACAGTATAAAAAGCATGCAGTTCAACATGAGGAGATTAAGTTTGTTTGCTCCCACTGTAACTATGTATCCTACACCAAAGGAGAATTCCAACGGCATTTGGTGAAACACACTGGAACTTTTCCATATCAATGTGAATACTGTGAATATGGTGCTGTTAGACATGATTATATAGTTAAGCATACCAGAAGAGTACATGAAACAGTTACTGAGAAGGGGCCAGTGAATATGGCTACAAAGCAAGAGCAAAAGAGATCTTGCTTATCAAAGAGAAGCACTTTTTCTGACAAGCAGAAGTGTGATCAAAAAGTTCCTCTTCAGAATGAGCCTTCAGATTTATCATCAAGAACAACTTGCAGCAAAATCCAAGATGAAATGAGCAAAACAGTTTGTTTGTCTGGCGATGTAGAATGTAGCCTAGGTACAGCATCAGTCCGAGATAAAACTATATTGGAACCAGCTGAATTAAACATATATGAGAACCAAAATGTGGAAGTTGAAGTTTATTCTCCAAAAAAAGAGCCCGTACAGCCTGGAATGCCATTAACAGTGATTGCACCTTCAGAACTTGTAGTTCCTTCTAACTGCTTAGCTCAGTTATTAGACATAAAAATAGTGAATGGCACACAACAATTGGTTCTTAAACTTATTCCTCTGAAAGAAACAAGTAATAAGCCTATAAACTGCGAAGAAGAAGAACTCAGGAATCAAGGTGCAGAACAAATAGAGAAAGGAAAAAGAATAACTTCTGTTTCTCAAAATGAATTAACCACCGAAGCAACTGTAAATGTATCTAGTATTAGTAACATGTTTGCTTTAGATAATAAATACAAGAACTCTGAATGTCTTAATTCCTCCAATTCTCATACTTCAGACTGTAACTCAAATGTACCTAAGCAGGATAAATCAAAAATAAGTTGCCCTAAATCCTCAAATAAGGAAAAATATGCAAAAAATGATTTATACTGTTCTAAAGAGACTCTGGACATGTCCACATGTGCATATGCTGCTTCCTCTGAAGGTGATGGATCCCAGACTGTTTTGTTGCAGGCAGCTCAAAGGAGCAACAGTTCCTCTTCATCTCCTGCCCTTGGAGAAAAGGACATATTGCCTTTAAATGGTGATGACAAAGAATGCAGAAGCCACATCATTAGCTCTCTGGAAACACATTTATTTGATACCTGTTTAGTTAAAGAATCTTTTAAAACTTCTCAAGGAGGGGGAGAGTTCTCTTCAAATAAAAGTGCATCTTTAGAGGAATCAAGTGTTGGCTTAAGTAAACTAAACGGAGAGAACTCTGATTGTCAAAATAATCCTTTAGAAGCTTTAGAATTGCAGAATGTAGAAAATAAGGTCAGCCCTCCTGAGGGTCCTGTCATTTCATCTGTATTTTCCCTTAGCTCTGGGGCTGAAAACATCCCAGAGGGAATCAAGTGGGATAATACTGCATGCAATAAAAAGTCAACAACAATGCTGTGTAGAAAGATTGCTCAGTTGATGTCTGCTGCCGAGTGTAATGTGAAATCTACATTGGCTGCTTCACCTATGCCTGTTAGATGTTGTGCTTCTAATAAGATGCCTTTGCCTCAGGAAACTTTAGCAAACTCTGAAAAAAATGTCCCTGTTACTGAATTGGAACAATTTGCATCTTCTCTTCAAACACCGCAGAATGGTGGGATTGGTAATGAACTGTGTAATAAACAACAACCACAATCACGGTCAGCTACAACAAAAACTAAAAGTAGAATGACTAAAAACACTCACGTTGCTACTCCAGTGTTCATTCCAAAAGGGACAGTGCTGAGGGTCCTGAATGTCGCTAGGAGTGAAAACACAAAAGAAGCAGGAGATAAGAATGAAATGACTTCTGCTACGATGTGTTGCAACGAAATGTTTCTACCACGACCAGTTCCTTTCAGCATTTCTGAGAAACTAAACAGTAACTTTCCTTTGCCCAATGAGAGTGAACTTAATGAGCAGTCCAGAAATCAAAACATGTCGCTTAGGCACAGACCAAAAAGAGAGGCTAATGCAAAAAATAATAGCAAACAAAACTGTGTACTACTGCATCAAAAAAGTGATGAGCTAAGTAAGCAGAGCAAACTTACTTCGAAGGATCAGCTTCTATCTAAAAATAAGGTAAAACAAGCAAATTCCAGGGATTATTTGTCTAAGAAGAAAACAAGAAGCCACTCAGAAACCAGTGGCATTTCTGAGGCGATGCTTCTTTTGACAGCAAGACGTCTTAGGCTTGTACCTCTTAGAGAACATCAGTTGATAAAATGCCCTCGTCGTAACCAGCCTGTAGTTGTGTTAAATCATCCTGATGTTGATTCAGCAGAGGTAATTAATATAATGAAAATTGTCAACAAGTATAAAGGCAATATTGTGAAAGTCGTTTTATCAGAAAGAACGAGTCGTTGTCTTGGTGTGAAACAGTATAATAAACGGCTTACGTTTCAGAACTTCGAAACAATAAGTCAAATGAAAAAGCAAAACTTTTTAAAAATGAAGCTAAAAAAGACCCATAAAAACAGCTACCGGGTTGTGGAAACGTCACCAGCTAAAACACTGCAGTGTATGTTTAAGTGTTGGTTTTGTGGAAGGATATATGTAGACCAGGAAGAGTGGATAAGTCATGGACAGAGACATTTGATAGAAGCAACCAAAGGCTGGGATGTTCTTTCTCTTCCTCTAGAAAGCCACAAGTGAGAAACTGTCAGTTTACTGCTCTTATTTTAACATGAGTGCCATTAATTTGTTTGGAAAGGGAGACAGAAGTAAATATTTTACTGGAGGATTTTTATATTTAGCAGGTGGGAGAGTAGTAATAGGGATTACAAACTGTATGAGAAGCCAGTCTTCAGCACTAAACACTACATAGCACTCCGATGCCTGAAATAAGTGTTACGGCTGTTCCTTGCTTTTTTGAAGGAGACCTGGAAATGATATGCTCTGAAAACATTCTAGTGTAATTCTCTTCAATAGGATACTATATGCAGTAATGTTATGTTGCAAGGTCAATACAGATTTAAAATATCCAACTATATGACTAGCTTAGTGGTTCAGATATCGGGCATAAGTCTAATGAAGAGCATCTTTGACTCTATGAATAAAAAAATGTTCATCACAATTTAGTAGCAAATTAAAAAAAAAATGCCATAGAGGAAGAAACTGGTGCTGAATCTGATCAAACTCCAATTTTATGGAACAGAAGTAACTCCACTGACTTTAGTGGAGCTACACCAGTGTAAATGAGGAATTGGTGAGATCAGAATCAGACCCATTATGTGGAATGGCAATGAAAGCTTGATTCTGTGTTGTGCAGTCAGGGGCCAAGTTGTGTATTGTGCCACACAGGTGTGAAGGGGAAAGAGGACACAGGTGACTACTTACTGAGCAAGCAAGCAAGCAGGAGCTCAACTTAAAGTGCTTGAAATGAGGCCTGGCTTCTTTACTGGTTGGCATGATGTGATTCTGATGGATTGTGCTTTAATGAGTTAGGACCTGACCACACCAACGTATGCTGTAGGGCGTAATGATCAGTGCTATGTGTAATCCCATTAGAAACGTACACGTTCAGGATAGAGCCTTTAACCAGGACCCCAGCCAGCCTATCAACTAGTGCATAGATGGGAAGAACTAGCTGGAGAAGCAGACTGCTGCTTTGAAAAAAGAGAAGTTAGGTTGCAGAACTCTACATTGCCAGTACCTATCCACATTTTCAGTAGAATCTTTGTATTGACATCCTAAATGTAAAGAATTTGAACGTTAGAATCTACACCTGTAAGCCTCAATTCAGCAAGCTACTTACCAATAATAATAATAAGCACATGCCTAGGCATACTCCCATTGATTGCTGTGTGACTACTCAGTGAAGTCAATAGGGTGATTCATGTGCTAAGTGCCTTGCTGAATGAAGGTGAGTTTTTAGTGGGGAAAGAGGATGGATGATAGTGAAGTTTAATAGTTGGCCACTGACGTATAGAATTTCCTTGGTTATCTTGTCACAAATTGTAAACCATTTTATTTTTTAAAATGTCATGTACAGCAAGTAATGACTTGAGCACATATTTGCAGTCACATTTCTACAGGTAAAAAAATCATTAATTTGATGCTGGAGATGCATTATACATTTCAACTTTGTATAAATGTTTGTAGTTCCTAATTGTTAACAGTGGAAAAACACATTTTGTTAAAAAAACAAACAGACAAAAAATACAACACCTTCCACCCCAAACAACCTACTAGTCTGGGAATATTTTTGTTTTTTTATAGTCTAGAAGATGAAACATGCTTTTGATAAGATGTTCTGTATCTGTATTGAAATGTAAATACTTTGAAACTATAAAGCACATGTTGAGACTTAGGTCTAATTTACAAAAACAGTTATGTGAAACTTTGTCAGAGCATTTTGCAATACAATATTAAAATTTTCAGATATTTGGTGCTCTCAGAAGGGAGATCTTGTATTACTTTGCAACTTTTTGTATTGTAGTGAGAGGCTAAACTGTTCAGTAGAATACATTTTGTATTCTCTGTTTTTTTTCAGTAATTAAATGACAGTTCTTATTTTGAAATGGGAATTTATATTTTTTTAGATAGGTACAGTAGAGATTTTCACTGTGTTCTTTGAAGCCAAACATAATATTGTTTTAAATTGTGAAAATAGTTTCCATTTCTAAATTCTGTCATATCAGAGTATAATAAATATTGAAACTGGTAACACATGAAAAACCACTTCTGGCCAAATTCTTCCTCACTTACACTCATCAGCCCAGGCAGATGTTTGAACTGACTTAAGTTTCTGTAGAAGCTATTAAGGAAATACTTTTGAATCCTCTGTTTGTTTAAGAGATGTCATTGGCAAAATATGAATATCTTTAATCAACTTTGTATTCTTAAAAATGGTGCTGCGTGCAGGATTATAAACAGATTATAAATGGGTTTAGTAGTGTTTTTCTTTGTCTATTTTAGTAAACAAAGAAGAGTCTTTGTATCTGAATTGTTAATCTACATGTAACTGTTCTCCCTGTATTCAATTTACAAAATATAACTGTGTTTATATTAAAATGAACATTTTTAGTAAATTGAATTGTATGGTGACTATAAAAATTAGACAGCAGATCTCATGCCTCTTTCTCCTGCCAAGGATATCCAAACTCATCCCAGATGGGTGTGTCTCTAATTTTTGTTTTTTGATGTAGTATTGTCTTTGGTTAGTTTTCCTTCTGGAATTTTAATATTTTTGTGACTTGAGATAAAGTGTGTGACCCGGATTCTCTCCTGTGCTGAGCTTTCTTTGACAGAGTATGCTCCAAGAGAGAGGCTGTCTGGGAGTTGGGTATGGCTTTCTGTTTCTCAGGGCAGATCTGCACCTTGATGAGCCCAGTAGAAATTAGAATAGGGGTTGGAATACCCTATTAGGGCTCTATAACAGTTTTTTTTCCTGCATCCTGCCAGACAAGATACTCTTTCTTGTTCCTGATTTGTTAAAGGACCCGTGACTGATTCTGTTTTCTATTATATTTTAATCATCTAACCAATCTCGTGGGAAGCACGCTTGTGAGACCCACTGAGGGTTTGAGGAACAGAAGCAAGGTTTGCCCTATACATTCAAGCTGAATTTAAACTACAGAAACTGTGCAAATCTCAAATGATGTAAATATATACTATATATTACATAAGGAATTCTTTTTGTACAAACCTTTTAGTGTGTGTATTTTTAAAGTGGCCAGAATTATGCTCTAGTGCCTCTGACTATGATTTCCTCTCAAGTTTGCATAGAATATGAATTCAATGGGACTAAATGCGTGAGTAATCTTACCTCCATAAGGGTTTGAAGAATTGGGAATGAAACACAAGCCTCTGTTGCTTGAGCTAAAGAATAAATAACTGTTAGTCATCCCTAGTAGTAAGATTTATCTCATGGAGGCCAGCCCTAAAGTCTGATCCAGAATCATAGAATCATAGATTATTAGGGTTGGAATGAACCTCAGGAGGTCATCTAGTCCAACCCCCTGCTCAAAGCAGGACCAATCCCCAAATCCCTAAATGTCCCCCTCAAGGATTGATCCAGTGGTGGCTGAAGTCTGTTGAAAGACTGTAATTGATTTCATGAATATTGGATTGGTCCCCTACTGAGCAAGTGATTGGATTGTTTGTTTAAAACCCGCCTGTAGTCTGCCCCAGTAGAGAAATGATTAAACAGTAAGCACCAAGTTAGATGCAACTTTTCTGAGTTTAAATGCAGGAATATTTTGTAATGCAATTCTAATATATTACATTGTTTTGTTTCATGGATTTATTTTGTATTCCTACTAATGGAGAGGTTTTGTTAATATAAGCAATCAAACAGTTTCAGTTATCAGCAAGACAGGCAAAATATTGCTTAGAAGTTAGCTGCTTTTCATACCTTTTTTCTGCAGTTGTACTATGACATTTATTTGTACATGCAGCAACACCCTCTATTTGAAGTTTCACTTTTGTATATTTCATAATTTTAATCATGCACAGCAGAGTACAATTTGATCTAGTCTCACATAGGAGAAATCACATTTCATGGAAGTTTCTCATGAATACAATGAAGAGTTCTCATTCTTGTTGAACTCAAGTCTAATCTCCTAATTTCTACACAGATATTAAATATTAAAGTGTTTTTATTTTTACATTTATACACACAGTTGAAATCACTTAGGGTAAGAAGCATCTCTGTTCAACTTAAAAGGGTGTGTTAGGTAACATTGTTCTCTCTGGATTCCAGACTTATCCTTTCCATCAATAAGTGTAATGGGAACACATGTGTAGAAGTCAATGATTTCTTGCACAGTATCAAACTTCTGAAAAACAATAAACAATTGAACAGAGAAATGCTGAAAATCCTTATCTTCTGATATGAAACAGGTAAGAAGAACCAAAGCAATAACACATATAAGAAATAACACTCCTCCCCCCACACACTGCCACCCCATTTGATCCCCTTTGTGCTTCCAGTAGTCTTCCTTGCTTAATATCACACTGGGACACAGTAGCTTTCTTTTTTAGGGGCAGAGGGTTTTACACCCTGGGAATGTAACCTAAAATCCAGCAAACAGCAATATGTGTGTGTTTTTAAAGTGTGGCATGGCCATAAGGGAGTAAACTACTGATTTTATTTATTTATATACACTGGACCCTTGCTAGAATGCGGGATTTGAGGTCCATGCACGGTACCGCATTAATGCGGGGACCACATTAAAATGAATTGCAATTAAAGTAATTAAATTTGGGATCCATAGCCGCAACCGCGTTAGATGCAAATTCGTGCTATATAGACGAGTGTTCTAGCAAGGGTCTGGTGTATATAAAAACCCACTCACATGTTCCTAATCTGTTATTTACTGAAGTATCCAAAAAAAGAAAACAAACTGACATTCAGTGCAGAATACGTTAACTGTTGTATAATATGCTTCCTTGTCCTTCCTGAAATTTATGTCTTTTAGTGAATATATTGAGCTCATGGGTTTTAATAGCATTTACCTCCCAGCTGTTATGAGGAAAGTAAGATAAAAACATCCTAGTTTTTTTTAAACTAAGCAGTTGGGGATATCTTTTGAGGAGCTGAGCATCTCCCACCCTCATTAACTTTAATGAGATCTGAAAGTGCTTAGTAGTAACTCCCAGAAGATGCTTGGCTCATTGTATGATCGGGCCCTCAGATGAGCTCATTTTAATATACAAAATATATATGTAAATGTGTAAAGCTGTGGCTTAATTGCCAGCAAAAGGCATCAACAGAGTTTTTCCTCTTCTGCTTGTGTTCATTGCATTATGGCTTTGTACCAATTTAACTGCATGAGGTTTTAGACAAATGGTGTTGGTCATCGTGCTGCTAATAGGGCGGTAACAGTTTTCTAGGATAAATCCAAACTCTAGTCAATACATTTTTTTTTCATAAAGAGACGTAAGGCCTAATGCTGTCCTTGGATAGATGCTTAAGTGGAATCTATTCCTTCTCAGAAAACTTCCCAAGGAAAAGTATGAAAAATAACATATATGAGTATACATTAGTTAAGATCAAAACCAGTATTTGGGATGGAAAAAAATTGCTAGATTTAATTGAGTTTAAAAAAATAGGTAAAATAAATTAATCCAAAAGTGAAAGCATGCTGCAGAAAACTTCCATCAGAAGAGGGTTATCCTTTAAAGAAGTGAAGATGCGAAATTGGAGAGAGGATGGCGAAGTACAGATTTTGAATACTAGGTCTGCATCTATTTTTTTTCTGTCTCCCACATGCAAATATGGAATTCACTTAACAATATACTAATCTGTACTAAATACCTTTGAAAAGCATTTAAACAGACTGGGAAATTGCAGATTGCAATTTTACTCTAATTGTTGAAGCCTTATAAATGTTTTAACCTCTTTGAGACAAACTGAGAAGAGAATAAACAAGAAAGAGCAGCTTTGACTCCTTCTGCTTACTCCATCTGAAATGCAGAGGCAGCTCTGATGAACAGTACATGCTGTACCTGCACCCCTACCCCAGTTCAGTGCATCAGTTCCCTCCCCACTTCCCAAAGGCAGGTGCTGGTGTGATAGAAAGAGATGCTTCTTTTGGGAGTGTCTCATCTCTGCGGCTTCCCAGTGCTGCAGAGAAACTCTGGTCAATAGGAGACTTTAGTCAATCTCCATTGTTGGTTTCTGGGAAAGTTGTGTTTTTTTTTTTTTTTTAGTTTAAAAAAAACAACCATATAAAGCCAACATTAAAATGGAGGATTTAAGCCATTTCTAATAGTTATAGATTTACTTTGTTAAAACCAGCCAGTCTCGTACACTATGGTGATAAGAACTGAGAGACTATTAAAATACTTATTTTTGAAAATGGAACAGCATGTAATATGAGTACTTTTGGTGCAGATCCACAGTCTAGGGTGGGCATGTGCCCTCTGTGCACAGATTAGAACGTACTTTTAAGTTCTGACTTTTGGGTCTGTCCATCACCTGAGATGACAAGGTTGGTATCTCTACCTTCCCATGTCTATCAAATCATTGTAAGATTTTTTTCCTCAAAGTTGTTTGCATTTGTAAGATCATATAGGTCTTTCTTTTCCAATGTGCTAAAATGTCTGAAACTTGGTAGCACTCTGTGCCATTGTGTAATAGTGCTTTGTACTGCCAGTTTCATTCCATTTTTTATGAGAGTTCTATCTCCTGTTCTGGAGCCTTTTTATTTTGTCTGAATCCGTTAAAAAGAAGTCTCAAGTGTGCATCCTGCGAAAGGCAAGATGTCATTCACCAGCCTCCACTTCAGCTGGGTGGTAGTGCTTGGAAGACGGTCATCCAAAAATGTGATGCTCAGTTTACTGATTTCACTTAAACGTTCATATGGAGTGATTATGTGTGTTCATTTGTTTTTTTTTTTGACAGAAGAGGCTTTGAAAACTTAGGCAAGGTCTGGCCACAATTCCAAGTGAAGGCCAGGCCCTTCTCCCTTATGAGAGCTGAGACAAATCACAGGCCATATGCAAGGAGTCCTTGGTTCCAAGAGGTTTCAGGAAGCCTCAACAGTTGAAGAATCATACAAGCTTGAATATCTCTTTCAGGGAGAGGGAAGAAGCATCACCACTGTTCCCCTGGACCACACTGTGGTCACAGGAAAAGAGCTAGAAACTCAGATCTGAAAGAGTCAGCACTTTTAGAGTGCCTCACAACCAAGACAAGGGGCCTCCAGCAACACCTTGGTGATGAACCTTTTGAATCCGAGGGATGGAATATCTATATTCTTGGTGTGAACGGTTCCTTTAAGAGCTGAGTGCCGGCTGGAATCTACAGTGTGATTATTAAGGTATTCTTACCTCTATTTCCAAGTCTAACTCATTGTGCCTGAGCTGGGATCCCTTTCTCATTGCTAAACCTGCATCCACTGAAGGGAATCTGACATTGGAACACAGGCCTCAAAAGTGCTGTCAGATGCATAAAGTAAAAACTGAAAAAACAGTAAAAATTATTTTTAAAAAATTGCACGTCATTTGGAACCACATGGATGAAACTTTATAGGCCAGAACTGTTCTTACTTGGGCAAAATTCCTGATGGTTTAAAATGGGAATTTGAGCATTTAAAATTAGGTCCCAAATTATTCCTGTGACTTATTTGTCAGCATTTCAAGCAGTTACTATTTGAAATGAAACTTTTAATGAAAAACCTGACAAGTTAGTCATCTTTATGCTAGCTAGGTATTTTATAGGAATGGCCATACTGGGTCAGACCAAAGGTCCATCTATCCCAGTATCCTGTCTTCTGACAGTGGCCACTGCCAGCTGCCTGAGAGAGAATAAATAGAACAGATAATCAAGTGATCCTGTGATGTTGCACTCTATATGATTTTATGAAAATATGCTAATATAACTGGAATATGCTTCATGCAGAAGGTCTCTTATAAGGTATCATTACAAAGCTTATAATCTGAGTGTGATCATCCTATTTGTATAAAGGTACCACTCTTGTATCTGAAACGAGAAATATGAAATATAACTCTGAGGGCCTATTGTAGTTACGCAAAGTGTGGGCCATTAATGGTGATTTGGAATCTTGATGGCTCCCATTAACCAGGACAATTGACTGTAGATGGATGTGTTTTACTTGTAAGTCTGCCTGTATATCTGTGTGCTGGCAAGTGGGTAATGAAGTCTTACAGTGACGTGATCATCTCACCTGAACTGGAATCCATCTTTAACCTGGTGCTTTTCCATTGGGGGGACCCAGAGGGACAAAGGATTCCTGCCTTATCCAAAAGATATGTAAGTGGGTAGAACAGAGAAAAGAGAGAGCCATCATGAAGAATCCCCTAGCTACCACCTGAGCTGGAACAAGGGCTGTACCAGGGGAAAGGATTGTGCCCAGACTAGGAAGGCGTCCAGTCTGTGAAAGACTTATTGAAACATCTTTCAGGCTGAGGTATTATCTGTACTCAGTTGTATTTGTGTATTAGGCTTAGATTTGTGTGTGTTATTTTATTTTGCTTGGTGATTCTTTTTGTGCTGTCTGTTACTACTTGAAACCACTTAAATCCTACTTTCTGTATTTAAAATAAAATCACTTTTTACTTATTAATTAACCCAGAGTATGTATTAATACTTGGGAGGGGGGTGGGAAGACAGCTGTGCATATCTCTCTATCAGTGTTATAGAGGGTGAACAATTTATGTTTACTCTGTATAAGCTTTATGCAGGGTAAAATGGATTTATTTGGATTTAGACTCCATTGGGAGTTGGGCATCTGAGTGTTAAAGGCAGGAACAATTCTGTAAGCTGCTTTCAGTTAAGTCTGCGGCTTTGGGGCAAGTAATTCAGACCCTGGGTTTGTGTTGGAGCAGATGGGTGTGTCTGGCTCAGCAAGGCAGGGTGTTGGGGTCTCAAGCTGGCAGGGAAAGCAGGAGCAGAGGTAGTCTTGGCACATCAGTTGGCAGTTCCTAAGGGGAGTTCTGTGATCTATCATGGATCCATCCCCTGTTGCCCATTCCCAACTTCTGGCAAACAGAGGCGAGGGACACCATTCCTGCCTATCGTGGCCAATAGCCACTGATGGACCTATCCTCCATGAACTTATTTAGTTCTTTTTTGAACCCTGTTATAGTCTTGGCCTTACACAACATCCTCAGGCAAGGAGTTCCACAGGTTGACACTGCACTGTGGGAGGAAATACTTTCCTATGTTTGTTTTAAACCTGCTGTCTATTAATTTCATTTGGTGACTACTAGTTCTTCTGTTATGAGAAGGAGCAAATAACACTTCGTTCTTTACTTTCTCCAGTCATGATTTTATAGACCTCTATTGTATCCCCCCTTAGTCATCTCTTCAAAACTGATAAGTCCCAGTCTTATTAATCTCTCCTCATATGGAAGCTGTTCCATACCCCTAATCACTTTTGTTGCTATTTTCTGAACCTTTTCCAATTCCAGTATATCTCTTTTTGAGATGTGGTGACCACATCTGCATGCAGTATTCAAGATGTGGGTGTACCATAGATTTATATAGAGGCAATATGATATTTTCTGTCTATTATCTAGCCCTTTCTTAATGACTCCCAAAATTCTATTTGCTGTACATTGAGTGGATGTTTTCAGAGAACTATCCGCAATGACTCCAAGATCTTTCTTTAGTGGTAACAGCTGACTTAGACTTAGGTATTTTATATGTATAGTTGGGATTATGTTTTTCCACTGTGCATTACTTTGCATTTATCAACATTGAATTTCAACTGCCATTTTGTTGCCCAGTCACCAAGTTTTGAAATCCTTTGGTAGCTCTTTGCAGTCTGTCTGGGACTTAACTATCTTGAGAAGTTTTGTATCATCTGCAAATTTTGCCGCCTCATTGTTTACCCCCTTTTCCAGATCATTTGTGAATATGTTGAATAGGACTGGGCCCAGAACAGACCACTGGGGAACAACACTAATTACCTAATTAATCTCCTATAGTATTTAGAGTTGTTAAGTGCAGCAAGTAAACAATAAAGTAGAATATCAGATGGTATTTCACTTACATTATCTCCTCTGAGCCTTGTTCCCAATGCATATTGCTGGCTGTCTTCCAGAAAACGTATTTTAATATTGTATACCTTGTTTCGATAATATATGACCAACACATATGGTTCAGAACTTGATTTTGTTGAACAGTCTCTGACCATGAATGTCTCATCCTGCATGACAAATTATAACATTAGTTACACCTGTAAATTCCAATACATAAACAGCCCAGGAGTTTTGGGTAAATTCCACAGGATTATGTAATGTGTGAACTATATAATGGAATGTTGTAATCAGAGTAGATTTTGTAACATATTTGTAAACAAGGTGTCTTCTGACAAAATAACAGAAAAGACTTTTTAATTAATAACGTTCATAGATTTAAGTAATGAATTACATCTACGTAGTATACTTATTGAATGTCTATATACAATAATGAGAATTATAGGGGAATGTATATTGCAATATTATAGAATGTTTTAATGTGGAAGTACCTTTTTCGTATTAGAAAATGCTAGAAAAATTGATGCTAAGAAGACAATATTGTATGCGAAGCAAGAAGAGTAAGATGATGATGCAAGGTAGTGGGAGTGTGATACCACGGGTATTGCATTTAAAAATAAAGTTTTGGTTCATGCACTTCAATTACACCTGGATGTAAAGTAAAGAAATGACATGTACTATCTGTAATGGAACCTATGATATTACCATACATTCTATATGTTGCATTGAACCTCTTAATTTATTTTAATTTAATTTTATAGATCTAGAAGGAAGAATGCTTCAAAATTTGATTTTTGTATTGTATTTGCACATTTTAAAGATATGCATTTTAAAGATATCAGACTTAATTTTATTATAGACTTATACAGGCCCCAAATCTACATACACATACTTAACATTGGACTCTTGAGTTGTCCCATTTTTGTCAAAAGTATGTCTTCACTACCACCATTAAAGCCATGCCGCAGCAGCACTTTATCGTGGCTGTGTAGTCGTGGCACCAGCGGTGAGAGAGAGTTTTTTCCCAGTGCTGTGTTTAAAAAAACAACAACCCCCCAAACAAAAAGAAAACAAACCAATCCCCCGCCCCCACTACCACTAGAGAAGTACAGCTGCCAGTGCTGGGAGCACTGTCTGCACTGCCACTTTTCAGGGCTGAAACTTGTATCGCTCAGGGGGGTGTTTTTTCAGACCCCTGAGGGGGAGAGTTTCAGCACTGTAAAGTGGCAGCGTAGACAAGGTCTTAGTGTTTGCAGGATTAGGCCTTTTAGCAGTTCTAGTGAATTCAGTAGGGTTGCTCACATGCATAAAGTGAGTCATAAGCCTAAGTACTTGCAAAATAATGGCCTCAGATTCTCAGGTCTTCAGGGCAGGGACACTTCCTTCTGTGACTGGAATGTGCCTATCACATTTTGGATGATACCATCATATAAATAATAGTAGCAGTAAAGCTTTTCACTCAATTTTGCATTTAATTAGCCCTATGATCTGAACATGTCTGAAACTACTTTTAGCCACTCTAATTTGGGATTACTCAACCTCACAATAGCAGTAGTCTGGAAGGGATAAAGTCTGTGCCATTTTGACAACTGCTGTTCCACTTATTTTATTTGTTGTACTGAGCATTACAGTCCTGGATGTGGATTATTTGCAGCCTATCTTGTATGTATATTGTTTTTAACCTTCACAAAGTGTGTGGGCCACACTGAAAGTATAGTGAAAGACTTGCATGTATATTGCTAGTAGGTACCTGTAATAAGTGTAGACGTCACACAAGTTGTTTCGAGACACTGTTTGTTTGATAAATTAAGCAAATAGCTTTAATAAGATACTTCAGGAATAGCTTAGTATCAGGCAAACTACATAACAATTAGATGTACTAGGTATCCTGAACTTCATTTTCCTATTCAAGAAAAGTTACTAGTCTCTATGGGGCTGATCTGCACCTATTGAAGTCAATAGCCAAACTCTCCATGTCCTCGATGGTGCAAGATCAAATGTGTTTTCACTGGCAATTAACCTGAGAAAGAAAAAACCTCATAGTGATAGGGTTTTTCAAGAGAGCTGTTTTATTATTGAAGGGGAAATACTTTCAAAATCCATTTCAATGTATTTTTACATTAATGGAAATTTTCTTTCATGCTTACCATGAGAACATTAAAAGAGAAAACAGGACCCTCTTTTTGTGGTGGAGTCATAATGTCTTAAGGTATGTCTACACTACCCATGATACAATACAGGCACTTTTCAGCACTAAAACGTTTGTCAATCGAGGGTATGTTTTGTCACACCCCTGAACGACAAAAGTTTTAGCGCTGAAAGTGGCAGTGTAGACACAGCCTTAGGATGAACATTGGGTGGGATTTTCACAGGTGGTTAAAGGAGTGAAGTGCCCAACTTCTACTGACTTTCCAGTGACAGAAAGGAGGGTGTGCCCATCCCTCTCACAACAGCAGGAGCAAGTACTCAAGGCTGAATGATGTCCTTTTTATATTGAAGTCTGAAACACAATCCACCAATGCAGCCACTCCTTGCTGAAGTTATCCCTCCCTAATACAGAGAAGTTTTGGCTGTGATCCAATTTTCAGTATTGGAAAGCCATCTTCTGGTGAGATCTCCCACAGTCAGGTTGTGACAAACGGCATGCTTTTGTTAGCTGCTTTTCCTTTATACCACTCGCCTGTACGAAGAAACAAAAGATCTCCCTCTTTTGCTTTCCAAATCATCCATTGTGAGGATGGCCAGTACAGTTCAGTGCTGTCAAATATGCCAATGCAAGGGGCCTTCAGCTCTTGTATGCTGCTTCATTCTGATTGAGAGTTCTTTGGGGAAAAGTTGAGCCCTCTGGGAAACAGAATGTCTCCCACTTACCTTGGGTTAAAAATATTATGCATAAAAAGGGCTGAAATAATATTGCAGATTCCTTTAGTCACCTATTTAACAGGAAACCTGTATGCAATATTTAAATGATAAATAAGGCTGGTTTCAGGACAGTGTTCCCTCTAATTTTTCCCATGTGTGCAGAATGAATTTTGTTGTGTTCACCAATATGAAGGTGTTTTGTCACCCGTCACCGTCATACTGATGCACATAACAAAATTCATATGGTGGAGAGGGGGCTCAGGAGTGGGGCAGAGGGTTGGGCTGCAGGGATGTGAGGGGTCTGACTGAGGGTGTGGGTTCTAAAGTTGGGCTGGGGATGAGGGGCTCAGGGCTGGGGCAGAGGGTTGGGGTGTGGGCTCTGGAGTGGGGCCAGGCCAGAGATGAGGGGTTTGGGGTACAGGAGGCTATAGTAGGGAGAGAGGACTTCCCTTAACTCTCACTCCCTGCAGCAGCAGAAGCAGCATCTGGGCTGGGCTGGGTTGTGGGGAAAGGTGCTTCTCCTCACCACAGCAACTCCAGGGCTGGGGCTGTGAGACAGGTGGCCTGGCTGTGGCAGGCCCAGCTGGGGCTGGGTTTGGGCTGCCCCTGCCCAAGCTGTAACAGGTCTGGGGGTGGGTTGGGGCTGGGGGAGAAGCGCCCTTTCCACAGCAGATCCAGGCTGTGTGGGTTGCCTGAGTACCTGCAGCATAACTTATTTATTTAACAAGCAACAGCACAGTACTGATGCTGCTGTAATCGAGCCTTGTTGGAGAAAGAAGGTGGGTGAGAGAACTTTTACTGGACCAACTTCTGTTGGTGAGAGACAAACTTTCGAGCTTATACAGAGCTCTTCAGGTTTGGGAAACTTTGAGTCACAACTAAATAAAAGGGGAACAGATTGTTAAGCATAAGTAGTTAAGACATAATCCAATGGACTGTGTTGGTTGTGTTTGGACTTTTCTCTTGAGACCTTTTCCGTTCTGTCCCCAATAAATGAGCTTGAATCTGGGCTTGTCAGTGATGTGTTTTTAAAATTGACATACAGCAAAATTACCCTAAGGTGATCAAGCTCAAATGCAGTGGGGTGTGTATAGGGATTTACCACAACTCCAAAAGCACATATGTTAATTTTATATATAGATGAATATGTGCATATTACATAAATTCTAAACTGTCCAAAAGCTACAAAATGTGCTAGTAAACAAAGCTGCAGCTGCAAATTTATCACACACTGCTGGAGAATCTGTGAGAGTCAACAGGAAATATGGCAATGAATAGTGTCTTGCAAGACCCTGGCAACTTTAAATTTCCTGCTGCTGGAGATTAACCCTGTAACTCCTTTCAGGAGTGTGTTTGTGGGACACTAGATGAAAGATTTTTTTTTTTGGCAACAATAGTCATTTTTTAAGAGTATCGCTGTATTTCTTCCGAGAGAGACTGTCTTAATTACAGTACATCCATGTGCAGAGATGTGTGCCATGTACTATTAGTGCTTTTGTCTTTTAGTTTTACAGCAATGATTTCAGTTCCTGCTTTTGGTTCCAGGTGATGATTAATGTAGTGTGTTTATTTTTTTACAGTCTGCCATGTTTTGGCTTGGTTAAAGAGAGGTTCTAGCAGCAGGAATCATGTAAGAGAGAATGGAGCTACATTTGCTATTTGAGGAACCTTGCATAATGTTGACCTTACCTTGCGTGTTCTCACTCTATGCAGGAGTGGGAGGAGAACAACCAAGCTAATGACAGGGAAGTCAATCCCAATGGCAAAGAATTTCACTAAAGAAATCATTACTGTTCATTCTTGGGATTAGGTCCTGTATAACAGGATGGTCTGTCCTTTTATGGGTCAGGGAGGCTGGGGAGCAGACAGAAGTGTTCTAGCAATGAGCCTGGAAGGCAGGTACAGGGAATCATCCAACCCAGCTGGGCAACATCAAGGGACTGGGTCTGATGACTTCCAGTTAAGGAGTATAAATGAGGGCTTGAGCTCCATGTGGGAGCATGGGACCAGAAGAGGTCTGAGAGAAGACTCCTGTAATTGCAGCTGGGGACAGCAAGGTGGACCTACATGGGCTGATCAAAAAGTTGCTGAAGGCCAGTAGGCTTTGGGGCTCGTTTGAGATTGGTTTTGTTACTTTATGTTGTCATTCCATGTTTCCTTTTGTCGAACAATGAACAGAGCTCTGAGATGAGGACTGTGAACAGATCTGAGCACTGCTGATTGTCTTTTCTATGCTGGTGATGGAATCCATCAGCTTACATCCCCTTTCTTAGCTTCTCTCCCCTCCCTTTCCACATTGCTACTTCTAATTCTTGGTCCTTAGTCTGTCAAAACATGTCAGAAGTGCCTCCTCTGAGAAACAACCAATAGTCAGGAGCCTCATGTGTGATACAAATTAACTACAGCCATCCCTCAAAATTGGGGCCCTACCTGACCAGGGCCCATAAGTAGAGCCTTGTGAATCTGCGGATATCCATGGATGCATGTTTGCAGACCGTGGATGGATTCAAATCTAAATTTTCTGTGTATACAGGGCTCTATCCATAAAGCTTGCCCCAATAGCAGCACACTTCTAGTACTGTTATATTTAAAGGAAAATGTTGGTTTGTCTAGAAATAAATAATGTTGCTAAAATGAGCGTATTTAATCCAGGGGAAAATATGACAGTGTAGTATGGTATTATTCTTTCCTTAGTCCTGATCCAGCAAAGCATTTAAGCTCATTAATATACTGCAAAACTGCAAGATGTGTGTGTATTTTTATGAGTATCCCTATATTAAAAATCCCATAAAAATAGGCCCAATGCAGCCCTGAGGAATAGTGTAACTCCCTTTAATATTCCCTGGGATGTGAAAAAACAAAGAATTTGGCCATTTATGTTTGTTTGACTGATAGTGTGTAAATTACAGCTTCTGAAAAAATATAATCAACAGCTGTTCAATGAAATTCAGAAGTGATTTTAAAAAAAAATGTTTCCAACCCTGTTCGTATACACTGTACCAAACTAGAATGCTACATAGTAAAACCTTGTTTTTCTCCAAGAGTTAAACTGTTGCTTTAAAATTAGTGATACTCACGGTGTTCTCCTGTAGCAAAGCCTCTTCTGCTTTCTGACGATCAAATTCTCCGGTATACCAGTCATATTTATTTAAATCCTAAAATTTGAGATGTTATACATAGTATATAAAAATGAAGTACAGTTTGCAGAAGCAAGAGCCAGTGAAAATATACTGAATAGATACAGTTTGCATTTGAAGGAGAATTGTATTTATCACACGAGTTGTGGCCAAAATAATTACCTAGTAGTATAGTTACATTAAGGGAAACCTTTTTAAAAAAAATTCTGTGCTAAAATTAGGCATAATAAATCTGCATTTGGCCTGATTTTCAGAGGTACTAATTGTGACACTTGTGCCAAAGACCCCCTGTCTCAATTAAACACTGACAAATACATAGCTGGAATCAGTCTGGCTCACCTGTGTGTTAGCATTGTTAAAATGAGTAGTAGAATTATAAGACTGTGTTTAGACAACTGAATGCTTGTGAGTTGCTGTGTGAATTAATCTCACTTATAACATCTGTATCCCATACTACAATGGAATATCTGAGTGGTTGTATTGTGAACCTCTGTGACTGTATAAATCACCAGGCAGGAGAAAGACATAGTGTGAAGAGCTGATCTTCAACAAAAGGTGTTATATCCTGCCCAACAGGAAAGATCCGTTGATACTTGACGGACTATTGTGAACTGTTAACGAGGACAAAGGACTTTGTTGCTGTGCCTCCCTGCCCCATGAAGATGAATCATGCAAATGGTTTCCTCCCATCCACAGAGGGCAGGGGCGGCATGAGTGTGTGCTTGGGGTGGCAAGCCGTGGGGGGCGCTCTGCCGGCGCCGCGAGGGTGGCAGGCAGGCTGCCTTCAGCGGCTTGCCTGCAGAGGATCCACTGGTCCCGTGGGACCGGTGGACCCTCTGCAGGCAAGCCACCGAAAGCAGCCTGCCTGCTGTGCTTGGGGCGGCAAAATGCCTAGAGCCGCCCCTGACAGAGGGCATGGCTACACTTACAGATATAGAGCGCTGTGAGTTAAACCTGCCTGGTGTGGCCACATTTCTGGCACTTGCAGCGGCGTTGGGAGCGGTGCATTATGGGCAGTTATCACAGCATGCAAGTGACTGCAATGTGCTTTTCAAATGGGGGGAGATGTGGAGTGTGACAGGGAGTGTGTTGTGTGTATGTGTGGGGAGAGTGGGTTTTTGGGGTGCTGAGAGTGTGTCAGCATGCTGTCTTGTAAGTTCAGACCCTCTTCCTCCCCCGCCTCTCTCTCACTCACTCAAAGCAAACACTAAATGTTTGCTTTTTCTCCAAGCTGATAAGCAGCCGGCTTCTCCGAAACAGAGCTTTGAAAAGTCATTTCCGCATTCCTGTAGCTGATTTCACAATGACAAGAGTGGCCACTTGACTTAAGGGGATTATGGGACATTTCTGGAGGCTGATCACAGTGCAGTACCTTGTTCACACTGGCACCACGGAGTACCAGCAGCGCTACATGCCTTGCCAGTGTGGATGGGGAGTAAGCTAGGGCGCCCAGGGATGCTTTATTGTGCTGTAACTCGCAAGTGTAGCCAAGGCCTGAGTTTTGCACCTCAGAACTCAAGAGAGGAGGAGGATAAAAACCTCTAAGAAGGAACTGTTTCTGTCTGCTACTTGGACTCTGTGGGGGCAAGGTTTTCTAGGCATAAGCAAGAGATCCCCAGCGACTTGGCCTGGGTTAGCCCTAAAGGACGTATAGAGCTGTGGCTCCCAACTGGGGATCCGCAGCCCCTCAACAGATTTCAGAGGATCTGCCAAATGGGTCCACTTGGAATCGAAGCCTGAGCCCCACTGCCCAAGGCCAAAGTTGAAGCCCAAGCCCTGCCAGGTTTACACTGAGTCAGTAAAACAAAAATAACATTCAGGTTTTGTTTTAATTTTTGTATTTATCTTATCCTTTTGTTTTTTATATTATATATCTGTGTGTTTACCTGTATAACTATTTGTCAATTTAATACAACTTTTAATCTACTGGATATGCAGAAAATCAGTTGTTGTGACACAGGAGGGCCATCGAGTTTTTATAGCATGTTATCTGGGGCCTCAGAAAGGAAAAGGTTGAGAACCCCTGAAATAGTTTGCTTATTACAGAACCTTCCATTACCTATGGAAACTTAGATATACAATGAGGGCCAGCTCCAGGTTTTTTGCCACCCTAAGCAAAAAAAGCCCAACAAAAAACAGAGTGCTGCCCCTTGAAAAGAGCCTCCCCAAGCTTGGAATGGTGGTGCCTAGAGCTGGCCCTGTATACAATGACTTACAGTCTCATGTTTACCTGTTTAATATTGCAAATAACGCTTGTTTCCGTCTCCTATTTAATTAATTTTTATACAGTTTATTATAGGATTGGCTACAAGCATTGTCTTTGGTACGAGATCTAAGTTGCAACTGGCCTGGGGTAAGTGACTCATTCTTGGGACTGGGAGTTGTGACATGATCAGGTTAAATATGACCATGTAGATCATTGTTGCGACCACTGTTTTTTAATTGCAACAAATCTTGTACAAAGTGTGGCATGTAAGATGTCCATGGAAAAGTTACGATTTCCTGAATATGATTATGCCATTTGTATGCATGTATTATTTTTGTATCTAAAGTAATGAATATGAACTAAATACTTGTATTTCAAATGTGTTTGCCTCTGGGTAACACCAACAAGGTATTTAGCTAGCAGATTGTGAAGGAACTATTCAAGTTGAATGGCCCATCAAAGAACACTTAACTCACAATGGACCATGGAAGTTGCCTATTTACACTTAATGGACTTTCCTGAGAACTTTCTAACTAGAGTATGGCTAATGGCTTCTGCGATGACTAAGTGAAGCATGCCTGGACATGTGACTTGCCCATGTGACTGCAAACACCATCTTGTTACCTGTAATTTTCCACAAACTAGAACAATGGGTTTCCCTTCATTTGGCAGAAGCTATAAGAGGCCCTGGAAACATCTCCATTTTTTGCCTCTTTCCTGCTCTGCTCTCTGGATTATGAATTTATACTAATGGGAGCATTATAAGCAAGGGACTGAAGACCTTCCAATGATTTGGAAGCAACCAGAGACTTGACTTAAGCCAGCAGTTTATTCTATCACTGCTACAAGCCTGATCCAAGAACCTTGCATTTATTGTATGTATTTGATTCCTTTAACCATTTTTAACTCTCACTTTTCTTTCTTTTTATAAATAAATCTTTAGATATTAGATCCTAAAGGATTGGCAACAGCCTGATTATTGGGTAAGATCTAAGTTATATGTTGACCTGGGTATGTGGCTGGTCCTTTGGGATCAGAAGCACCCTGTGGTTGATGAAATTGGTTTCAAATAACCGCTCATCATTAAGTCTGTTTGGTTTTGGTGGTGATACAAGGACTGGAATACCTAAGGAGGCTGCTTTTCTGACTTCGTTAGCCAGCGTGGTGAAAAAGAAGTTTACTTTTGTTGCTGGTCTGGTATATCTTATGGATGAATAACCACCAGTTTTGAGGTGTATCTGCTATTTCTCAACAGTTTGTCCTGAATTTGGTACTCTCAATTGTAACCCATGGAGACACGGTGACAGGAGTAACCTGAATATTACTGTGATTCTTGGTGTAAGCCATCTGTTACAAAGGTATGCTCACCTGGGTGGAAAGATAGATTTGAGTAGGTGAAGGGACTCTCTGTGACTCCATATTTAGGCTATTATAACACCTGAGGAGTTTATACTTTGATTATTGATTCGTGAAATCTAAGTACAGAATTCACAACCAATTTGCAGTTTGTTCCCTGATTCTTAACAGTCTGCCCTAAGGTTGTTTTTCATGCTTATGAGTCACTGCAAGCAGCATTACACTAAGCACTCACCGTTTCCAGGCCACTTAAGTGCCTAGATAGAGTTAGTATACAACTATTGTGGCTATGTCAGTGTGTACGCATACAGAATATACAGTGTTAAAATTTTTTTGCTGTGTGTTTGTACAGCAACCAGCAACTACTACAACTACATCTGTTTGGTAAGAAATTGACTCTTTAATGTTTCAGAGGGTTGTTTACCTTTTCAGCAGGCTTCATAAGATGCGTTGTTGGCAAGTTTACACATATACCTTGTGATCTACATTCAGAAGGCTTGTGCTTTCCTGGAGATGGTGACCTCTCAATTGAACGGTTTTGTATGTTTAATCTGGATCCTGTAAACGTAAATTAATGGGAGAAAAACCACGTTGTTCTATACTTCAAGCATCGTGTCATTTTGCCAGCATATGTGCCTTATTGAAAATACCTTAAAGTGTAGTGTTTATTATTTGAAAATGCAGTTTTGTGATAACATTTACAAATAAAGGGGCCTGATTCTGATCTGGGTGATACGGCTATAACACCACTGGTTTCAAAATCAGGCCCAATTGCATTTTCCAACGATTCCTTTTTACTTCACTCAAGGTTCATGCACAATGAAAGTCACTTGCAAATATTAAATATGTACTTCTTATCTACAACATAATTTCTAAGGGCCCCATGGTCAAGACAGTGCTTTAGCAGAAAATATTTATGGCTATCTATGTGCTATAAGGGTAACAAACCTTTTCCCACATTTTATACTGCTTGATTTCCATGGATCTATGTAGCCTTAGCAATGCTTGGTCTAGGGTACATTAGAGCCATTCACAATCCCACCATTTGGGGATACCACTTCTGTCCACCCATCCACAGGAATCTCTAAATGTTCAGGATCTCTGCTGCTCTACTTAATATGGGTCTTCCCAATGAAGTTTATGAGCTTTGGCTCAGGCCCTGTAGTCTGAGTTCATAGAAGTGACATCTGCTACTTGTCGCACAGCTGGAAGGTATGAAAAGCAGTCATACGTTTCTAATTTTCGCTAATCAGACAACAGTTAATGTACAGATAATATTGGAATAAAACTGGATTATTGTAACAATGTTTAAAAGCATATCATGAGCATGTCACTTATGTAACAGAATATTTTGTTTGTTTTGAAAAATGCCATGTGGAAAGGGGTACAATAAATGATTATAAGACAGAAAAAGAAAACTGTGATTATCTAGCTCTTCCATCTTTTCTTTCTGGGGTCTATCAGTTGGGCCTGCTCTGTTTACTCAAGCTGTATTTCATTATATTTTATCTATCTTTCTTGCACTATCAGTTTATTACTGTTCTGACCATATTGCATGCTGGAATAATGAAGACTCCCAATCTTTAAAACAAGTTATATGACAGAAAAGTAATAGTTTTTATGTGTTTAAAAGTAATGCATCTTTTGAGCAGGTATGTACCACATTCTGGCTTCTAACAGTATAAAATTTATTTTTAAAGACATGAAACAATGCCTATTGAAATCAGTCGGAAGTCTCCTATTGTCTACGCTGAGCATTGGATCAGTTCCTAAATGAAGGCTGTGAGCCAAATGTTTAAAAGGTCTGGAGCCAGGCCTATAATTTTGTGTCTGCAATCAACTGTGTGTGTCAAATTGTGGTTATGTCTATATATCCAGTTTGTAGCTGCAAATCAGGTCACTAGATACCAGAGCTCTGTCATTTGCGTCCACAGTTGACTGTAGATACAGAAGCAGTTGCCACTTTCTGAGGTGGGGAGGCAGCACTTGTAAGCAAGATTTCATATACTCTACTTTAAATTTATTGTTGTAAAGTCTCCTGCTTTGTGTGGAACTGAGTGCTGCAGCCTGGAAATTCTGTTGCAGTCTTGGGTAACTTTTTTTTAAATGCAGATTTTTATTGATTTAAATATAATAATTAGAGCTGCTATTAAAAATTTTTTTGAAAATTTTTAGTTTAATTATTTTATTTCCCCACAAGAAAAGTTTGGTTTTTGACCCCAAAATGCCTCCTAAAACCCTTGAAAAAAGTTCACTTTTTTTATTAACACCCAGAAAACTTCAACCAAAATGACATTTTCTGTAGGAGTTTGCTGCCTAACCTACTTAGTTAGGTGCTTTTGAAAATCCTACTAAGGTCCAGATTTTTAAAGGTATTCAGGCACCTAGAGAAATCAATGAGAGTTAGTCATTTTGGAGTTTTTGAAAATCTCCCTAGATGCCTGTCTACATCTTTAGATATGTAAATACCTGTAAAAACTTGGCCCTTAGGTCTGTTGAAAATGGGACTTAGGAGCCTAAGTCACTTAGCACTTCTGAAAATTTGACTGCAGGTCTAATAAAAATACATGAAATCATTGAATTTTTTCCTGGAATTGTTTATTTTTATAGTAACTTTATCTTATGCAGCCCCTAAATTCAGTGTAACTCAGATTTTTGTGTTGGCAGTACATCAGTGCATTTGCAAAAGTAGTCAAAGGAGAAGATAAAGGTTTTGGTAATTAGGTAGAGATAAGCTGGAGCATTTACCACCAGGCCCACTTGCTGCAAAACACAAGAACTGACTGAGCCCTACTCTGCTTAACTTGAGAAATCTGATAACAAAAGCTTGTTTGCCTGGTGCAATATTAATGCAATAAAATGTTGTTTGGGTTTTTTATTAATTTTATTTTTATTAAAGCCACTTCATTCTTATTTATAAGTAATCTATCTTCTGGTTCTTATACGTTAACCCAAAGACTTTTTATACATCAACTTGTACATGTAGAGGCAATACAAGGAGATATTCCCTTTAGCAGGTGTTTGTGCCTGAGAGACATCTTGTCTACATTCAACTAATTACAAACTGATAGTAAAGTCTTCTGCTTAGACAGTAGGAGGCCCATTCTTTTATAACCAACCCTGGAGAGTAGGTGATAGAATATGAGCATGGTTATTGTTATCTAGCTACCTAATTAGATAAATTTATATGGCTCCGATAACCATAATATTTGACTGCTTTTCTAAGGTTGAAAGAGAGAGAGATTTTATTCTTTCTTCCTTGCCTGTGCTAAGTTTGGTTAGTAGAGGGCTTTTTGTTTTGTTTTGTTTTTTTTAGTGTGTGTGGTTTTATGGGAACATTACGGTAAACAACAATGTGTACTAACCAATATTTAGGGGTGAGCCAAATAAAATTTTGGGGTCACATAAAAATTGGTCTTCATTTTACCAACACAGATTATCCAGGGGTGATAGTGAACAGCACGTTTGACATGTTTGCAGTGTGATTTGGCAGTAAAAAGGCCAATGCTGCTTTTAGCAGCATATGAAGAAACTTTCATTTTCATCGGCGGGTAGCAATCGATCCCCGAACGAGCTCCTGTCGACTCCGGAACTCCACCAATGCTAATGGCGGTAGCGGAGTCGACAGGGGGAGCTGCGGATGTCGATCCCGCACCGTGAGTACAGTAGGTAACTCGATCTAAGATACTTCGACTTCAGCTATGCTATTCATGTAGCTGAAGTTGCGTATCTTAGACCGATTTCCCCCCTAGTGTAGACCAGCCCGCATTCACTGCTGGTAATCAGAACCAGAAAGATGCAGACAAAATGAACAGAACTGAACAATGCTGTCAGTTACTGGGCCAGCCATACATTAGACCACTATTTATCCCTCTTGTGTGTAGCCCTCAGTCCACCCACTTAGACTGGATCTCTGGGCCTCCTTGTTCCCCAGCCATGTTAGCTGAACAACGCAGTTCAGGCTCCAATTCCAGCAGCTGACACTCCAGGCCAGGATTCAACAGCAGCTGAGCAACTTAGCCTTGCATGAGTTTGCAAGCTTGTCCCCCTTTGGGGCAGGGGTCACGGGATGGGTGTAAACAGTGTGTCCCCCTCCTGGCCGGGGGAAGGGGAGGGAAAGTGGGTAAAAACATCTCATCCCCCTCATGGTGGGGGAGTGGAAAGGGGTGAAAACTGCATAGACCGCAGCACTGCTCCTGCTCTGTTGTCTCTGGCTGCCTTGGGCTGGCTGCCCCAGTGTTTTGCTGTAAGTGGCTGCCCCGTGTCGGGGGCAGGCAGTCCAGATGTGGCTATCTTTAAGATGCAATACAGGCATAGTACAGTACTTGCTTTTTTCTTCTTCTTCTTTAATCTCTGATGCCTGATTGGTTACTTCCAGTTTCACATGGTATCTGGTTGACCGGTCAGTCCATAACTCTGGAGTTTGTATCTTTGCGGTTCTACGTATTTGCCCTTGCCTATACCTTAATCTTTCCTTAAAAGCATCTGTAAGTTCCCCTCAGCCCAGCTAACTCCCCTCTGTGGCTGGGAGAAGCAGACTGTACTGCTTTCATCACACTCTTTGTCGTTGCGTGTTGCCTTGTCTGACTGTCATCGCTCACTGACGCTCCCTGGGGTGCCTGAGTTATCTTATCCACACTTTCTCCTTTTTGTAAGCCCAGAGCCATGTAATGGTTTAGCATCTCCTTTGTCCCGAGCTTAGCCTGGGAAAGAGTAAGTTTTTTTTAACCTGGATAGAGCCACGTAGGGGACATTCCCAAATAAACAGCTTCCCTAGTGTTTCACCAAGGACTTGGATCTGTGTCGCTGTTTTACTTTAACAACCCTTTTTGATCTAACCCTATAGCAAGTAACTCATCATAAACAAACACACAGGCACATATTGTATTAATGAAAAATAATACAACTTTCTAGTAGCTGTTTTCTAGTTCATCACAGAAATATTTGCACATATATTTGTGAGACTAGGACTTAACCATTCCTGTTTTACAGAGTTTTTTTGTATGGAATCTTAGGATTCTTACCTGAGCCTTGAAAACTTTTACTACTCGGCATACAAGGAGGGCTAGGAGAAAGTAGTAAATAATGTTAAGTGCGTACAAATACTCAATCTGTTACTAATTGTGATATTGCATATACACAAAGACAAACATATGGAAAGTTTAAATGCCATTGAGTTTCCATCAGGGATGAATTTGTATCAAAATAATCTGTTAAACATTAAGAACGAAGACAGGGAAAGTGTGAGATAAATGTAGCGTGAAAAAATTTCTAAGTTTGAACTCTAATGACTATGAAGGGAAATAGCGTTAAAGGTTGGTGTATAGGAACCACAGTCATAGAATCATAGACTGGAAGGGACCTCGGTAGGTCATCTAGTCCAGTCTCCTGCACGCAAGGCAGAACTATGTAATAACTAGACCATTCCTGACGGGTTTCTCTAACCTATTCATAAAAACTTTTTATGAGGGAGACTCCCTAGGCAATTTATTCCAGTGCCTAACTACCCTGAGAGTTAGAAAGTTTTTCCGAATGACCAACCTAAACCTCCCTTGCTGCAATTTAAGCCCATTGCATCTTGTCCTATCCTCTGAAGTTAACTAGAACAATTTTCACCACCCTCCTTGCAAAAATCTTTGTATTTGAAAACTGTTATGTCCTCCATCAATCTTTTCTTCTCCAGACTAAACAAAACCAATATTTTCAATCTTCCCTCATAGGTTATGTTTTCTAGACTTTTAATCATTTTTGTTGCTCTCTTCTGGTCTTTCTCCAATTTGTCCACATCTTTTCTGAAACGTGGCTTCCAAACCTGGACACAATATTTCAGCTGAGACCTTATGAACATGGAGTAGAGCGGAAGAATTACTTATTGTGTCTTGCTTACAACACTCCTGATACATCCCAGAATTATGTTAACTTTTTTGGTAACAGTTTTACACTGTGGACTCGTATTTAGTTATTGATCCACTATAACCCTCAGGTCTCTTTCTGTAGTACTCCTTCCTACGCAGTCGTTTCCCATTTTGTGTGTGTGCAATTGATTGTTCCTTCCTAAGTGGAGTACTTTGCATGTGTCCTTATTAATTTCATCCTATTTACTTCAGACCATTTTCCCAGTTTGTCCAGATCATTTTGAATTTTAATCCTATCCTCCAAAGCACAAGCAACCCCTCCCAGCTTGGTATCATCCACAAACTTTCTAAGTCCTGGTCTACACTATGAGCTTAGGTCGAATTTAGCAGCATTAGATCAATTTAACCCTGCACCCGTCCACGTGACGAAGCCATTTTTGTCAACTTAAAGGGCTCTAAAAATTGATTTCTGTACTCCTCTCTGACGAGGGTTTTAGTGCTGAAATTGACATCACCAAGTCGAATTTGGGGTAGTGTGGACACAATTTGACGGTATTAGCCTCTGGGAGGTATCCCAGAGTGCTCCATTGTGACTGCTCTGGACAGCACTTTCAACTCCAATACGCTAGCCAAGTACACAGCAAAAACCCAGACGAGAGATATACCAAGCACCCATTGGCTTGGCCATTAAAAGGAAGGGCTGTACTGGCACAATGCATCCATTCTTCAGGGCAATTATCATTAAACATGTTTGCTTTTAAACCATGCATTATATTTACACTAACAGAGGTGCCTTCTCCAACTTCATGTCGTGAGCCTGGCGTTAGGAGAGTATTAGCTCCAGGTAAAAAGTTCCTGGCTGTTGGCAAGAATGGTTTCTCTGCTTGCGTGCTGTGACTATCCTCCTCCACTCCTCATCTTCCTTGTCCCAAAATCCTCATCCTGTTGCACGAGACTCCTCCTTGCAGGTGTCCAGGACAGGGTGGGGTAAGTGATGGGAGCCGCACCTAGAATTGCATGCAGCTCATCATAGAGCGGCATGTCTGGGGCTCTGACTGGAGCACCGTTTGCCCTTTTGATTTCTTGGTAGGCTTAGCCTGAGCTCCTTAATTTCATGGCGGCACTGCTGCAGGTCCTGTTGTAGCCTCTGTCCATATGCCTTTGGAGATTTTTTCAAATATTTTGGCATTCATCCCCAAAACAGTGATCAGATCCAGTACTCCATTCCAGCAATGCCAGAGCTCTTTTGTATCTGGAACTGCATGGTCACTGTGCTGATGAGCTCGCCATGCTGGCAAACAGGAAATAAATTCAAAAGTTCCCAGGAGTTTTTGTGGTGTA
>NC_133773.1:118120808-118354487 GCF_003597395.2 Chelonoidis abingdonii | reverse complement strand
TGATATGAGCATGTCATTTTATCTAGCATTCCTAATTAGATAAATTTATGCTCCGATAACCATAATATTGATGTCTTTTCTAAGTTGAAAGAGATAAGATTTTTATTCTTCTTCCTTGCCTGGCTAAGTATTGTTAGTAGAGGTCTTTGTTTTGTTTGTTTTTTTTAGTTTTGTGGTGTGTTATGGGAACATACGGTAAACAACAATTTACTAACCAATAATTATGGGTGAGCCAAATAAAATTTTGGTGTCACATAAAATTGTCTTCATGTTTACAACACAGATATCCAGCCGGTGTTGACAAAGCACGTTTGACATGTTCGCAGTGTGATTTTGCGAAGTAAAGGCCATATTGACTGCTTTTACGAGATATGAAGAAACTTATCATTGTCATCGACGATGTGTAGCATCGATCCTATACTATCATCCCATTATGTTGATTTCCAGATTCCTGCCGAGACGTCAGTCCTTGTCGACTCCGGAACAGTCACCATTGTCATATGCCTTCATTCCCGAACCAGTGGCCCTATTTCGGATTCACAGCGGGATTTTCTCAGAGCTGCGAAAATGTACTCAATCGCCGCCACCGTGAGTACATTAGGAAACTTACGATCTAAGATACTTCGACTCAGCTATCCGCAGTACTCATGTTAGCTACGTTGCAGGATATTCTTTCACCCTTTTCAGATAGTGACAACATTTCCCAGCAGTTCAGACCGGTCTCACGGCCTCACTGCTGTAAGATCGAACAGAAAGATGCAGACAAGAATAAAATCAGAATCCGGAACAAATAATGCTCAGGTCTGGCCTCGCCCCAATACAATAGAACCACTATGTGTATCCCTCTTGTGTAGTCCCTCGTGCCACCCACTTAGACTGATCTGAGCACCTTCCTATTTTCCCAGTCCATGTAGCTGAACAACGCATCAAGCCCATTCCGAGCAGCTGACACTCCAGCGCCGGAACACTTCAACAGCATCTGAGCAAACCATTTAGCCTTGCGATGACGTTTGCTGAGCTTGTCCTTCCCTCTTGTGCGGCATGGGTCACAGCCCAAATGTTCAGTTGTAAACAGTGGGGGCTTCCGGTCCCTCCTCCTTTGCCTGGGAGAGGAGAGTGAAATCTGGTAAGAAGAACCTCCTCCATACCTCCTCATGTGGGAGGTTGGCAAGGGCGAAAAACTGACAATAGACCGCAGCATCTTCCCCCCTGCTCTGTCCGTCTCTGCTGCCTTGGCAGCTGGACTGCCCCTACTCATGTTTTGCTATAAATGTTCTTGCCGCACGTCCTGAGTCGGGGCACGGCAGTTCCAGATGTGGCTATCTTCAAGATGCAATACAGCATACGTACTACTCGGCTTTTTTTCTTCTTCTTTAAATCTCTGATGCCTGATTGGTGTACTTCCGTTTCAATTGGTATCTGGTTGAGCCGGATCAGTCTCATAACTCTGGATTTGAATCTTTTCGGTTCTACGTATTTCCCCGATTGGCTGCAAGTTATACCTTAGTCTTTCTTAAACATTGCATTCTGTATCCCGCTCACCCAACAACTCCCTCATTGACGGTGTGAGAGAAGCAAGACTGTACTCTTTCATCACACTCTGTCGTTGCTTGCCTTGTTTCGACTTCTCCTCACTGACCTCTCCGGCCTGATTATCTTATCCACACTTTCTCTTTTGTAAGCAGCCAGAGCCTATGTAAATGGTTTAAGCATTCTCATCTTTGTCCGAGCTTTGCCTGGATAAGAGTCCTAGTTTTTTCTTAACCGTTAGGCCACCTAGGGGACATTCCCAATAAACAGCTTTCCCTAGTGTTCACCAAGACTTGGTCTGGTCGCTGTTTACATTTAACAACCCTTTTTGATCAACCCTATAGCTAAGTAAACTCATCAGAAAAAACCACACAGGCACATTATGTGTATTAATGGAAAAATTAATTACAATTCTCGACTGTTTCTAGATTTCATCACAGAAATATTTGCACATATATTTGTGAGATAGATCTTAACCATCCTGTTCATACAGAGTTTTGTATGACAATCTTAGGATTCTTACCAGCCTTGAATAACTTTACTATCGCATACCAAGGAGGCTAGTATAAAGTATGTAAATAATGTTTAAGTGCGTACAATACTCAATCTTACTAATTGTATGCATATACCAAAACAAACATATGAAGTTTAAATCCATTGAGTTTCCTATCAGGAATTTTGTATCAAATATAATCTGTTAAATAAAGAACGAGACAGGGGTTGGAATAAACTGTACCGTGAAAAAAATCTAGATTTGAACTCAATGACTATGAAGAAATAGCTGTTTAAAGTTGTTGTGTAAGGAACCACTCATAAATCTTAGATGGAAGGGACCCTCGGTTAGGTCATCTCGTTCCAGTCTCCTGCATGCAAGCAAATATTAATAACTAGACCATTCCTGACGGGTTTCTCTAAACCTATCATAAAAACTTTTTGAGGAGACCCCTAGGCGAATTTATTCCAGTTGACCCTAACTACCCTTAGAGTTAGAAAGTTTTCGATTAATGACCAACCTAAACTCCCTGCTGCCAATTTACAGCCCATTGCATCTTGTTCCTATCCTCTGAATTAACTAGACAATTTTCACCACCTCCATGCAAAAAATCTTTGTATTTGAAAACTTTATTGTCCCCCAATCAATCTTTCTTCAGCCAGACTTAAACAAAAAACCATATTTTCAATCTTCCCTCATAGGTAGTTTTTCTAGACTTTTAATCATTTTTTTTTGCTCTCTCGTCTTTCCTCCACATTTCCACATCTTTCTATACGGCTTTCCAACACCGACACAATATTTCTAGCTAGACCTTATGAACATGATAGAGCGGCAAGAATTACTTATTTGTCTCTGACTTACAACACTTCTATACATCCCAGAATTAGTAACTTTTTTAAGTAACCCAGTTTTACACTGTGGATCTATTATGATCCACTATAACCTTCAGCTTCTTTCTGTAGTACTCCTTCCTTATCGCGTCGTTTCCCATTTTGTGTGTGTGCAATTGATTGTTCCTTCCTAAGTGGAGTACTTTGCATGTGTCCTTATTAATTTCATCCTATTTACTTCAGATCATTTTCCCAGTTTGTCCAGATCATTTTGAATTTTAATCCTATCCTCCAAAGCACAAGCAACCCCTCCCAGCTTGGTATCATCCACAAACTTTCTAAGTCCTGGTCTACACTATGAGCTTAGGTCGAATTTAGCAGCATTAGATCAATTTAACCCTGCACCCGTCCACGTGACGAAGCCATTTTTGTCAACTTAAAGGGCTCTAAAAATTGATTTCTGTACTCCTCTCTGACGAGGGTTTTAGTGCTGAAATTGACATCACCAAGTCGAATTTGGGGTAGTGTGGACACAATTTGACGGTATTAGCCTCTGGGAGGTATCCCAGAGTGCTCCATTGTGACTGCTCTGGACAGCACTTTCAACTCCAATACGCTAGCCAAGTACACAGCAAAAACCCTGGGAACTTTTGAATTTCATTTCCTGTTTGGCCAGCATGGCGAGCTCATCAGCACAGGTGACCATGCAGTCCCAGAATCACAAAAGAGCTCTGGCATGGGCTGAATGGGAGGTACTGGATCTGATCACTGTTTGGGGAGATGAATGCCAAAATATTTGAAAAAATCTCCAAAGGCATGATGGACAGAGGCTACAACAGGGACCTGCAGCAGTGCCGCATGAAAATTAAGGAGCTCAGGCAAGCCTACCAAGAAATCAAAGAGGCAAACGGTTGCTCCAGGTCAGAGCCCCAGACATGCCGCTTCTATGATGAGCTGCATGCAATTCTAGGTGCGGCTCCCATCACTACCCCACCCCTGTCCGTGGACACCTGCAAGGAGGAGTCTCGTGCAACAGGGATGAGGATTTTGGGGACAAGGAAGATGAGGAGGTGGAGGAGGATAGTGCACAGCACGCAAGCAGAGAAACCATTCTTGCCAACAGCCAGGAACTGTTTATCACCTTGGAGCTAATACTCTCCTAACCCAGGCTCACGGACCATGAAGTTGGAGAAGGCACCTCTGGTTAGTGTAAATATAATGCATGGTTTAAAAGCAAACATGTTTAATGATTAATTTGCCCTGAAGAATTGGGATGCATTTGTGGCCAGTACAGCCCTTCCTTTTAAATGGCCAAGCCAATGGGTGCTTGGTATGGGAAAGGAGAGCGCTGTTGTTTGAAACCATTCCCACATGTTATGAAGGTTGAAAAAGCTGAAGTTACCATGGCTGCCTGCAAGCCGAATTCTGTTGCCTGGCCCTGCATGTGTGATCTTTCACCAAACTGGCAGGCCTGCAATATGAGGCAAAATGCGACCTTGTACCGAAAGCACATGTGCTATGTAATGTTAACAGCTTGGTTCACCGTGGAAGAGTGTACCCATTGTTTTCTAAAATGTGTCTTTTTAAATAGTACTCTCCCTTTTTTTCCTCCCGCAGCTGCAAATGTTTCAACACTTCCCCTATCATCTCCATCCCAGAGACTAGCGCAGATAAGAAGGTGAAAGAAAGCACTCGCGATGAAATGTTCTCTGAGCTCATGCAGTCCCCTACACTGAAAGAACTCAGCAGAATGCGTGGAGGCAGACAATGTCAGAGTCCAGGAAAGCAGAAAATGAATGTGAGGACAGGAGGGACGAATGAGATGAGAGGTGGCAGGAGCAAGATGAGAAATGGCAGCAGCGCGATGAGAGGAGGCAGGGTGCAATGCTGAGGCTACTGGGGGATCAAACTGATATGCTCTGCCATCTGGTGGAGCTGCAGGAAAGGCAGCAGGAGCACAGACCGCCGCTGCTGCCCCTGTGCAACTGGCCGCCCTCCTCCCCAAGTTTCATAGCCTCCTCACCCAGACACCCAAGAAGGTAGGGGGAGGGGGAGCTCTGGGCACCCAACCACTCCACCTCAGAGGACTGCCCAAGCAACAGAAAGCTGGCATTCAATAAGTTTTGAAGTGCAGTGTGGCCTTGTCCTTCTCTTCTAACCTCATCCACCACCCAACCTGGTTCTTCCCTCCTCACCCACCCCTTCCACGCTACCTTAGCAGTTATCCCCCTATTTGTATGATGAATTAATAAAGAATGCATGATTTTGAAACAATAATGACTTTATTGCCTCTGCAAACAGTGATCGAAGGAGGGAGGGTGGTTGGCTTATAGGGAAGTAGAATGAAACAAGGGGGTGGGTTTTCATCAAGGAGAAACAAACAGAACTATCACACTGTAGCCAGGCCAGTCATGGAACTGGTTTTCAAAGCTTATCTGATGCGCAGCACTTCCTGATGTGCTGCTCTAATTGCCCTGGCTGTCTGGCTGTGCATAATCAGCGGCCAGGCGATTTGCCTCAACCTCCCACCCAGCCATACATTTCCCCCTCTTATTCTCACAGATATTGTGGCGCATACAGAAAGTGGCAATAATAATTGGAATATTGGTTTCACTGAGGTATAACTAAGTCAGTAAACTGCACCAGCACACTTTTAAATGTCCAAATGCACATTCTACCACCATTCTGCCCTTGCTCAGCCTATAGTTGAACAGCTCCTTACTACTGTCCAGCTGCCTGTGTATGCTCCTGAACCATGGCATACAGGGTAAGCTGGTCCCCAGGATAACTATAGGCATTTCAACATCCCAATTGTTATTTCTGTCTGGAAGTAAGTCCTTCCTGCAGCTGTTCAAACAGACCAGAAGTTCCTGAAGAATGTGAGGTCATGTACCTTTCCAGCCATCCATGCTTGATTGGTGAAACAGCCTTTGTGATCCACCAGTGCTTGCAGCATCATTGAGAAGTACCCTTGCGCAGTTTATGTATTATGCTGCCAAGGTGGTCCGGTTCAGAATAGGAATATGTGTTTCCATCTATGCCCCACCACAGTTAGGGAATCCCATTGCAGCAAAGCCATCTACTACCTGCACATTTCCCAAGTCACTACCCTTGATAGCAGCAGCTCAGTGATGCATTGGTTACTTGGATCACAGCAGCCCCCCACAGTAGATTTACCCACTGCAAATTGATTTCTGACTGACCAGTAGCTGTCTGGCATTGCAAGCTTCCAGAGGGCTATTGCCACTCGCTTCTCAACTGTGAAGGCTGCTCTCATCTGTGGTATCTTGGTGCTTCAGGGCAGGGGAAAGCAAGTCACAAACATGGAAGTGCCCTTACGCGTCCGAAAGTTTTGCAGCCACTGGGAATCATCCCAGACCCGCAACACTATGCTGTCCCAACAGTCTGTGCTTGTTTCCCAGGCTCAGAATCGGCGTTCCACAGCATGAATCTGCCCCATTACCACCATGATGTCCAAATTGCCAGGGCCCATGCTTTGAGAGAAGTCTGCGTCCATGTCCTCATCACTATCGTGATTGTGCTGTCGTCGCCTCCTCACCTGCTTTTGCAGGTTCTGGTTCTGCACGTACTGCAGAATAATGTGTGAGGTGTTTACAATGCTCACAACAGCAGCGGTGAGCTGAACAGGCTCCATGCTTGCCATGGTATGGCATCTATAGGAGAGCAGAGTTGCAGCAGGAGCAGTGGATGATGATGGTTAGCACCGCACACATTTCCTGAGGAAGAACACATGTTCCCGGGAGCCCATGACAGACAACATGGAGAAATTCGCTATCGAGACACGAGCAGGAGAGCAGAGTTGCAGCGGAAGCAGTGGATAATGACAAGATGCCAGGAGAATACATATTTATAAAGAATGATGAGAGACCTATGAGTTCGATTCATGGCACCAGGAGAGAAGAGGGAAGAGTTGCAGCGGAAGCGATGGTTAGATGACAACGGTTAGCAGTCTTATTGCACCGTCTGCTGAAAGCAATATGGCATCTCTATGGAAAAAAGGCATGAAACTATTGTCTGCCTTTGCTTTCACGGAGGGAGGGGCGACTGACGACATGTACCCAAAACCACCCGCAACAATGTTTTTGCCCCATCAGGCATTGGCAGCTTGATGCAGAATTCCAATGGGCAGTGGAGACTGTGGGATAACAACCCACAGTACAATGCTCCAAAAGTCAGCGCTAGCCATGGTACTGTGGACACACTCCGTTGATTTAATGCGCATAGTGGGGACACACACAGTCGACTGTATAAAATCGCTTCCTAAAAATCGACTTCTATAAATTGGACCTAATTTCGTAGTGTAGACATATCTTAAGTGTACTCTTGTCTGCTATTATCTAAATATTTTTTATTTAGATATTGAACAGAACCGGATACAGACCAATCCCTGCCATTCTATATGCCCTTAAGGCTTGACTGTGAATCATTGATGATTCTCTCTGGGAATGTTTTTCCAACCAGGTACGTACCTACCTTTATATTAGCTCCATCTACATTATATTTCCCTAATTTGTTTATGAGCAGGTCACGTGAAACAGTATCAAAAGCCTTACTAAAATCAAGATATATCACATGTACTGCTTCACCCCCTCCACATGTCTTGTTACCCTGTCAAAGAAAGCTATTAGGTTGGTTTGACATGATTTATTAGATGATATATTAGAAACAGAGACAGCTCACAAGTAAATACCATGTAGTAGAAAAGTGAAAGACTCATCGCTTCAGAATTTTTTATTGTGTTGCATGGCTAAAAAGGGTTAAACATTCTGCAAAATAAACAACTCTCAAAAGATGTGTGGGGAGATAATGTTTTTGTGTATTTACATATAGATGAGTTGGGTGGACAATGTAATCAACGGTCCCTGTCTATGCTGTATTCTGATAATTCAGAGATCAAAAGAACATCCTAGCATTTAAATAAATTGTGAACACAGGATATCTCTTTATTCATCTCTCTTTGAAATGTATAGCAAACAATCTGTGAATGGTAGAGGAACAAGCAATTGCCTTATGTTAATTCTATAGCTAAGTACTGGTCATGGACCTCCTTCAAAGTCATCCTAATTGCCTTTTTTCCCCGAGGAACTCCAAACTTGTCAAAGAGGACATGAAATTGTATAAACAAGCCTTAGGTCCTGATTCGTTATCTCAGATCTGCGTAGGCTTCATCAGGGGAAATTTGAGTTGCAAGACTGAGGTCCCAGTTATGCTGGTATATCCTGAATATGAGATTTGGACATTGGACTATAACCTATGAACTATTTCTAAAAAAAACTCTTTGCAACTACAAAGCTCCTTATCTCTGCTATGAATCTGAATCTCAAGAATTCAGCTCATGCCTGTATGTATATTGATCTTTTAACCATACTCTCTCTTGTTTTTTAATTAATTTTAATTTAGTTAATAAGAATTTGCTGTAGCATGTATTTGGATAAGATCTGAAACATTCATTAATCTGGGAGGTAATGTGTCTGATCCTTTGGGATTGGTAGAACCTTTTCTTTTATATGATGAAATAAGATTATCAGGAATCTTCATCATACTTGACTTAGGTACCTGATTGAAGGCCTGAAACTGGATCACTTTAAGGGAACTGTGTTGTTTGGACTTCTGAGTAACCAGTAAGGTAATAAAGAAGCTGTTTTATGCTGGCTTGGTAAATCTAAGTATTGGAATATCCATCAGCTTTTGGGGGACTGTCTGCCCCATTCTTTGCAGTTCACCCTAACTGAATGATCATAGCTGGCCCCCATTGGGACCCCGGTCACAGTATGCTGTATAAATATGTTAGAGACAGAGACTGCTCACAAGTAAATACCATGTATTAGAAAAGCAAAAGACTCATCGCTTCAGAATTTTTTTTATAAAAAACAGATTGGCCAAAGCAATAAAAACTATTCTATAGGGAACAACTCTGCACTGTAATTGGTAGATAACAGGGCCTCATTCAAAGCCTATTTAATGGTAATCTCTTTGGATCTTGTCCTAAAATTTGGTGGTAATATAGAATCAAAGAAATGCCGGACTGGAAGGGACCTTGATAGGTGATCTAGTCCTATCTCCTGCACTGAGAAAGGACTGAGTATTATCTAGACAAGTGGTTTTCAACCTATTCAGTATTGTGGGCCGCATATGCAGCTCTCTCTGTTATGTGGATTGCATCCACACTATATATATACTACCTGTATGGCCCTGAGAATGTCACATGGGCCTCAGCTTTGTGCTGATTGGGCCACAAGTGGTCTACAGGTTGATCTAGACCATCACTGACACATGAGTAACTTGTTCTGGTGCTTTAATTATCCTTACAGTTAGGGAGTTTTTCCCCATGTCTTGCCTAAATATTCCTTGTTGCAATTTAAGCCCATTATTACTTGTCCTGTCATCAGCAGATAAGGAGAACAATTTATCACCTTCCTCTTTACAACTTTTTACATACTTGAAGACTGTTATCATATACTCCTTCAGTCGTCTCTTCTCTAAAGAAATGCATATTTTCAATCTTTCCTCATAGGTCATGTTTTCTAGACCTTTAGTCATTTTTGTTGCTGTCTCTCTTTATGTGATAGTTGGTTATCTCAGCTTGCAGGGGTTCATAAAACTTTTCCATCAGTTTTTGCTTCTTATGGATTCACATCCCCTTACTTTTGGTCTGAGTTTTAGGTTTGAATTATCTCAAATACAAAGTGCAACTCAATCAAGTTTCACTTGGATTCACACAGGTCACAAGAGTGACTCTGTATCAAGCAAAAGAAAGCCACAGCTTGATTTTTCAGAATCATGTTAAGCTTGAATTTTTGGCAGATAAAGTCACTGTGCCAAATTCAATCCTATTGTAAACAACCTCCATGGCATCACTGAGGGAGGAATACCTCTGTAATACAGGGGAAAAACATTATGGACTCATATACCTCTGCATGATTGTATTTTAGGGAACCACCACATGTGTCTCTGAACAAGAACACTTCCTTAAACCAACATTTATGCACTAGTCAAGGTTTCCTATGGGATTTTTGGCTTAAACTGGTTTTACTCATTTGTATCCTGAATTTTAGCTATAAATCTCGAATAGCGCTATTGAAATCATATCCTAATGTGTATTGAGCTTGCTGTACATGCATAGGCATTGGAGGACAGGGGAGGTCACGTGTCCCCCCCCCCCCAGATTTCTGCCAGGATGGGAGTTGGGCTGAGCAGAGCTGAAGGGACACGTCCGGGAAAGGTACCAGCAATAAGTGCTTCCACTGAGCCCCACTAAGTGGCACCCAGAGCAGGGTAGTGAGACTGGGTTGACAGCACAGCTCTCTGCCAGAGTGGGTGCAGGGAAGCCTGCTGAGTTCCATCCCTTCCTTGCTGTCAGGCAATTGCACTTATCTGCTCGAGTACATATCTAGTCTATCCAGGGGTGTGCAGAAGTGGTTTGAGGAGTCAGTTGGAGCAATGGGGGGTGGGAGAAAGCAGGATCCAGGGGAGGCAGCTGGGGCTGGGGTAATGGTCACAGGTAGGTGGAGAGTCTAGGGAGGTGATAGGAATGTGGGTGGGAGGTCCAGGACGGCAGTGGGGGGCCAGAGGGAATAGAGGGACTGGGGGAGGCAGCAGGGACCAGAGGCAATGGGGAGGGGTGGAGGTCTGGGGGAAGGCATCAGGGGCCAGGAGCGATGGGTGGGGGGGCCAGGAGAAGCAGCGGGGACCAGGGTGCCAAAATACAAGTTTGCCCAGGGCGCCATTCTTCCTAAGGATGATCCTGCAAGAGCTGGCCTTAAGGGTGGGCAACCTGTGCAACTGCCCAGGGTACCGTGGTCGGGGGAAGATGTGGTCAAGAGGGTGTTGCTGGAGGGTGCCTTGGCAGTCACCAGGAAGTTGATGGTGGTGAGGGGTGGTCTGTCATGCCCCCTCACTATCAGCAGTTACCAGTCACCTATGTGTATTCACTGCTTGGAAGACTCCTTAGTTGAATAAAGCCTGGTCTTTGCTAGTATCTGTGAAATCTATGGGCTGGTTCCAATGCAATGGGAGTCTTTCTATTGACTTCAGTTGGCATTGGATCAGGACCTGTATGTCTTTGATGTTCTTTAATTTGAAAGGACCTTGCCTGAATAATTACAAATTACAGAACCACTGGTTCCATAAACCAAGAATCTAGTCACAAACAATTAGGGGCTATGTTCTGCCACACGTACTCATACTTTGTAATACCTTCCTCCTCAAGTAGCCGAAAAGAAAAATAGGATCTGTTCTGTGAACCATTAAGAGTTGGGTCAGTACAAAATGCAAGTATGGTATCTTTCGAAGGACAAAAGTTAAATCATTATATACTTCAAATTTCCCTACCCTGTCTTTTTATGTTTCAAAAATAGTTCAGAAAGGGGGTGTGAGTGATATTCAAAGAGAGGTTGAAAAGGTTTATGGAGGTTAGAATGAGGAAAAGACAGAAAAATTATAACAGATCTATATAACAGTGACTGGTCTAGAGAAGACCAAAAAGATGTTCCTTATTAAGAAGAGCAAGGGACCTCTCAATGAAAGGACAGTGAACAAAATACAAAGAATATACAAGAAAATTTCTTCTTTATGTAGTATATGGAACTCACTGCCATAAGACATTATTGAAGCACAGAATGCAGTGAGACTATAAATAGGAAGAGCATCTGCAGTTACAACAGCTTGAATGAAATTACAGTGACCATCATGTGTCATGTTTCAGGGTATAATTACTGAATGGTATTAGAAAGTAATCATGCCTCTGTGATATGGTACTGCACAGTTTTCCAGGTGCAGGGGGTTTGATTTCTTCTGAAGCATCTAGTACAAGCTCATGTGATTCCTATATTCCTACCTGGATGCAGGATGATATTTTGGTTTTTGCTGTCTTGTTTGGAAAGCTAATTCCACTTCCCTGCTGATATCTGGAATTTCATAAATAAGAATGTATTATTCCTTCTCACATGTAAATTGCACAGCACTAAATACAAATAAGAATGCACCTAATCACAGTAATGAAAGGAAGGAAAGTAATCTATATTCATGCATACTACAAAGTGATTCAGTAAAAAAGCTAATGGGCCAAATTTATCCCTGACATAAATGGGCTAAACTATTGTCATCAGTGGGGGAATAATTTATTCCAGGGTTGAATGGCACACAGTTTACAAGGTAACATCATAATCTTTCCTGTTACCAAACATGGAGTAGTGTAAAGGTAAATAATGCAGAATGCTCCCTAGAAGAATACAAAATATCCTTCTGTCCCTTTAACAGATGGGTGGAATTAATCCTAATGTTAACGGGACCAATGCTGTTTGTTTAATTCAATGAGAATTATTCCATTAACCTCAAAGGGAACAGAATCAGCCCCCCCCCCCCCCCCCAAATTAAGGAACTCTGTCATATGGAGGTATAAATTGCAGGGAACGAACAATGTATCTTCATTTACTTTGAAGTATTTATGCTTTTCAGGGAGGAATTTCAAAGAAATTTCAAAAATTTCAGGGAGGAATTTGCCCCCAGGTGCCCACTTCATACAAGTTGGACATCTGGGGGCAAACTTTTAAAGGCATACAGGGGCCTCCAGAGACAGACCGTTCATGTGATTATTAAAAACGCACTGAAATCAATGGAAATTAGCTGCCTAGTTGCTTCTGTAAATCTCACTGTGTGCCTATCTATATCTTCAGGCATCTAAATGTCTTTGAAAATCTGGCCTGTGGCTCCCCTTCAGAAATCCAAGCCTTAAATTAGATTTGACATGAGAGATAAGTGTGATATTGTTGTTACACAGAAAGATTTTGTTAGTTCCATTTTAGAGTCCTTCTCCAGATAAGCTTTCCATCACTATGCAGGTATTCTAAGCCTCTCTCCTCTCAGTAGTTGTATACATGAAGCCTGTAGTTTAATACTCTACTTTATGCATCCTCCACTATGAAATTTTGGCCATCACTGTCATTCTAAAAGAAGTAATGGGAATATAAGACCAGATCCTTGGCTGTTGTAGACGAGCACTGAACTCAAAAGATGACACCAATTTACACTATCTGAAGATTTGGCCCAGAATATGTTGCTCTTACAATAAGAAGGAAAACACAAGGAATCTGCAATATACAGTTAAGTACTAACCTCTTCCTTTTCCAAGTGCCTATATAGAATGATAAAATAGATAGTGAATATTGGAAGCTTTCAGTGACAATGATATACTATTTTTTATATTTGTTTGCTCCACATGCTTGTTACCACAGTACAGATGTGATTTGGCCCAATGAGGTATGCTAAATGTAATACTTGGTGAGTCCGATGCATGCCTGGTGCAACTGCATTAGAGACACACCAGCCATGAATTTGGTCCAATGATCCTTTATTCAGTGAAGTGATTGGGGAATTTTGCCATTTCTTGACTGAAAGCAAGATAAGGAGTAATATTTCAAATGATCCAAAGTACATTGAAATAACTGGGAGTCTTCCCACTGACTTCAATAGAGCTGAATTAGGCCCTTAGTGACTATACAACTTGAATTTACCCTCTATATATGTCTTATGTGATGAACTACATACTCATAGATTCATTGATTACACGTCATAAAGGACAATTGTGATCATCTAGTCTGATCTCCTGCATAACAAAGGCCATAGAATTTCCCTGGATTCCTGTTTGAACTAGAGCAGATCTTAGAAAAATCATGATTTAAAAATTGGCAGGATGGATGTATCCAAATATGGATATGAATGTATATATATAAAAATTACAGGTTTACTTTGATATAAACACAAGCTAAATTTTTATCTTAATTCCACTGCCATCACTGAACTTTGAATTTATATAGTGGTATAACTAAAGCATATTTGTCCTGGTAATGATCTCACTGAAACAGTGGATCAAATTCTGCTCACAGTAACAACATTACAATCTTTACGAAGTCAGTCATGTTGCACCTGTGTAATTGAGAGTAGCACTTAGCCAGGTGTTTCCATAATTAATCTTCTGTTAAATCAAGCACTGAAATAGAATGCCTGTAAGTAAAATTGGAGTTTTCTTTTGAGCCTACCTCACTGATAGCACAATTATCTTTCTGCAGTGGTATTATATTACATTCAAAATGTATTGTATGAACAGTATTCACCAGGACATACTATGGTACAAATATCGAATCAATAATAATTACTATAATAAACATAATGGATCAAATTCATCCCTGGAGTAACTCCACTGAAGTCAGTTAAATTGCACCCAAGGGAATTTGACCTTTATTTTATTTTGATGTTACTTTCATCCACTAAACATACAGGAGTATCTTCAGTAACATAAATTAATAGTAAAGAAAAGACAAAACACTCTACAATCAGTGTACTCCTTGCACTTTGAATCTTAATTAAAAATTACTTCCTAACTACATTTTCTCATTGCTTGTAAATGGATAAGGTTTTATAGTCACACTATCTGTGCCATAGGGGCTATATTAATACAGTTTTATCTAATGTGAAATCTCTTCTTTTCATATTGTGCAACACTCAACATTTGTCCTGAAATTCTGGGCTTGTCTTCACGTACAGCACTACAGTTTGCACCAGTGCAGCTGCGTCACTGTAGCGGTTAGTGAAGCTACTACATCACTGTTGGTGTAGTTAATCCACCTCCCCAAGATGCGGTAGCTATGTCGACAGGAGAAGCTCTCCTGTTGACATAGCACTGTCTACACTGGGAGTTAGGTCAGTATAACTAAGTTGCTTAGGCGTATAGATTTTTCACACCCCTGAGTGACATAGTTATACTGAGATAGATCTGTAGTGTAGACCTGGCCTCTGCTTTTTAAACTTACATATGAGTATTTTTGCAACAATATTAATGTGGCTGTCAGGGGTGCAAGTAGAGAAGGTTAATTACTGGAATGTGTTCCCATTTGTCGTTAAGAATATATTCATTACTAATTTCTGTAATGAGTCAAAATGCTTCAAGAAAAGCCAGACCAAAAAATATTGACATCTTTTTCTTTCTTGCCAACATGTCAGTTCTGAATGTTAGACATCAGTAAACTGCTGTAATAAGTAACTGTATTGTAACCTGTTTTGTAATAATTCAGCAAATGTGGAGTCCATAAAAATATATTAGCTACTTTTAAAAATTAATCCTATAGATAACTGAGGTTGGATAAACTCCATATGGCTAAAATAAAAAATGACCATTTTCCCCCAAGTTGATCTTTCTGGAAGTTTATTATTATTTATTTATTTATCTAATCTACTCACCTTCTTGCGTATAGGTATTAGAGGATGAAGTAGCAAAGCCTTAGACAGAATATTCTCAAGGTATTTTTGTGAAAATATCAGCTCTTATCCCGCAATTTGTATTCTTGATAATTTCTAGCCCAATTTCTCCCTCAAATTATTATAAAAATTTTATGGTTGAACAATCAAGCCTTCAGATTACATCATTCTTATCTGAGAATTCAATAAGGACGTTTATTTGACAAATGGGATAGTGGGAAATCCAAGACAGATGTGATTCTTTGGCAGTGGGCACTGTTAGTACTACAGAGTAGCAGCAAACATCCAAAGCCCACAAACGCTCCCATGGAAGTATGGGATGCAATTGTCCCTCATTTCCCCATTTTAAATAAGACCATTATTAGACAGGTATCAACTTTGCCAGTCATAGGATAAATGAACATTTTGAAGAATAAACACCATAAAATACATTAAAGAAAAATCCTATAAAATGTAATGTTATAGAAATGTAATAGTATAATATAGAAATTACTGTAAAAACCTATATGATTAGTAGAGAATAACAACATTCTATATGGATTTGAACCATCCATAGAATTTTATAGAATTGTAGATATTACATTTTTTATTAAATTCTATAGGATGGTTAAAAAAAATCCCAGAACTATAGAGAAGTTATTACTTATTATTGATTTTTATAACATTTATTAATGCACTTTCCTATTATTTCAAGCTCTATTATCCTTGTGTTTTCAGTTTTCTGTCAAACGGAATATATGTTGAACAAGGGCACAATTTATATTTTTCTAGGATAAAATTACTAATTTTTGTGTGTATGTACTGCTGAACCTTCATAGACCTCTACAGCAGTTTGTATTTATGAGACACATTCTTATCTAAATGCTCGGGAAGATAACTTTAAACCATGTATACAAATCTCATTTAAGCAATTAACTCTACACTGATCTGCCATTGACAGAGCAGTGGCTTTAAGACTGCTACTACATTTTGTCTTTATTTACTTTCTATATTGATAATTATACAAGGATTACTACTTACTTCATTTAACTCCATAACAGATAGGTGTCTAGAAAAGAAAGAAGTAGATGCAAAACATTTCATTATTGTAAAATAAAAATTTCGAGATCTTAAATACTTTAATTTTACTTTGATAATATCAATCGTCCATGGCATGGTAAGGAGTTTATTACTGCTATATAAATTAAGAAGCTGGTTATTTTCCACATAAATTCATTGGAGAAAAAAGTTATGGTTTTCCATAAAAACTGTAGCATTAATGGAATTAATCATGGTAAATGAGACATATCCATTTGAGATGTTTGTATTTTGGGAGCACATATGTGCGTGTGGTGGTGGTGATCTGTATACTTATGAGATTTCTTCTAAACAGTTTTTCCACCCTATTAAAAAAATCACTAACTTTTATTTCAACTATAAATTTGTTCCCTAAAGAATGAAAATTATTTTAAAATTGAAATGCTCAAGATAGGTGGAATGAACAGAGTAGGAGAAGAGATAGAGGCCATGTCTACACTACCGGTAGATTGGCGCTGCTGCAATCAATGCAGTGGGTGTCGATTTAGTGAGTCTAATGAAGACCCACTAAGTGGATGGCAGAGCACTCTCCGGTCGACTCCAGTACTCCAGCGGAATGAGAAGAGTAAAGTAAGTCAATGGGAGAGTGTCTCCTGTCCTCAGAAGGGGAACCCAAGATACAAACAAGTACAGAGAAGTGGACAACAGTAATCAAGGCCTTGATTCAGCAAAGCAATTAACTCGTATTGAAGTCAATGTCCTAGTGAAGTGCTTTGCTGAATAGAAATGGATTTATGCATGAGCTTAAAGTTTAGCCTCTCGGCTCTTTGTTCCAGAGCTACAGCTGGTGCAAACTGGAATAGTTCCTTTCGACTTCAGTGAATGATGTACCAGCCAAAGAGCTGACCTGTCATGTGTAGGTGGGAAGGGGAATGTCTCTACAAGATTTCTTATATGAAATAAATAAAAGGTAATGTACTAGTTGGACTAGGTGCAAAAACTGAATTGATTTCCTACCCTTTTGTCATTGGAGAGCTTAAATCTATTTTTGATTACATATGAAATTTATTTGATGGACAACGCCTAAGTCCCATTTTAAAAAAAGATTTATGGCCAGATTTTTGAAGGTATTTATGCACCTGTAGATGCAGATAAGTGCCTCATAGAATTTTCCAAAGCATCTAGCTGCCTAACTCCCATTAAAATCACCTAGACATCTAGGTACCATTTAGAAAAAGACAAGCATGTTCTTAAGTCCATTTTTGTGAAGCAAAGCACCGAAGTATGGCCCTAACTTTAGGCACATGATTAAGTTCCTTTGATTTTAAGCTTAAGTACTTTGTTGAATAGAGATGGACTGCTGGGTAGGGGCCATGGTGCCTTTGTAAAATGAGTTGGCACTCTGTCCCCTTGAAACTAAACATAGTTGGTACTATTATTGGAAGGTCCAGCAGTACGGTGACCATATTTCTCAAAGAGAAAATGGAACATCCACAGCCGCTTGCCTAAGCCCCACCGCACCCATGAGGCTATTGCCTGTCGCTGGAACCCTGCACCCTTCCCCTGCAGGAAGCTGTTTCCTATCACTGGAACCCTGCAGGGGCCCCCTCAAGAGGCTTTTGCCCCAGTGGCTGGAACCCCGCTGCCCCGCCCATGCTGGAATGCTGCCTCCTCCCACCTCTGCCTCTTCTCTGCACGCCCTGGCATCTCCGCTCACTTTCCCCCTTCCCCCAACACATTCCTCCATACTGCATACCACTTTTTTGACAAAAGTGGACATTTGTCCCATTTGCTCTTGCCAACTGACCAAGTCAGCAAGAGCAAATGGGACAAATGCCTCCTTTTGGGGGAGGGGGGAAGTCAGGATGGCCAGGACAGGGCTTAAAAAGGGGGCTGTCCCAGCCAAAACAGGGTGTATGGTCACCCTATTCAGCAGGACTACCAAGAACTGACTGGAAATGTGACTGAACAACTCTTACACAGTAGGATCCTTGGGACAGGGATTGTGTTTTTCTCTCTTTCTCTTTGCTTGCATACCACTGTGTCCACCATCTATGTTAAATAAATACAATTATTGTACTTAGAGATGGCTGGACATTTTCAAAATTTCAGTGAAAGAAGTGGGACAAAAATTTTACAAGAATTTTCATGAAAATTCCACCCATTTTTCTAATTGGCTCTGTTTTTACTTTGCTTTTGTTAGTTTTTTTATTGTTAGTATCAGATTAAGCTAACGCAAGCTACTCTTTATATAGTAATAATTCATGGCTGTTAAAGAAGTGGCATTTTCAGGGGTCCAGGTTTCATATTTTGATCTATTTCAAACTTCCAGGGCTTTCTTACACAATGTATCTGAGACTCAAAAATTTGTCCTTGGTAAGGTGAATAGAAAATGAAACAAACATGCTTGGTAACCATTACCTGGTGTTCTTTGCTGACATTGGAAAGGTGTGAGCCTGACTAAATATTTTCCTTGTATGAGGCAGCTGGCTGCTTCCCTCTGGTTCTGGAGGAAGTGGCTGATACTGCTTTGGAAGTGTCTTAAGAGGCCTAAAGTCAAAAATATAAGAACTGTTAGGATGTAAAGAGGACACAAAACAGTCTAGTAATTGCAGGATGCACATGTAGAGCACTGGAATTTTATTAGGACTATCTCTTATCATATATTTGGACAATGCTTAGCTCAGTAGGGCCCTGATCTTAGGACCTCTAGATTCCATGCACAGGTCACAGGACAGGCCTAGCAGAATGAGGTCCCAGTCCATGATGAAGGATTCTCAACACTACCACAGCACAAACAATAACAAATATATTAATATTTAAACAGCATTGAATACTGAAATCACTATATTTTGACAACTTTGAGTTTGCTAGTATATACATTTACTGAAGTATTTATATTTCCTATATTTAATTTAGGGAATATTATGAATATGGCAGCAATACTAATGGTTTGCAAAGCTATTTACAATTTGAATGGCATTCACTATATGTGCAGTAAAATTAGCTTGGCATTACTTTCCAACGTATATTTTATTTATGATGATTGTTAATCTTAGATGAAGATAAAAGGACCAACAAGGCAAAATAATTGATTATGTATAACAAGATAAAAAGAATTGCTTTATATTAGCAGAGTAGAGCCCAATCCATTTCTCTTGAAACTAAATGACAAAATTCCCACTGAAGTTCCACAAGAGCAGGATTTAGGTCTGTAGTATATGAAACAAATTAATATAAGGAAAATGTTAACAGGAATTAAAATGCAATATTGTTCTATTGAACAGACTCCTGGGGCTTCATCCAGCAATCATGGAAGTCAATAGGAATCTTTCCATTGACTTCAGTGGGAACTGCATCAGACCCCAGGTTTCCTGACTTAGGGGCCTTATCCATCTCACATTCAAGTCAATGGCAAATGTCTCATTGACTTCAGTGATGCAGGACTAGGCCCTAGGTACAAAGTTTCTGAGCTTAATCCTTTGTTTTGCCTACCACCCAACTTAGTTTTAGAATGTAGGAATGTCCCAATAGTACTAATTAGACGATAACCTGTAAATTCACTTACAAACATCTTATTGACATGACTCATTGAGGTGGGCTTGCGCACTAGTTTTCTTATCATGATTCTTTAACCATCTTCCCAAAAGCTATTTAGGAAATGCATGCATGTTCTATCTTAGTATGCTTACCTTGGAGGGGGCAAAGGGTTCTGAAAGAGAGAGGAAGCATAATCACATGGAACTCTTTTTTTTTTTTTTTATTTACAAGAAGAGGCTGGAAACTGAAGAATGTTTAGTCTTCACGAGCACAAAACTCTTTACGCCTTTATTTCTGCATAACACACAGACATATCTAGCTATGACAAAGGGCCTGATTTTTAAAAATACTTCCAACCCAGCTTCCATTTTTTGTGAGCGCAAATAAGTGAAGCTGCTATTAATTGCAAGGGCTAAAGCTATTGTGCCAGACGTAGTTCAAGCACATGACTAGATGTCTGTGGGCACGATTTGCAGGTGCACTTGGATCTACAAAAGCATGGTTTACAGGTGTAGCAATCAGACTTCCAGGTTCAGAAATCTAAAAAGCAACATTTGTGGGTATAATTAGTTGGGATGCACAAAGTGGTATCTGCAAAAATGGACCCTACTTTTCAAAATCAAGCCCCTAATATTGTTAATATTTTTTTAATAAAAAAAAACAACTTGCAATGAAATTGTCATTAATGAGAGGAATTATCCTTACCTGTGATCCAATTACTTTTTCTTTTTCTCCTAAATATAGAGATGGTTAAAATAAATGTTAATAGAGTGCTGCCCATGTACTTAAGAAACAAGCCTGTAGTTTGTTTGTTCAATGCTATGAGCAAGAGATAGGAGCTAGATTGTATCTTTAGACACAATCCTGAAACTGTAAAATGCACTAGTACAGGAATAGCCCTTGAAGGCACTTAGAACCACCCCTCTAAAGTACCGTTCCCACCCTTGCTCCAGGAGTTTAATAATTTTTTGCTGATCTGAATCAGCAGCAAATGACAATATTCCTAATTCTGTCCCTGTATTCCAAGTTTGAGGAAGTAAGGAGGGGGCACAGCACCCCAGACCCAAGCTCTAGGTAATGCACAGAGGTGTAAGGGGTGGCTCTTACTCCCTGTGTCGGCATAAAGTCTAATTCACAATCTACACAGACGGCTGGTATAGCAATTGCTGGGGACTGCTCAGTAGTCTCACTGTCTGGCCCTGGGATGAGGATGGATTCCACATGCCAGCTGCTTTGTACTTGACATTCACAGACTCCAAATCCTGAGGGTGGAATGGATTTCATTCTTTCTCTGGCATTGCACTTTTTTGGGCAGCAAAGGATCAAAGATGCGCACTTTTGTATGGATTTCCCATTCTCATATCATTTACGCTTATCTCCATATAAGATGAGAATTAGTCTGACCAGCCATATAGGAGCAAACATAGGTAATTGCAATAACAATAACAAAAGCTGGAACATTATTCCTCTTTATGTTTGGGTCCAGATCAATTCTCTCTAACGTCACTCACAAAAAGCTGTTTATTATGTGTGCTAACTAAGGAACAGTTATGGTTGAGGAAAAAGCTTTATTTTTTCATCTCACATTTTCCGTTGCAGAAGTAAGAGCACATATAAAATTGGGTCAATTTTTTCACAAAAGTTGGTGTGACACTGGGACTGAAATTTGATTTAACTATGCAGTCGTTATATAAAATATTTGGCATTGATATTGACTTTTCTAAAACTGTTCATAGATTATATTTTTGTTATAGTTATCAAGTTGTCTGGCATTCAGTTTGTTTTGCTAATTTACATATTAATTCTGACTTTTCCATAAGACTCTGTTACCCCAGTGATTGTACTTGCTGACTTCATAAAACTATGAAGTCAAATCCTGTTTTCATTATTAGTTTTTTGCATGTAATATGACTAATTACATTTTATTCATTCTTTAATCAATGTTCTTCAAGGATTTAAATCACTATATTTTACTCTTGCTGTTATAGTTTCTGCTTTTTTAAAAATAAACCTTGACTTTGTCTCCATAAAATTCTATGAGCCAACAACATAACTAAACAAAAATGAAACATAATAGATGTTAACTTATCCTGCAAGCAGTAAACTGTAACAAATTATTCTGAAATGAAGTAATTATAGCTTTAATATTTAACAGTTCTATAATGAAACTGACAAAGGAATTTTGCAAGTTTGTGCAGATAAATCCCTTATGCCATCTTGTGGTTCACTGGTTTAATAGCATGAAACAGGAATATGAATGTTGAGAAGATAGTTTCTATAACTGTGCAGTCACTATTGTTAATTAAAAATAATAATGAAGAGTCCGATATAGGCACCATAAGTTTAGAAAGCACTTAACAAATGTGTTTTAAGACATCTGCTCTAATCCCAATCAGTCCACCCTAGCCTTAGCAAATCTGGGTTAAAATTTTTAAAGTGCTTAAGAGACTTAGGACCTTAAAATAATGGAATTTAGGCTAAGGGACATATTTTTAACAGTAAGTTCCTAAAGATGCAGATAGGAACCTGGGGGGATTTTCAAAAATGCCTGCACCCACAAAATCTGGGCTAGCTTCCTAGGCTCCCTATACAATGAATAGAGAGATGCAGGTGCCTTAGAATTCACAAAAGTCATCATGCTAGGTGGGGAGCTGCCTAAAGTAGCCAGTAGAGATGATGCCTATAAGAGGGGTATATGCTAAGCCCTGCCCTACTCTCAGAGATATGCCAAATCCAGATTGCAGGAAGGTGCCTATCTATGCTAGAGATCCACTATTGGGAACTCCCATCTCAGAGTCAGGTGGCTTACGTGCTTATCTCCACACAAAATGGCCAGAGGAGAAGTCCATCTTATAGCTTTTAGCTCAGTCCTACCTCCCAGGAGTATGCGCTAACCATTGAGATATAGGATAATCTGATGTGGATTACCCTCAGTCTCTCCTGGTGAAGCTGTTCTACTTTGGATAAATACTTAAAGAGTCATTCAAGCAGGGGGACTGGATCTTGGGTCATCTGCCTCCCAGGTGGGTTCCTTATCCACTAGGCTACAGAGTCAGTCTCACTTGCTCTTTAGCTGCCCTTTCCCCCCCAGGACTCTTTCATAGTTCACTCCACAGTGGACCAACTTCAACATGAGAGTTTTCAGGTGATCCACATCAGACTGTCCAGAATGTTCCACTGCTCAGTGGTTAGAACACTCTGCTAAGAGATGGGAGGACCCATTCAGGTTCCTTCTACTCATCAGACAAAGGGGGGAAATGAAATCTGTCTCTCCCACATCCCAGGGGAGAGTGCACTAACCACCAGGGAAAAGTTATAAGGTGGGCACCATCAATTCCTCCTCCAGCCAGACTGTGGCTACAGAGTGGCTCTGCAGTCCCTCTACTGTCAGTTGGAGAGAGGATTCCTTTTAGTCACCAGCCTTTGGAGAACTCCTCCGATGCTTGGCCTCTTTAAGGAAACTGGTGGGACGGAATGCACCCCTGTACTCACACCCTACATGCTACTGTAATAATCTTGGTACAAAATACATCTTGTGAGGTGTCATTTGAAAATTAATATCTCACTGTTCAATAATATCCTGGTAAAATATGCGTAACATTATATGTGGCATTATGAAGGATAAGCTGAAATCATCACTGAAGTGTTTACCAGACAGGTCTGGGGAGTAGGTAAACCTGTTTCTCAAAAATGAAGGACAAGTTGATGCCCAGCGAGGTGTCATCAAAGCCTATGGACATTCACCCATCAAGTTGCTATCTTTGGAAGGAAAGGGGGCAAGGACAAACAGACCTGCATCTTAGCAAGCAACTTATATAATCATTGAATCTTTGGACTGGAAGGGACTTTGAAAGGTCATCTAGTCCAGTCCCCTGCACTCTGGGAGGATTCAGTATTATCTAGACTATCCTTGATAGGTGTTTGTCTAATCTGCTCTTAAAAATCTCCAGTGAGGGAGTTTCCACAATCTCCCTAGGTAATTTATTCCAGTGCTTAACTGCTCTGACAATTAGGAAATTTTTCCGAATGGCCAGCCGAAACTGCCCTTGCTGCAATTTAAGCTCATTGCTTCTTGTTCTATCCTCAGAGGTTAAGGAGAACAATTTTTCTCCCTTCTCCTTGTAACAAGCTATTTGAAAACTGTTATCATGTCCCCTCTCAGACTTCTCCAGATTAAACAAGCCCAATTTTTTCAATCTTCCTTCATAGGTCATGTTTTCTAGACCTTTAGTCATTTTTGTTGCTCTTCTCTGGCCCTTCTCCAGTTTGTCCACATCTTTCCTGAAATGTGGTGCCCAGAACTGGACACAGTACTCTAACAGGCCTAATCAGCGTGGAGTACAGCGGAAGAATTACTACTTGTGTCTTGCTTACAACACTCCTGCTAATACATCCCAGAATGATGTTTCCTTTTTTTGCAAGTGTTATACTGTTGATTCATATTTATCCTGTGATCCACTATGACCCATAGATTCCTTTCTGCAGTACTCCTTCCTAGGCAGTCATTTCCCATTTTGTATGTGTGCAACTGATTGTTCCTTCCTAAGTGGATCACTTTGTATTTGTCCTTATTGAATTTCATCCTATTTACTTCAGACCATTTCTCCAGTTCATCCAGATAATTTTGAATTTTAATTCTATCATTCAAAGCACTTATAACCCCTCCAATCTTGGTATCATCTGCAAACATTATAAGTGTATTCTCTATGCCATTATCCAAATCAGGGGTTCTCAACCTTTTTCTTTTTGAGGTCCCCTCAATATGCTATAAAAACTCCACAGTCTACCTGTTCCACAACAACTGTTTTTCTGCATATAAAAGCCAGGCCCAGTGTTGGGGTGGGGGAGAAACAGGGCCGATACCTGGGGCCTCATGCCATAGGGGGCCCCCACGAAGCTACGTTGCTCAGGCTTTGGATTCAGCCCTAAGTGATGAAGTTCAGGACCCTGGGCTTCGGCTTTCTGCCCTGGGCCCCAGTGAGTCTAATGCTGGCCCTATTTGGTGGACCCCCTGAAGCCTGCATGTAGTCTCCCAGGGGGCACAAGACCCTTGGTTGAGAACCACTGATCTAAATCATCAATGAAGAATATTGAACAGAACCGGACCCAGAACTGATCCCTGTGGGACCCCACTTGATATGCCCTTCCAGCTTGACTATGAACCACTGATAACTACCCTCTGGGAATGGCTTTCCAACCAGTTATGTACCCACCATAGGGTAGCTCCATCTAGGTTGTATTTTCCTACTTTGTTTATGACAGGGTCATGCAAGACAGTATCAAAAGTCTTGCTAAAGTCAAGCTATACCACATCGACCCCTATCCACAAGGCTTGTTATCCTGTCAAAGAAATCTGTTAGGTTGGTTTTACATGATTTGTTCTTGACAAATCCATGCTGACTGTTACTTATCACCTAATTATCTTCTAGGTGTTTGCAAATAGTTTGCTTAATTATTTGCTCCATTATCTTTCTGGGTATTGAAGTTCAGCTGACTGGTCTGTAATTCCCCGGTTGTTTTCTTTTCCCTTTTTATAGATTGGCACTACATTTGTCCTTTTCCAGTCTTCTGGAATCTCTTCTGTCTTCCAAGACTTTTAGAAGATAATCGCTAATGGCTCAGATATCTCATCAGTCAAGTCTTTGAGTATTCTAGAATGTAGTTCATCAGGTCCTGATGACTTGAAGATATCTAAGTTGTCTATGTAATTTTTAACTTGTTCTTTCCCTATTTTAGTCTCTGATCCTACCTCATTTTCACTGGCATTCACTATTTTAGATATCCTTTGTGATGAAAACTGAAACAAAAAAATCATTTATCACTTCTGCCTTTTCCACATTTTCTGTTATAGTTTTTCCTCTCTCATTTATTAGTGGGCCTACCTTGTCCTTAATCTTCCTCTTGCTTCTAATATATTTGTAGCATGTTTTCTTGTTATTCTTTGTCTCTAGTTAGTTTAATCTCATTTTGTGAATTGGCCTTTCTAATTTTGTCCCTTCATACCTGTATGATTTGTTTATATTTGTCCTTTATAATTTGGCCTACTTTCCACTTTTGTAGAACTCTTTTTTGAGTTTCAGATCATTGAAGATCTCCTAGTTAAGCCAGATGGTCTCTTGCCAGACTTTGTATCTTTCTTACACAGTGGGGTAGTTTGCTTTTGTGCCCTTAATAATGTCTGTTTAAAAAACTGCCAGCTCTCTTGAATTGTTTTTCCCCTTAGACTTGCTTCCAATGGGATCTTATTTACCAACTCCATGAGTTTGCTAAAGTCTGCCTTCTTGAAATCCATTATCTTTATTATGCTGTTTTCCCTCCTACCATTCCTCAGAATCATGACCTCTACCATTTCATGATCACTTTCACTCAAGCTGCCTTCCACTTTCAGATTCTCAACCAGTTCCTCGCTATTTGTCAAAATCAAATTTAGAACAGGCACTCCCCTAGTAGCTTTCTCCACCTTCTGAAATAAAAAATTGTTTCCCATACATTCCAAGAACGTGTTGGATAATTTATGCCCTGCTGTGTTATTTTCCCAACAGATGTCTGGGTAGTTGAAATCCCTCATCACCACCAAGACCTGTGCTTTTGATTATTTTGTTAGTTGTTTAAAAAAAAGCTTCATCCACCTCTTCTTCCTGGTTAGGTGGTCTGTAGTAGACTGTTACCATGACATTACCCTTGTTTTTTACCTCTTTTATCCCTTCTAGAGATTTTCAGCAAGTCTTTCTCCTATCTCCAACTTAGCAAACTTCTCCCTGACCAGACTCCATGTCTTCTTGCTCTCAGCTTGCTGCTTTCTTCCGTGCTGTGCAAGTTTGTTCAGTAGCAACAGGGTTTTGGTAGGCTTTGTATAATCAACTGAATGTTATTTATGATTCAATAATATTTCTTCATTCAGGGCTCAGTTTAGCATAGCACTTCCACATGTACGTAACATTAAGCATATGCTTAACTGTTTTTTGCTGAATCAGGTCTATAGTTAAGATTACATGTTTGCCCATCTGATCCAAAGTCCATTGACTACAGTTTTGAGAGGGTCAGGTACCTACACAGCAGTGGAAACTGGAGGAAATAGTGGACCATCCTCTGGTTGGGCATTTTTCCTCACCGTTCTAAGAGAAAAGTTTCTTTCACTTCCTAGAGACCAATTAAAGTGCATTGCTCCCCCAGCTAGAAAGGGCTATTTGTAGTTTAAAAGCTTCTAGTACACTTTTGGTTTTTGGTCATGGGGTGCCTTGGCCTTTAAGGGAGTGGGGCTGGTCCACACCCTGGACAATTGGCTGAGGCTGATCTGGGAAGTTTGTCTGAAAGGGCTTTTTTAATGAACAGCTGGTACACTTGGAGAAGGCAGAGCCAGATGAGAAGGAGAGGAACTTAAAAGAGAGAAGACAGGAGAGTTAGAAAGGAGGCTGCAGAGAAAAGTGGTTTGGCATTTCTTCTTGCTGGGAAAAGAACCACAGAGGTGCTGCAGATGGTATCTTACCACCTGGGGCTGGCCTGGAAGTGAGAGGGCAGCAGAGGTAAGGGAGACTCCTGAAGTAGGCCTGGGAGAAAGACAACCTTCTCCAGACAGATGGCCTAGGGTAGACCAAGGAAAGAACCCAGCCTGGAGAGAACCAGAAAAGGGAAAAGACCTCAGAGTCCTAGCAGTTCCTACCTGCTTTTCATACAGATCCTGGGCATCCCTGTGGTCACACCTCCACTACTCCCACACATGCATTAGTTTACATGGGACCTGAGCCCCCACAATATTTCCACAGTGAGGGAACTAGCCCCTTCTGCCTCCCACAGCTCCCACTTTTGCTGCCCCTGGAGAAAGGGTGAAGAGTCTGCTGTGGACTGAGCCCAAGCAGGTGGAAGAGTTTGCTCCTTTGAATTTGGTTTGGACTCTGCATACTCCAGAAGGGGTGGGACTTCAGTGTGACCTGGCTGGAGGGCCAAGTCACCACACCAGACCACAGAAACTCCAAGGATGTGAGAGAGGCAGAGTGGCTGTAACTTCAGGTCTCACCAGAAGGGGTGCTCCAAGAAGGTGAGCTTATCTCAAATGGTGGAGAATGCAGGCATCTTGATTGACCATTAAAGTAAGGGAAGAATGTAAATTTAAGGAATCAAAGGTAGAGCCTCAGCTGCACTGCACTACACAGGGCCACAAGAGGGTACAGTGAAGATCATGCTGCCACAGTTCTGCAGTAATAATAAATGAGAGGAGGAGGAAATTTTTGGCTACAAAATAAGGAAGTTTCACACCAGTACAAAACTTGCAAATATATAAACCAATAAATCAAAACTCACCTATTTCAGTTTGCTTTCAACATTTCCTGTAGAGTGTATAGATTTCTTTTGATACCCAAATCAGAGATGAAGGATGAAGGCACTTTAATGTATGAAAACACTCTATGGTATTGCCATTGCATGTTTGTCATTAGATTGCATGGCCCAATGTACAACCAAAATCTTGCCACAGAGCTATCAAGCATGCCCTCCCTAGGGCAAAATATGTCTAATGAAGCCAGAGAATTTTTAAATTTTCCTTTGATCCCCAAATCAGGTTGAAAGGTGAGGGCTCTTTAAAGTCTGAAATCAGTCTGTGACAGTCCCACTGCCAGGAGCGGCGCCAGGGTTTTTGGCACCTTAGGCGGGGGTCCTTCTGTGCTCCCAGTCATTGGCGGCAGTTCTGCGGCGGGGGGGTCCTTCTGCGCTCCCAGTCTTTGGGGCACTTCTGCGGCGGGTGCCAGAGTGAGTGAAGGACCCGCCGCAGAATTGCCGCCGAAGACCCGGAGCGCGGAAGGACCCCCCACTGCCAAATTGCTGCCGAGTACAGCAAAATGCCGCCCCCACAAATCCTGGTGCTATAGGCGACCGCCTAGATCGCCTAAATGGAAGCACCGGCCCTGCCCACTGCACATTTCTCATTTGACTGCATGGCATGGCTTAAAAGTTTGTACCTTTCACCAACAGAAGTTGGTCCAATAAAATATACTACTTCGTCTACTTTGTTTCTCATATCCTAGGACTAACACAGCTACAACAACATGCACATACTTAAAGGTAGACATGTATTTACGTACTTTGAGGAATTGGGACTTAAATCATTGTGACAATGGGAGGAAAGTAGGAGGTGTTCCAAAGCTGACAGAAAGACTCTCACTGACTTCAATCAACTTCAATTAGTTTTGGATCAGGCTCACAGACAAGTTCTGTGTCACTGCATTCATTTGGTTTTTGCTTGAGTTATATCAGTGTTTGCTCTTAAAGGGTAGTTAAACCTTTTTTCTTTTCTCTTTTGCAAACTTTAGTATACTGCTGGCTTACTTGTGGTTTCAGTAAAAGGTATGTTTGGCTTCATGCTTCGTTTTACAGCAGGACCTAAAAGGGATAAAAATACATTTTGTTTCAGCATTAATGAATTCTTTGCATTGTGTCTCCACAGCTACTCATACATACTACAGTCTAAAACTTGGCCTTTGCACTAAATATAGAAAATAATCAAGCTAGACTTTATTTTTATTTGTGGAATGACAAATTGTAGATAGTCTCTGTGTAATTATCAGCATTAATACTGTTAATAGATTTGTACTTATTAAAGAAATAAAAAAAGATTTAGCTTGAAAAAGATTATTTAATCCTTCAAGAGCTGACTTAGTCTCAATAAAGTCACAATAAATTTATTTGAAAATATGTTTTTATTTTAAACAAATTAAATATAACTTTAATATAGTAATGGAGTAAAACTGTAAATTAAAGGATTAAAAGCTGGCCATTTCCTTAAATTTATGCAAAATGACACAAGTGTCTAATCCTAATTAAGGCTGCGTGTCTGTCACGGAGGTCATAGAAGTCTGGGATTCCATGACTTTCCGTGACCTCTGTGACTTTTGCAGCGGCCAGTGCAGCTGGCTCAGGGCAGCCCCTGGGCCAGCAGCAGCAGCAGTTTGGGTGTGGGAGGGGTTAAGGCTGGGACAGGGAGTTGGGATGCTGGGCAGTTCTTACCTTGGGGCGGGGGCTCCCTGGTAGCAGCCAGCATGTCCCTGCACCTCCTAGGTGGAGGGGCCAAGGGGCTCTGCATGCTGTCCCCCTGCTTGCAGGAACCATCGCCGCAGCTCATGGCCAGGGCAGTGCGCGGAGCCCCCCGGCCTTCCCTCCTACCAGAAGCTACAGGGATATGCTGGCCACTTGTGGGGAGCTGCATGGAGCTGGGTAGGGAGCCTGCAAGCCCCTCCACCCAACCCCTGCAGAGCCAGCTGGGGTCCAGTTTGCAAGCTGCCGCCTGCCCTCGCCCTGCCACCAGTGCCAGCGGGGATCCCAAGCCACATGCTGCCGCCACCTCTTCCCCCAGTGCCAATGGGGGTCCCTGGGCCACATGCCGCCGCCTGCCTCCCAGCACCCCCAGCACCCCTGGATTGCCCCCCAAGCACACCTGGCCCAAGTTTTAGTCAGGGATATATAGTCATGTTTTCCCGTGACCTGTCTATGACTTCTACTAAAAATATCCGTGACTAAAAAGTAACCTTAATTATAATATACAACTACCCTATAGGAAATAAATCATTGGAGGATACATTTACAAGTGTCTCTAAACTATGGGATTTTGAAATAAGATGCAGATAGAATTAGCATTAAACTGGAAGCCAATGAAGAAATCAATGTTTGCCTAGGGTTGCCACATGGTTAGTACAGCTATTACATTCTAAACTGGGGGAACACTCCGATATCCTCAGACACCGGTGTGGTAAATACTGAAAAAGGCTGAGTTTTTAATGACAGCCACCCCTGCTGACATTACAATTAAAAGAAAATTATCAGAATATGTAGTGGAATGGCTGCAGTTGGCTAGGCAAAGAACTCGATTCTGTTCCTATTTGCTCCATCTGAAATCGGGAATGACTCCAGCACACTCTCTAATTGCTCAAAAACTGAATGTAGCAGACTTGCCACTTCTCTCTCTATATTTCCCCTTTCCTATTTCTTCTTTATAATTGGAGAGAGAGAGAGAGGAAGACAGAAAAATCTGATTTTTACACAGAGATGGTCTGTCCCTGATGAATGAAGAGCTAAATGCCACACCATGTCCCCTCTTGAAAGTGATTACTTCAGTGTTGTTACTGAGTTGAAGCTGGATTCTCAATTGTAATATGATGAATTTTAAAGTGACTGATATTTTGAAACATATAGGCATTTTATTCTTTCTTCCCTGACTTATATGGTTCTTCCCCATATATACAGCAAATAAGAAAATGGCATTTCATAATTTAATTGCAAAACAAGTTTTTTTACTGTACCTTTAACATTTGGGACTCTGCTCTCCTCTGAAACATATCTGCATTGCTGTAAATAATATAAAATGTTTAGCTGTGATATTGGTCAGTAATAGTGGAAATATAGCTGATAAAATTCTGCTGTTCCTGACACAGCAACATGATTTACCAGTTAGTGGATTTCTCCATACATATTTCCTCCACCATTACACACACTTGGCATCTTCATACCATAAAATAGTTAACAATTAAAAGCCACTAACAATTCCATAATTGTTATCTCCTAGAAATCTCTTCTTGACATAACATTAATATGGCTGACACATCTCCATTCCGCACAAGTTACAGAAACAATGAGAGCAATATTACATGTGGCAAAGTGAATGAAAAGCCCAAACTAAAATATGGGTCTTAACACTGAATTGTACTGATTCAAAAAGATGTCCAAGGATTTAGCTATGCAACTCCCATGGCTTTGCATAGCATTAAGTGATTCACAAACAGAAGGAATTATATTTGTGTATGATATTTACTTACATCTAAGTCTCGAGGGGAGTCAGAGGACTTTGGCTGGCTGATGACAGAGGATTTAATGTTTCTAGAAATGTGAGTAGTAACTGAATCTTCTAAATACCGTTGATCTATGACAAAGAAAAAAGATAGAGTATATAAGAGTTGCCATCCTGGAACAAACCATGGTCCATCTTGTCCAGCATCCTGTGTCTGACAGGGGCCCATACCAGAGCTTCAGGGAGAGTGTACAAAACAGGACATTTATAGAGTAATCCACTTGTCTTCCACTCCTGGCTTCTGGTGGTCAGACGTTTAGGGTTGCCCTGACGTTGGGGTTGTGGCCCTGACCACCTTGTCTAATAGCCATTGCTAGACCTATTCTCCATGAATTTATCAAGTTCCTTTATGAACTTTTGGCCATCACAACATCCCATGGCAGTGAGTTCCATATGTTAGTTATACATTGTGTGAAAAAGTACTTTCTCATTTGTATTAAATCAACTGCCTATTAATTACATCAGCTGACCCCTGGTTTTTGTACTGTGTGAAGGGGTAATAACATTTCTCTATTCATCTTTTCCACACTATTCATGATTTTGCAGACCTCTATCATATCCCCTCTGAGGCATCTCTTTTCCGAGTTGAAAAGTCCTAACCTTTTTAGTCTTTCCTTGCATGGAACCCATTCCATATCCTTGATCATCTTTGTTGCACTTCTCTGAATGTTTTCCAGTACTACTATATACTTTTTGAGATGGGGTTACCAGAAATGGACATAGTGTTCAAGGTGTGGCATTATGACATCGTATTATTTTTTATCCCTTTTCCATATCACAGACAGCTGCAGTGGCACAGGGGCCAGCAAACAGAGCTGTAAACAGGGGAGTCTGAGTGGGAGTTCTGTTGGAGGAGAAGGCATTTGTGGAGGCTGGTAGGAGCAGTGTGTTGGGAGAGAAGCTGAGCCCTGATTAGGGGTTGGGGCTTCTCTGATTAGGTGTCAGCAAACAAAGCTGTAAACAGGGGAGTTTAAGTGGGAGAACACTAGGAGAACCAGGCAGAGGAACAGACAGCTAGTGAAGGGAGTGTGTGGTGTTCTGGCAGTGTTGTGGTGCTTGTTGGGGGTTTGTTTTGCTGTGGGTGGTGGTGTTTTGGTTTGGTTTGTGTTTCCTGGACTAACAGGACCTAGGTGGACAGGCTATGACAAATACAGAGGCAGCAGTGGTAGTGACCTAAACAGTGGAAGACACAATGAAGATGACTGATGTGGAAACTGCAGCATGTACATGATCCTGGAGGGGGTACCTGAAAAAGAGTTTCGTCTGCATGAAGTGCCACCTGATAGAACTGAAGGAAGAAAAGATCTGAGGTTTGGAGATGCAGGTGGAAACTCTGAATGAGTTTAGAAGGGGGTTCGAGCAGATGATGCAGCAAAGACATGAAGAGGCTGAAGGGAAAAGCTCAGACTTGCAGATGGAAGCAGGACCAAAGAATTCTGAGGGGAGACTTCACGTAGCTGAAGTTGCATAACTTAAGTTTGATTCCCCACTGGCAGTGTAGACCAAGCCTAAGAGAACCAGGCAGAGGAAAAGTCTGGCTAGTGAAGGAGAAATTGAGCTCAGGAACAACTTTTAAAAGTTGAAAAATGAAGAAGAGGCACAGCACGTGGTCGCTGAATGTGGGAAAGCAAGAAAGAATAGAAGAGCAGCTAGTTCTATAGGAAAAGGGGAAGAGTCAATGGAGATAACAACACCAAATATGAGCCCCAGGAAGATACAGAATGGGTTGCAGAGGACTCCAAGGGAGAATAGGAATTGAGAGGATTTTCAGCCAGAGGGAACAGGGGATAGATCAGAAAATCACACTATCACCAGGAAAAGACAGGTTTACATGACTGAGGACTCCTTACTGAGAAAAATAGACAGGCGGGTAACCAGAGCTGATTCAGAGAACAGAAGGTATGCTGTCTGCTGGGTGCTAAGATACAGGATATGGACCTGAGGCTGAAGAGGATCCTAACATGTCTACACAGGGATTTAGGTTGGCTTAACTATGCCAGTCGGGTGTTGGGGGGACAGGAGGGTAGATTTTTCACAACACTGACTGATGCAGCTATGTCAGCCTAATTTTCTAGTGTAGACCAGGCTGCTATTGACTGGATCACCCTTATCCATTCGCTAGTTGACTCCCTCAAATAATCCTAATAATAAAATTATAGAATCATAGGACTGCAAGGGACCTTTAGAAGTCTTCTAGTCCAGTCCCCTGCACTCAAGGCAGGATTAAGTATTATATAGACCATCCCTGACAGGTGTTTGTCTAACCTGCCCTTAAAAATCTTCAGTGATGGAGATTCCACAACCTCCCTAGGCATTTCATTCCAGTGCCTTACTACCCTGACAGTTAGGAGGTTTATCCTAATGTCCAAACTAAACTGCTCTTGCTGCAATTTAAGCTCATTGCTTCTTGTCCTATCCTCCGAGGTTGAGGAGAACAATTTTTCTCCCTCCTCTTTGTAACAATCATTGATGTACGTGAAAACTGTTATCATGTCCCCTCTTAGTCTTCTTTTCTCCAGACTAAACAAACCCAATTTTTTCAATCTTCATGTTTTCTAGACCTTTAATCATTTTTGTTGCTCTTCTCTGGACTTCCTCCAATTTTTATACATCTTCCTGAAATGTAGACTGGACACAGTACTCCACTTGAGGCGTAAACAACGTGGAGTAGAGCAGAAGAATTACTTTTTGTGTCTTGCTTACAACGCTCCTGCTAATACACCCCAGAACAATGTTCACTTTTTTGGTAACAGTGTTAGACTGTTGACTCATATTTAACTTGTTATCCATTATGACCCCCAGATCCCTTTTCACAGTACTCCTTCCTAGGCAGTCATTTCCCATTTTGTATGTGTGCAACTGATTGTTCCATCCTAAGTGGAGTACTTTGCATTTGTCCTTATTGAATTTCATCCCATTTATGTCTGACCATTTCTCCAGTTTATCCAGATCATTTTGAATTTTAATCCTATCCTCCAAAACACTTGCAGCCCCTCCCAACTTGGTATCATCCGCAAACTTTATAAGTGTACTCTCTATGCCATTATCTATAGCATTGATGAAGACATTGAATAGAACTGGACCCAGAACTGATCCCTGCAGGACCCCACTCACTATGTCCTTCCAGCATGACTGTGAATCACTGATAACTACTCTCTGGGAATGGTTTTCCAACCAGTTATGCATCCACCTTATAGCAGCTCTAGGTTGTATTTCCTTAGTTTGTTTATGAGAGGGTCATGCGTGACCTTATCAAAACCTTTACTAAAGTCAAGATATACCACATCTACATCTTCCCTCATCCACAAGGCTTGTTACCCTGTCCAAGAAAGCTATCAGGTTGGTTTAACATAATATGTTCTTGACAACTCTATGCTGACTGTTACTTATCACCTTATTATCTTCTAGATGTTTGCAAATTAATTACTTAATTATTTGCTGCATTATCTTTCTGGGTACAGAAGTTAAGCTGACTGGTCTGTAATTCCCTGGGTTGTTCTTATTCCCATTTTTATAGATTGGCACTATATTTGCCCTTTTCCAGTTTTCTGGAATCTTACCGGTCTTCCATGACTTTTAGAAGATAATCGTTAATGGTTTTTATAGATTGGCACTATATTTGCCCTTTTCCAGTTTTCTGGAATCTTACCGGTCTTCCATGACTTTTAGAAGATAATCGTTAATGGTTTTTATAGATTGGCACTATATTTGCCCTTTTCCAGTTTTCTGGAATCTTACCGGTCTTCCATGACTTTTAGAAGATAATCGTTAATGGTTTTTATAGATTGGCACTATATTTGCCCTTTTCCAGTTTTCTGGAATCTTACCGGTCTTCCATGACTTTTAGAAGATAATCGTTAATGGTTCAGATATCTCCTTAGTCAGCTCTTTGAGTATTCTTGGATTTATTTCACCAGGCACTGCTGACTTGAAAACATCTAAGTTGTCTATGTAATTTTTAACTTGTTCTTTCCATATTTTAGCCACTAATCCGACCTCATTTTCACTGGCATTCATTAAGTTAGATGTCCAATTTCTACTAAACTTTTTGGTGAAAATTGAAACAAAAAAGTCATTTAGCACTTCTGCCATTTCCACATTTTGTGTTGTTGTTAATTGAATGGTGAAGCATGATTTCCCTTTATGAAAGCCATGTTGGTTCTTACCTAACAAATCACATTTATCTTATGTGTGTGACAATTCTATTCTTTATTACAGTTTCTACCAATTTTGCTGGTACCGAAGTTAGATTCAGTGGCTTGCCAGGACTGCCTCTGGAGCCCTGTTTAAAAATCAACATTAGGCGGGATTTGATTGCAACCTTCAACTACCTGAAGGGGGATTCCAAAGAGGATGGACCTAGGCTGTTCTCAGTGGTGGCAGATGACAGAACAAGGAGCAATGGTCTCAAGTTGCAGTGGGGGATGTCTAGGTTGAATATTAGGAAAAACTATTTCACTAGGACGGTGGTGAAGCACTGTTATGGGTTACCTAGGGAGGTGGTGGAATCTCCTTCCTTAGAGGTTTTTAAGTCTTGGTTGGGATGATTTAGTTGGGGTTGGTCCTGCTTTGAGCAGGGGGTTGGAGTAGGTGATCTCTTGAGATCTCTTCCAACTCTAATTGTCTATGATGCTATGAACATTACACAAGTAATTTAATGTTAGTGTGCTTTGATAAGTGGGTAATGTTCAGGTCAATCTTAGTCAAGTCACATATTCATTTATATAGCACAACCATCTTATCATTCCAAAACATCACTGGTAGATTCCACAGCTGTGGAATAGTGTTTTTTAACCACTTCATGGTGGCTGAGTGCCCCAAGTATATTTGGCAGCACCTTTATAGCTGCCAAATGTCTAAGCTATATCTAAGGAATTTCACTGAATTCAGTGGAACAGTCATTTGAAACATCAGCAAAGGACATGAGAGGATCTAACAATGTAGACATTAGTGGCTGGTTCAGAAACAACAAAGGATGTGCAAACTCTTCAGCTTTCCCCGCTCATCTCACTCATGGAATTAGTCCAAATCATACTCATGTGATTTCGGCACATGGAGGTGGCCCCTCCAGGCATGGATCTGACCCCTTCTATATTGAAGAAGGGTGTCAGCTACCTCTGCAACTCTACACCCCACTTTCTAGGACTCTACAGAGGAATCTCCACTGGGGATCTATGCAGAGTGAGAGGGGCAGTACTAAGCAGGGAATGGGCAATCCAAGTTGGGTGTGATCAGGGTTGTGGGGGATGCACATAATTCCCCTGTGGCTCCCCAAAAATTATCTGGGAAAGGTGATAAATCACCAGACTATATCTTTCCTATTGTGCAACCTCCACATTGGGGAAGTCTCCTGAAAGTGGGGGTTCCCTGGGCTACATAACAGTGATCAGCGGAGTCCCTGCAAGCTCAACTCCACTGCCAGGAAGTGATCATAGTGCCTCTCTGGCCCAGAGCTGGTATTGGTTGAAAAAAGCCTCCAAGATAGCCCAGACCTCCTGCAAATCCTGAGAGATCTGTGGAGTTTATAGGCCAACTCTTTCAGGAAAAGAGGGCAAGCTCCATCTCTGCCATTTGGGAGGAATTCTACCAGGATGTCTTTGTCAAGTCCCACTCCATTACCCCTCCAGATTCTACCTCAGGAGAGGGGAAGCTTGACCTATTTTCTTAAAAACTTCTGCAATAGAACAATAACAATAAAAGATGGTTAGAAGCACTGTCCCCACCAGACAGTTATTTTTTTAGAAATTTCCTGCCTAAACTGCTGTCCTTGACACTGTCCCCTGCACCCTATATTCTTGTTTGTTATCATTTATTCAGAAGGTATAACAGGAATTCTTCCCAATATCTACATTTGTTTCTAATACACACATTTATGCTTGTCTAAAATGTGCCTACGTGTTGATACACATCCATGTACATGAGCATGTTCTTCTGAGTCAGTACATTTTCTGGGTCATTAACTTTAAGTGCATATTTTTATCTGGGACATGAACACAAAAGTTTGTCTTTCTGAAATGCATTTTCAGATTCTTTTCTGGTATGTGACAGCGACAGGTCATAAATAAACTGAAAATATCTGTCTATTTGTTTAATATGTTTTTCTTTGGATCCATCAGTCAAAATTTGCATTGTTTTCCCCAGGCAGTAACTGTACTCTAGGGTTCTCTTAGATAAGCACCAGAGGATGCTTACCATAGGGTTCCTAACAGAAATGTTCCCACTGGCAAGTAGTATGTATGTGTATGGGGAGATTTAATCAAGCATTTGAATGCAGCTACTTCAGGTTTCCAGATAAAGCCTGGACATAAGTTTTTAGAACTCAGCATAGCCTCTCCCTGAGTTGAACCTATACTGTGTTCATACACGCTGAGAAATCTAAGGAAAAATGAGCTCAGTAATTTGATTAGGGTCCAATCTAAATCCCATTGAAAACAATGGAAAAGCTTTGGCTTCAGTGGGAATTGAATCAGGCCCTTAATTTATACAAACCTCTCCCATTTGCTGCTGTGGAATTTATTTTAGCTTTTTAAAATTAAATTTATTTAATTAATTTATTTGCTATTTGCTGGGTGCATTTTATGTACATATTTATTAAGATATTTCTGTCTATGGCTCTTTTTTTTTTGCAGGGGTTTAAAATCTTAGAAAGTAGTTATTAGGGCTGACTAGTATAGCCTGTAGGGACCACCTTTCTTTACCCCAAATTTGACAGTGGTTTGTGTCAAATAATGCATTATATGTAAATGCTAAAATAAAATGAGACTTGAATAGGGCCTTCTGTAAAACAAATCACTGGCTTGATTAAAATACCAAATTCTCCTATAGACAATCTTTGGGAAAATTATTTAGAACAAAATGCCCATTCCTGAAGGATGCAGTAGGTACCCTTAAAATAATGTTTCATTCATATGCAAATTGATTATCCTGGTAATTACATATTTTTCTTTCTATATCTTTCACCCAGTGGAGCACTTGGTCTAAACATTTTTTAAAATAACCAGACTGAGCACAATCTGGTCCTTGCTTTCCCCACTTAGTCCAAGGACTCTGTTCTGTTTTAGCACAGAAGTAAATTACCTGCATACTCGGATTCTTTTATAGGTTTGGCAGGCAAAATTTTCAAAGCATGCATTGCCTCCAAGGTGGAAGTTTTTACAGTATCATAGGGATACTGTTCTTCATCAGGTACATCACGTGAATGTTCTGATTCATCCTCACTCACTTTTGCAAAATGTTTATCCTAGGCAAAAGAAAGAAATTCAGGTAACAAAATCAACCCGTAGCTGCAGGGCTCACTTCAGGCTTGGCCAAAGTGGATGCAACTCCATTGACTCAAATGGCTCTACTGACTTCACTGACCAACTGACTTTGATGGAGTTGGATTGACTAATGCCATTTCATGCCTGCAGACTGTGAACTGGGAGTTTTGTTCAGCTGTTGAAGGGATGAAGATGAAAGGTTGCACATGGTACACTGGTGCAGCAGAGTTTCTATTTGCAGTTTAGAATGTAACTAAGGCTGCATACAAACATGAAAGTGACTTTAATTTGAAAGTTAGTGGGACTCAGGCTCCTAAGAGGGAGCTTTTCAAATAGCAGTTAGGAGTCTAATTTCCATCAAGTTTTGCTGAGTATCATTTGTGCCTTTGAAAATCTCCCCCAATTGCCTAAATCACCTTGGAAATGGTAATCTGGTTCCTAAGTCACTTTGAGACTTTTGAAAATGTTACACAGAGTATAATTTAACCAGCAAAGCACATTTTAAAAATTTTACATTTCACTGTAATATTTTATATGTTACATTTTTGCTATGCTGTTCAGTTACGTAAATCATCAAGCTAGGGAATAGAACTAATATTATCACTGAGGGTATAGCTTAATGGCAGAACATTTCTGGCCTTGGACTCTGTGAACCTGAACATCAGTGATTTATGTAATTAACCAGCTCACCACAAATTGCAAATTTTAAAATAAAAATATAATATTCAAAAGTCACTTTTGGTTAATAGATATTTAAGTATTTGAGTTCTGAGTGCTTGCACTAGCAAATCTTCTGTGTCCAAGCAAACAAGGCAGCGTGGTGAATATTACTGAATTGTGGAATTGCAATCAGCTTTCACATTTGAATGAAAGTTCACTGCAATGTTTTTATTTGTCCAGCTCTTCTGTTGGCACTACTTGGGTACTAATTGTCCAATTTATAGCACATGCTCTTGCCATTCTTGTTTACACTAACTTCTATTGACTTTAGTGTGATTTTTGAGGTACACAAGTAAAACAGAATCAGACCATAAATAAGCAATTGGCTGTTGAGTAGTCTGCTCCTGTAACAGCTTCTGTCAACTTCAGACGTTCCAAGCCTATCTGGAAATAACCACTTTCCATGTTTATTTTAATACAAAATTACACACTGGAGAAGAAATGCATCTTATACTTTTGTAGATTTGATACTGAATGATTATTCTAAATACAATGATACTGTAGTTCAAACAGAACATAGCTATATGCAGAAAATGAATCCTATTCACGGTATTTTCAAAAACAAGCATTGGCCTAATTCTGCTCCCATTGAAGTCAATTTAAAGCTCTCATTGATTCCATTAGGAGCAGAGTTATGCCAAGGCTAAGCACTTTTCAAAATCCCACTCTACATTGCATGTGCTCAGGCAGAAAGGATGGTCTTGCCACAACAGCACTATAGCAGGCGACAATCTGAAATTTCAAGTCTAAGTGAAAGTAAAGCAAAATTTTCGAAAGGAATGGAAAAAAATACTTACAAAATTAGATGTTTTTCCAGGAATATTTCTGCTCTTGCCTTCTAAATAAAGTGATCAGAAAGATTACAGCAAGTATTATATATTCTATATAGAAGAGTGATACATTATTTAGCATTTTATTAAAGGGAACAGCACTTAGTTAACTGTATAATATACTGAAAATATTCACATAGCTCACATAGTGAAAAATGCTGGCTGCCCCTGAGTAGATACATTAGTAAGGAAAGAGTCTTATGGAACCTCAGGCCCACCCTTAGTTCATCTACACAGAGGCTATCAAGGCCAAGTTTTTCTCAAATGGGTGCCTAAAGCTAGGTGCCTAAATAATAAATAAATACAAATATTGTAAATAGTTGTATGGTCCCCATCACCACAGCATCTGAGCACCTCACAGTTAAGAGCTTAGAAGAAAATAGTTTTCCTGTCTCATGGATTTTTTTGGGAGCTCAAAATTTCTTCCTGTCTCAAATCTGGACAAAAAATTGGAATCTGAACTATTCGTGAACTGAAAAAAAAAACAACCCAATTTGTTTGGTTCTGGGAAATCAAAATGTTTCATTTTTATACTTTGAAGTGTTTCATTTTGATTTCAACTTTTTTCTTTTTTAACCTCTTTATACTCTGGCTTAAATTCTAAAGTAAACATAATTTCAGATCAGAAAAATTGATTTTTTTCTTTTTGAAAATGTCAAGACAAAATGTTTTGATACTTTTAGAACTTCTCTCATCACTTTTTTTCAAGTTCAGAATTTCATTAAAAGGGACTCCATTTCACAACTGTTTCAGTTTCAACAAATCAGTATTGTTTGGTGAAAAAAAATATTATTGAAAAATTCCCGACCAGCTCTACTCACAGTCTTTAGTGTATTACACTCTTGTGAGGTAAGAAAGAAGCATAATTCCCATTACCTGGGAGACTGGTCACAGAGAGACTGACTTGCCCAAGGTCACACAGGAAGTCTGGGGAAAAGCAGGGAATTGCCTCTAGGACTCCTGAGTCCTAGGCTAGAATCTTAATGACTGGAAGTAGTCTTCCTCTCCTATGTGGCCAGAGTTTCAGATTTTCAGCAGCCAGCCCACCCACCTGGAAAGTGGCAATATAATCAAAGAAATCAATATAGTTTTGATTTTTGCAAATAGCTTGTTTACATATGCATGCTCCCATTTGATATATATTGTGTTATGTAGATCCTTTGGTCATTCTAACTGACCCTGATCAAAAAACAAAACAAAAGAAACACACCCTTTTATGCATCATTGTTCTTCTGTAAGTTAGATGCAATACATGATCCCAGCAACAAAATATTGCACAATTTTGCATGGCCCAGCAGATGGCATTAAATGTTCATTTGTACTGTACCTGTACTACTGTTATCTTTGTTCATATAGGGGGAGGAGAAACAGACTCTTGCAAACTATGGGCCTGACTCTCTGCTTACTTACAACAATTTGTTACTATAGCTCCATTGACTTCACTGAAGTTACTCCCGATTTACACCAGTGTAAGTGAGAGGAGAATCAGGCCCTACAAACATAATGATGAAAACAAACCAGTGCTTTAAAGTTTCATTTTTTGGTTTTCTATTTCAAGTTATAAAAATGACTCTATATTCCCTGAGTTCCAAATTAAACATGCTCAACATGACAGGAAAATGAGTCACACAGATCAATATTATTGGCCATGTTCTCTAGTGTAATGAAGTGGAATTTGGAACAGGACCAGGCAGAGGTGGCCTCATCTCAGCATAAATTAGAGCAACACAAAGACATCAGTAACTTAAATTTACATCTGTATGTCCAGAGCCCCAAGCTATTCTCATAGTAAAGTGGGTGAGGTTCTGTGGTCTCTAAGGTGGAAGAGGTCCATCTAGATGATCATGATGGTCCCATCTGGCCTTTAATCATAGAATATCAGGGTTGGAAGGGATCATCTAGTCCAACCTCCTGCTCAAAGTAGGACAAGTTCCCAGCCCTTTTTTTTTTTGGTTTTAACACTCCAGTTCCCTAAATGGCCCTCTTAAGGATTGAACTCACAACCCTCGGTTTAGCAGGTCAATGAGCAAACCACTGAGCTATCCCTCATGTATATGAGTTTATGAGTCAGGGATTACTGGAGCTCAGAGGCATCCTGGCCATGCCTCCTTTCTTCTGGGAACACCTCTTCTGACAAAGCGTGGTGAGGATGGTCACATAGAGCGACAGGACTGGCACTGTTCTATCTAGGGATTCCCTTTACTCAAGGATAACCCTCAGTTTCTGGTTAAGTTATTTGTCCAGCTCCTTTCTGCTGACTGAGTAATTCAAACCAGCCACTACAGGAGGCAGAATATTTCTGGACTTTCAGTTCAATACCTTTTCTATAGTGGTGACAAAGCTTATATACAGTGATATAACATAACCAACACAATATGTATTGGGGCCTGAGCTTGCAAAACACTGAGCACCATTTGGAAGGTGCATGGTAATTGAGGGCTCTAAACACTTTTCAGGATGGTATTCATTTCTTTATTATTTGTAATATGCTCATACCCTCAGGTCTCAGTCTGATCAGGGCCCCATTGTGCTGGTGTTGTACAAGCACACGTAGTATATAGTCTTTTTGCCAAAGAGTCTACAATCAAATTGATTTCTTCTTATCACAGTTATTTTCATTGGAAACTGAAGACGTATAGTTGGTATAGAATTAGCATTCCTCAGAATTTTCAGGTTGGTGACCCCTTATTCAAAGTCAAAACATTTCACAGCTCCTTACATTTACTATAAAAGTAAATGTGTATCAATGATAACAATAAGCTCATATAATTATTTAGGCATATTTCAGAAGGTTGACAGAAAACAGCTGAAGGGTAAGGGGCTGTGGGAATTTTGGGGCACAAGATTTTCTTTGCTTTAAATTAGATTAAAATTTTCAACACATGATGATTTCCCACGGAGGTTGTGACCTACTGGATGAGAAACACTGGTGTAGATCAAAGTGCCACGCGTTACTATATTGTACATTAGTACCAAGTATCAAAATGTCCTTTTTTCTTTAAATGAGAAGGCAGGACAACTTTGATTCTGCGGTCACACTAATTAAAACAGGAGTTCACAGGATCTGAATCTGCATCCATGGACTTCAATACAAGAAGGTATTTGAAAGGTCAGTGATTTCACTGTTTCTAACAGTGACATCAGACAGGAAGTTGTGTTTTAATAAACAGCCCAACCTTCAGATGTACAAAATTGGGTTGGAAATTTTTCAAGGGTAAGGCTCTCATAGGCAGTTTCTAGTTGTCTGGAAATATCATGAAAAATGCAGATCTCATGTATTTAAGCATCTCTGTTTTAGGCCTTCGCGAGGCCATGCAGGATCCTCAAAAATTATGTGGGTTCAGTTCAAGGGATGAACAGGAGAATAGACTGGCGTCTCTTCCGAGACTTGGGGTAGGGGGCAGGAAGATGCCAGAAAGTGCCAGCTGTAGTGAGGTTTTGCTGTGATGTGGCCACTGGTCCACTTGGAGGTGAATCGAAAGAAAACACATGTCACCGAAACCACCAGACATGTTGGTTTTATTTTATCTGAGTTAGTTCTTTTCACCACAAAACCTATTTTCTATTGGTGCTTGTTGGAAACATCACCTAGTGGTTACGAGCTCATTTCCTTCTTAATAGGGGGAACCTGGGGGCAACTTCCTTCTTAATAAGGGAACCCAGGCCCTGGGACAGTTACCAAGGTCTGGCACCCAAGAGCACCTTAAGGCTACCCTCCCTGGGCCACTTCCTACCCCTTTCTCTATGGTCCAAGCTTTGCAGTCTGTAGCAAAAGGTAATGAAAAAAATACACTAACTATACCTTTAGCCTGTCTGAGGCCACTGGTAGGCTCCTCTTTTCCCAGAGGGGCTGCTGCAGCATCCCTTTCTAGGAACTTGCAGGGTAGGCCTTTCTCCCTGCCTTGTCAGCCCCCTTCAGAGCTATCTGGATTCCTTTTAAGCTCTACCTCCATCTGGAACATGCTCTGCAGCTGCAGCTGGGCAAGGTCAGCTGGGCCCCAAGTTGCTCTTTAACCTCTTCAGACCAAGTGCTGGGTTTATACACCCCATAACATCCTCTATTAAAAAAAGCCCTGTGATGCTATTTTAAAGTAAAAAGTAAGGGGGTGGTGGATGTACTCATTTTAGCAAACAGTCCTTTATGTGTGAATGTGTAACATGTGGTAAGATGCACATGTTGTACAATAAATGTTGGGTACTGGTTTTACATCCAGCACGTGTTTGGTTAATAGAGACCTTGATTCAGCAAAGCACTGACATACATTCTTTACGTTAAGCATGTTCCATTAAGGTCATGGGGTGAAATCCTGGGTCTATGGATGTCAGTAGGAATTTTCCCCACTGATTATAGTGGGGCCAAAATTTTACCCACAAAGTCAATGTGACTTGAGTACATGCTTAATGTTAAACATGTGCTTAAAAGTTTTACTAATGAGGGCTAGAGAGCATCTTATAATTAGGATCAGGGCCTTATGAATAGGAGATGTTTACTTTTTTTTCTAAATTAAAATTGTGTTTTTTTTTTTGCAAAAGGTTAAACCCCCAATTGTTTTAGAAGCGATCAACCGTTTTGATAATTTAAATCAGATCTGATGGTACGGACACCTGTGCCTCAGAGCCGGTGCAAGGAAGTTTCGCGTCCTAGGCAAAACTTCCACCTTGCACCCCCCTCAGCTAACCCCGCCCCCCGCCACAGCAGCTAATTCAGCCCCCCACCCGGGGACCCCCCTCGCAGCAGATACCCCCCTCACTGCGACAGCTATCCCCTCTCCCTCCTGTCCCCCCACTGCAACTAACCCACCCACGGAGACTCCTCCTGTCCCCCCACAGCAGCTAACCCTGCCTGGGGAGACTTCCCCCTTCTCCCCCCTCACTGCCATGGCAGCTAATCCTGCCTGGGGAGACTTCCCCCCTCCCCCGCCACGGCAGCTAACCCTGCCTGGGGAGACTTCTCCCCTCCCCCCCACCACGACAGCTAACCCTTCCTGGGGAGACTTCGCCCCTCTTCCCACCCCCCACCCCTCCCGCCACGGCAGCTAACCCTGCCTGGGTAGCCTGCCCCTGCTCACCTCAGCTCCGCCTCCTCCACTGAGCATGCCGGTGCTGCTTGGAGGAGACTTAGAGCTGGGCTGTGTGCTCAGTGAAGGTGATCTGGGGTGGGGAGCTGTTCCCCTGTGAGCCCCCCATGTTACTGCGGGTAGCCCTCCCTGCACCCACCCCCCAGCTCACCTCCGCTCCACCTCCTCGCCTGAGGGGACTTTTAGGCACCCCCAACCACTAGGCAGCCTAGGCGGCCGCCTAGTTTGCCTAAAAGATTGCACCGGCCCTGCTGTGCCCATGAAACTCGACACAGGAACAGAGGTCTGTGCTAGCAGATCTGATTGCAGGATGGGAGCCTAAATGGGGCAAGATAGATATAGATAAAAAGGCACTTTTAAAAATAAACTTTATACATTCCTTCCTTCCATGGTTTTTAGAAGCAATGAACCATTTCATTAACAATTCAATGTTTGTTGTATTAAATCTCCATTTTATATGCAGCAAGATAACTTATTGTGATGCAGAACTTTTTAATGCATGAGGCCACAAAATCAGTATTCTTCTTGTATGCTGGTAGCTTTTGGCCTCATTCATTAGTTGTGTATATATACCTGAGTTGTGTATATTTCTTACAATAGATCAACACACCAGGGTTCTGATTCTGTATTCTTTGCATATCGCAAACTACTGCTGACACCAAGGGTAATAAGTACAGTAAAAAGAAAACATAATGAAAAATATTATTGAGGGGAAACATTGTACAAATGATAACATAGTATTTTACCTCTGTGGTTTAACTCCAGTTTACTTGCTGCATTCATGTTTGGCCAAGATCTAAAGGAGTAAAAGAGAACAAAGGCACTCACCAAAATATTAGCAAGTTTATCAAAACCTCATTGAAGGATTAGCATAACAGAATGAGGGACCTGCTAATCATTTAAGTGAGAAAATATGTTTGGTAACTGTGGGAAATCTGATGATTTGGGGCCTCTTTATCTTGGTCCTATTGCCATAAATATGTTGCAGTTACATAGGATCCATCTTTCCTATGCAAGAATCTCAAAGAATTTTACAAATATGAATTAATTAAGCCTTGTAGGTAAATAGTATAACTCCTGTATTGGTGATTCAGTAGACGGCACTTTTCCTTCTGAATCTGATCCAGTGTCTTAACATGCGCCCTGATGAACCACCAAGATGTGAGCACAGAGGGAGCACAGAGGGAGCACAGCAAAACTTGATGGAAATTAGACTCCTAACTGCTATTTGAAAAGCTCCCTCTGTGCTCACATCTTGGTGGTTCATCAGGGCATCAGAGCACAGAGGGCCCTTTTGCACGGATCTCTCCCCTCACTGTTGGAATGATGGCTCCTCATCCTTTGTACCTCAGATCTATTTACCTGTCCCAGTACTTATATGGATCCATCATTGTGGTATGTGAGCATCTACCAACTATTAAAAAATGTGAGAATAACTATGTTTTTGAATATAGATGTAGCCAGGATTAGGAATAAATTTACACACAACCCATCACCCTAATATCTGAGCAGCTACTCTAGGAAATGCTCAGGGTTAGCAAAATATCAGCTCTAAACCTTTGGGCTCCAAACTCCCCCCCTGTACTTAGAGCCATCCTATACCTTCTGCTCTTTTTTGTCTCATCTCTTGTAGCAGCTACTGAACAAAAAATGAAGCTGAGTGGTTTCCTGTTTAGTGAGCTCTCTTCAAACCACATTTGATTCATCTGACCTTTAGCTGGCCAGTGTTTGAAGCAGCTATACATCAATAATAAAATAGGTATAGTTATTTATCAGTGCTTTAAAAGTACAAAATTTACTTACCTATTCATTGGCAAAGTTAATTTCCTGTTTTTCAGATTTATTGGTCGTTCTACTATAGTTTTCCTGTTGACTCTGGTTCAGTAGAAAATAACTTCATTAGAAAATAGTAATAAGTTGGAAACAAACTTTCACAGGAGCAAAATTAGGCCCATGTAGCTTAGAAGTTTTTCAAATCTGGGAAACTATGTATAGATGAATGACATTTCTTTTCCCCTCATGTCTTTTCCCCCTTCCCCAATGGGAGGATTTGGCTTTGCCGGGTCTTGTTTTTAACAATTTAGAACCAAATTGTTCCCTATGCAAAAAGAAAGGGGGAGAAATACCCATTGGTGACAGGAAACTTTGAATTCCAACTCCCAGTGACACAATTCCATTAGAGGGGGGATGCATGAACTTCTTGTGGAAAGGAAAGGGAATTAAGTTCCCAAACCTATGGCTGTCCAGCTGCGAACTCCATGCCAGAAGCTGTGATTGGAAAATGGGATGGATCACTCAAAATTGCCCTCTTCTGTTCATTCCCTTTGAAGCAGCTGGCACTGGCAACTATCAGAACTCAGGACATGGGGCTAGATAGACCTTTGGTTTGACCTGGTATAGCTGTTCTTGTGGGCAGTGGGACACTTGCTGAACAGTAGGGCATACATGAAGCTCCGGCCCCAATTACTGTGTTTATGGCAACATAGCTCTGCTTCCCTGTCATGCCCTGTCCACTTTCAGTTGCTTCTGAGACCCCTTTGGAGTGGGGTGTCTTCTAGAAGGCAGGGAAACCCAGGCAAAATAATACTGATCTATGACTTAATTCTGCAAACTCCTGCAAGCTTAATTTCTAAAGACTACTCCCATGCTTAAAGTTAATCATGCACTTATGTATTTGCAGGAAAAAGGTCTTACAATTAGTTCACTGCATAATCCCCATAGATTTCAAGAGTGACAATTCCCTGGTGAGCAGTTTTCCCTAGCTCAATTTCCAGCTTGCTCACTCCAGATCCACAGATCCCAACAATGCAGTTTTCTTATGTAGAGTTTTGCTGTGGTCTCTGATTCATGCAACAGAGGCACTGCTCCCTCCTTCTGCACGATGGGGAGTTTTCCATGCCATTTAGCACCCATTCTCCTTTGTTGCAGAAGGGAGTATGTGGCCTTTAAGTTAATGGTAGCATTTTCCATCCTTTGCAATCAATGATATTCATTGTCTAGCTAGAGCATGTTCGGAAATCTTAATTCCATATTTGTGACCGTGCCCTTCATTGACACAAAGTACCATGATGCCCATTTCAATTCATAATTCAAGTCACATTATTTATGGCCATCAAAGATATTAAGGAGGAGGAAATGTAGGGTAGCATTAATTTTAAGTGTCCGTTGACTAATGTTTAATTGCTGACAAAATGCAATGAAACACCTACAGAAATACATTTGACATTTACACTAATGCCAGCTGAATTCAGCATGATGGATTCTATTCTCATAGATTATGATTAATTCATGATGAAATGGATACATAAAAGTTTCTGTTCCAAAATCTGAAATTTACCAAGAATCATGACACTAAGGGCCCTATTCTGGTACACTTACTCAAATTCAGGGGTATCTTACTTCACACGGTTCCATTGACTTCAGTGGCACTACATTAGTGTAAAGTGCAACTTACCCTGAGTGAGGATATCAGAATATGGTTCTAAGCAATAACAGGATCAATGCACAGCCTAAAAAGAGTTAAAGAGATTCATATTCATTTCTCCTAGCTCCTCACTCTTCATAAATTTGTCCTGCATGTGAACAGTGAATCAAAGAAAAACTGGTAGTATCCCATTCATAGATTTATAGACTCTAGGACTGGAAGGGACCTCGAGAGGTCATCGAGTCCAGTCCCCTGCCCTCATGGCAGGACCAAATACTGTCTAGACCATCCCTGATAGACATTTCTCTAACCTACTCTTAAATATCTCCAGAGATGGAGATTCCACAACCTCCTAGGAATTATCATGTTTAACTACCTGACAGTTAGGAACTTTTCCTAATCCAACCTAGCACCTCCTTGCTGGCGTTTAAGCCCAGCTTCTTGTTCTAATCTAAAGTAAGGTGAACAAGTTTCTCCTCTCTGAACACTTTTTAGATACCTGAAAACTGCTATCTACCCTCTCAGCTTTCTTTTCCAAACAATAAACCAATTCTCTGCCGTCCTTCATAGTCATGTTTAAGCACTTAATATCGTTGCTCTTTGGCCCTCTCAATTTTCAATCTTTAATGCGGTGCCAGAACTGACAAATATCCAGTTGGGCTAACGCCAGAGTAGAGCGAAGAATGATTCTCGTACTGTTTAACAACACCGTTAATGCCCCAGAATTAATTGCTTTTTGCACAGTATCAACTGTACGCATATTCGCTTGTGGTCCACTCGACCCAGATTTTCTTTGCATACCCTTCCTAACAGTCTCTCCTATTCGTATTGTGAAACTGATGTTCAATAGTCACATCCACTGCAGCACTTATAAATGAGTTCAATACGGACATTTGCTTTTCATTAGATTGCTAATTTCCCACTGATAATGCAGCAATTATCTGAGTACATTTATTATTCAAGAGATTGTACATTTCACAGTCTGCCAAATGTTCACAGGCAACTTTCAGGTTGGTTGAACATATATTATATATATTAAGTGACACACTAGGTCATAAACAAGTTAAACCAGAAAAAACCCAATCATAAACCAAGCCGTTCATAATACCGTTTAAATTGATTTAAAGAGCGTTAATCGTTTAAGCGTATTACCACCACACCACGCCTTATTCGATAAAAGGCTTTTAAATCGATTCTGTACTCCAACAGGAAGTAGCGCTAAATCGATATTAATATCGATTAGGTAGTGTGGACGAAATCGACTTATTGTCCGGTGGTCCCACAGTGACCACGACGCGCGACAGCAATCTGAACTCGGATGCATGGGCAGGTAAACAGAAAAGCCCGAACTTTGAATTACATTCCTGTTGCAGCGATGGAGCTCTGATCAGCAGGTGCGATGCAGTCAATCCGAAAAAGAGCTCAGCATGGGACGTACGGGGAGATACTGGATCTGATGCTTAGGGAGACAAATCTGTTTGAGCTCCGTTAAGAAGACGAATGCCAAAGCGTGAAAAAAATCTCCAGCTACACAGTGCTGCATAAGTGTTACGGAAGCCAAGAATAAATGGACGCTCAGGAGAGGAGGGGTACTGGAGGACTCCAGCTATCCCTTCACAGCAGTCTCTGAAAAGTATTTGCATTCTTGCTGAGCTCCCAATGTCGTAGGTTCACAACACGTCTGGCGTGTTCAGGAATAGCTCTCAGTTTCTCCCCCCCCCACATGAAAGAAAAGGGAAATTTTTGACTTATTAAATGTCACCTATGTGTGCAATGCTGAGACGAGCTGCAGGAGTGACAATCAGCTCCTCTACCTCGCCTGTAGAATGTCATAGACGATCCCATCCCGCACAGCGTGACTCCTGTGCCTGAGTGAGCTGCCGGCGGGGGCGCCTGGTAAAAATGACATGACTCCAGTATTCCCCAGTAGATGTACAGACGCTGTACTTCTCCCATAGCAACTGGGCTGAGCTTCAATAGCCCTCCCTTCCTGTGAAAAAAGATCTGTATCTGCTGGACTGTCATAGCACAGCATCGTGCTCCTCTCCCCACAGCTTGTGAATGTCTTCCTGGACTATCATCGCGCGCGAGGCTGCCTCCCTCATTTTTGTCAAATCATGTTTCTATCCTGCATTTATTATTCATGCACAAAGTCAGGACACTGCACGGTACCAGGAAGTTGGGAGAAGGAGACAGGTGGGTTGTGCAGGCACCCGTTAATAGGAACGGAGAGCTGTGCTCTCTGATACACTGTTCTCTAATAACTTGCCCTTATTAGGCAGGACTGATCTATTTTTAGAAACCATAAGGGAGGATGACTCGGGGTCATTCAATTTTGCTTTTGGCGTGCCCCCGATTCAGCCAGTTCACCATGATAGAGCGACAGAAGAGAGGGAGAATAACGTCATTTCATTGCCAGTTACGCCACCAGATAGACGGTAACAGAAGCATGTAACATTTGCCTATACGCAAAACAAGTGAATGTCTGCTGTTAGTGCTGGAGTATCGCCTCTCGTTGCGCATCAGTACACAAGGGTGGAAAAAAAAAAAGCTGAACGCTCAGTTGCCATGCTATGGGTCGCCAGGCCAATCAGGGAAAACGGCACAAGGATTGTCACGATGTTTCCCGGAGGAAGAATGATGACGACTTATACCCACAACCCGCGTGACAATATGATTAACCCAGAATTCCAAGGGCGGGAGCTGCGGAACTATGGATAGCTACGGAAGAGCTACCCACATGCAACGCTTCAGAAATCGACGTACCCTCGACATGACGACACAAGCCGAATACGTGGCTAGTGGCGCAAAACGAATTATAATATCATTTATAAAACGATTTAGCATTGATATTACCCGTATGTAGACGGCCCAAGGGCAAGAGCGCTAGCATAAGTACTATAGAAAAGTCATTATTGTCCTAAGACTTCATTAAATAAAGACAAGAGAAAACAGTACGATACACTAACAGATAGATGAGCACAAGGTCAACGAAATCAAAGAGTAAGTCAGACAGAAAAAATGACCATGATACATTAGGTGTGGAACACGTATTGGCATAGTAGAGAACTCCAACAACATGGGAGCGCTAATATGGGAAGCATTGACCCATGTGAGATCATGCTCAAGACGCAGTTCTGACAGAAACCGTCTCAAAGACCACTCAGTCTATATTCGCAGGGAAATGTCTTTTTACTTTACAGCTGAAACAATAGTTAGATGTGAAATAAGATCTGTTTGAATATCTCAGGCTGCTTAACTAGCTAAACTCAAAATTAGGTTCAGTATAGCTTTTACCAGGCATGATAAACTATTCACTATTAAGACTAGTAAAAAACTAGCTTGGTTCTGAACTGTGGTAAAATTACAACATGTGTGCGCAAAGGATCTAAAATTTCATGGCTTAGAAATCACATCAATTTGTCTATACTTGTGTTCAGGGAGGATTCTGTGGCTCATTCCTTTTCGATGAATCTTTGTTCCGATCAAACACTGTACGCTTAGTACTACATTCGGTCCAGCAGAAGCACGTGGTTCCAGATTATGGCCTGATGTAACAAATGAAACAGTGGGAGTTATAAGTCAATGGACAGGCTAAGTATCATAGGTAATCCATTGACTAGATCTTCTTTCAAAATAAGGTAGGTATGATGCACATTTGCTAACCCACGAAAAATAATCAGACTTCGAGCTAAACCTGAAGCTATAGTTTGAGCTAAGACCAAGCTCGGACTCAGGGCTCACACAACTCATATTCTCTAATACAAACTCACTGATGGCCACATAAGCCCATTTCTGTAGCGAGGCAGATACCCACAGCCGTGCTGAGGACGGACCTCCAACACACAGTGGCAAAGCCACGGGATACTAGATTGCCGCTAAAGAGGTCCGGTCGCAACCTCAGTATAAAAGCTCACTGCCCAAGTTCAATGGGAGAACAGGTCCGAGAGATCAGAAGCCCACGAGCTCCTTCGTGGAACAGAGCGCGCAGTGGCCCGCGTGAGCTCACACGCATCACCGATCCCCGTGCGCTACGCTAATAGATGCCGGCTAGCCTGCCCCCACTCGCTACCGATCGAGAGGAACGGACGAGTCTGCCGCGCTCGCGACCCCGAGGCACTGGCTGAGCTGCCCCGCCAGCTACCCGAGAACTGAAGGCTCCGAGACGCCAAGTGATGCTACAAAGACCAGGAACACTATGAGGAGACATGGGAATAGCCGCTGGGGCACTGACCCCATCTGCGCAGCAACTGCCTGAACCTAGTCAGTGTTCGGTCGATGCCCACTGAGCAGCAAGTTTTTGCGCTAGTAGCCGGGCGGGACGCAGTGGAAGTGAGAGGCCTGCGTCCCCGCGCCACCCACCCCCCTGTAGCAGACTCCTCCTTCTCATCCTGGCGGAAGCTGACTCCCTGCTATTGTAACTATTTGACAGCCCGCTAAGCTTGAGTCCTGATGTTTGGTTGCTGCGCTGCTAGCAAGCGCGGCGCTATATGAACTATTGATAGCCCTGCTCAAGCCTGAGTCTTACTGTTTTGTTGCTGCCCGCGCGGATCGGGGCAGGCGCTTGCTGCCTATTGAAGCGGATCAGGCCGCTGCCGTAGGTCGAGCTCTGACGGGGGTGGTCCGGGCATGCCCGCTGACGGAGGCGGGCTGGGCTACTTTGAAATTGTGACTCAGCACGCTAAGGGCCATGAAGTCTTGATGTGCGGTGCCTGCACAGTCTGACCTAGGCTGGCCACCAGTTGAACTATTGAACCAGCCCGCTCAAGGGGCTAGCCTACCTGAGTGGCGTATTCCCACGAGCCACGCGGCGAACTAAGCGAGCGGTGGATACAACACAAGTCTGCTAGGATGGAGCGGCGCTGCAGCGTACATCTCAAAAGTATCAGGTGTCTACCTAAATGGGGAATGGTAGGGGTCTTATACTGTCTGAGATGTGGCATGGAAACCTAACTGCTAATAATTCTTGTCTAAAAGAGAGTAGGTCTAAGTCATAGATTCTTTTGAAAAGTTTTATCCACATGCTAAAGTTCTGATTGGAACCTATATTATTTTGTTTTTTTTTTTTTGGTCTTCCCTGTCGGGGCCCCATCGAAACTGTTCGAATTGGGTCCTGCACTTCGTAAAGCCGGCCCTGCCTCCCAGGTTTCAAATATGAACAGAGGGCAGGCATATCCCTTGAATAGTAATAGGTGCCAATATCAGCAGACCAAAATTGGAGGCTAAGCAGGCGAGTAGTGGTTAGGATGGGAGACTTCTACTTTAGGCTCTGACACTGACTGAGCCTCAGGAAGATTACTACACTTCTCAGCACCAGTGTTTATCCCATAAAATGGCTGTATGAATATTGCAGCTGCCTGCCTCAAGGTGTCCTGGAAGTTTCACGTTGAAATATTATTTTATTACCAAAAAAATCAACATTTTAAAAAAATTGGCTTTATCCATGACAGTCTATCACTCTGTCCCCTTCTCCCACACCACCACCACCCTAATTACAACTACCAAATAATATTGTGAGAGGGACTTTGGGGAACTTAACCAATAATTCAGAGTGAAACTTGCCTTATAGTAACCACAGTGTATTTTTGAAAGGAAAACTAGAAAGGAAAGTGAATCATTGGATGAAGTCATTGTTCATCACGTATTTTTGGGCTCAGTATTACTTTCTCAATACAAGTCAAACCTCTGTCATATACTACAAATGGTACTATTCATGAACTATTCTGCACACTCTGGTTCATAATTGTCAAAAGAGATAGAACAAGACACTCTTTTCCAAGATTACAGTCCTTTGACTCTTGAGAGAAAGGAAACTCTTTGTTAGCTGCAGCCAGACCCAATTAGAGGAGGACCAGGAGGGCCATTTGGCCTGGGCCTCATGCTCAAAGGGGGCCTCAAATGTAGACACTTGTAGTTCTTTGGCATTTGATAAGTTTCACAACTTGTTTTTATGTGCATCCCTATCGGACCAAAATGTGACACACACTCTCAGTTTAGAGCTGCAAATTTAAGCAAATAAGAGATGTCATTTGGTAAATGACATACTTTTTTTTGTTAACTGATATAGATTTTGTCATATTAAAGAGTTAAAAATGTTCATAAATATTAATAAAATATATTGGTTCTGATGGCACAAGATTGACTATGATGAACGTGTCCTCTCAGATCAGCTGCTTACATAAACAAACCACTGCTAGTGACTGGCGCTGGATCAAATGCATGTTGAAAGGTAGAGAATTTTTACATTTTAGTGTCTTTATAGTTTTACATCTAGTTGACTAAGGACCTATTTATGTGTGAGAATTCCTCATTATTATCTTCATATGGTAGCTAAAAGAGGTGACTGGTTGGTTGGTTGAGCCCTAGATTGGTAGGTTGGCCATCATAGGCTTTAGTAGTCTATAGGCCCAGATTTAAGATGAAAATTTGTGAGGACATTTTTGGACATTATCCCTCTGTCTGTATCCGTGTCTGTGTTTACTACTATATATATGTCATCCCTTTGTCTTCAGCTCAGCCTGCTGTATTATATCTTGAATGCTTCAGTTTGGATTCAGTGATAAGGATAATAACCTGTCTGTTTCATTTTGTGTTCTTAATTAGTATTCCTTCATTTTAAGTCTTTTCAGCATTTGTGTACCGTTCAGCATTTGTGTACATGTTTACACTCGAAGATTTCAAGTGTAGATAAGCTACTTATTTACAGCAGAAGTGTGGATAGGCTACATATTGATCAGATAGATCACTATGAAGAGGAGATTTGAAGGTGGTGCAAGCAAGAGACAGTGAAAACAATTAAGTGAAGAAGCAGCTAAGAGCACAAAGCCAATAACTTCATTTCTCAAACCACTGGAAAACACACCTTACCCAACAAACAATCCTACAGATAGTGAAAACTCTGCAACTGCAATAGGTGATATTTGAATGTCAGTACTTGAACATGAGGACAGTAGTCAAGAAGATGTGCCAACAGTAACAGATGCAGCAGAAGATCCTGTGTATAATCAAGAAACTCAACAGCAACAGGAAGATGTAGATCTTATGCAGCCAGAACAAGTAATGAGTACTATAGGTTTGAGAGACTGACACTGGAATTATTGACAGGAGCAATGCTGCCCAAATGCAATCTTTTCTTCAAATTAGTTGTTTTGAAATTCCAAGTGTCATTCCATGAGATGCTGATAATCATGCTTTCCCTACTCATCTACTGAGAAAAACTCTTCCAAATAGTGAGATTTGCACAAGAGACTGGTTATGCTGGAGTATGGAAAAACAATCTCTGGACCGTGTACCTTGCTTCATGATCACTCAGGATGCATCATTAACAGAGGCTGGAGGAAGTTGAAAGCCTGAATACCATCACATGAGACTTCAACATCACACAAAGAAAACCACGTTGCATGGAAGTCAACCAGTAGGGCAGCATCAGCTGAAAGTTCAGTTGAGAATTTACCCTTGACTGAACTCCCTACACAAACTAATAACTGGAAGAAACTTCTTGAGTATAATCTGAATGTCATCCTTTTTCTTTCTGAGCAGGGATTGGCTTTCTTTGGTTCCAGTCAACGTACTGGTGATTGTGCAAATGGAAACTTTCTAGGCATAGTTAAGCTTCTCAGCAAATATGACCCACTTTTATCAGAGCGTGTTAAATGTGTTCAAGAATCACAAGAGAGTCAAAAATGTGTGCAAGTCCATTATCTCACCACACGCATACAAAACAAGTTTATTGAGCTAGGTGGGTCATTCATACAAACAACAATTCTTCGATGAGATTCGAAATGCCAAGTATTTTTCAATCATTATTGATGCCACTTCAGATTGTTCTCACAAGGAGCAGACTATTATGGTTATTTGATATGTTAAAATTGTAGACAGTTCAAAATTTTCAAGAAAAACTGGAAAAGAAATAGCTGCTCAAGTACTAGCAATTCTAGTAGTTTTAAGTTAGATTTTCAAGCCTTGACAGATGGTCAAGCCTCTGACAATGGATCCAATATGGCTGGGAAATAGAAATATGTAGAAGCAGTTCTGTTTAACCATAATTCAAACAGTATTTTATCCAGCTGTGGAAACCACACACTAAACCTTGTAGGTATTGACTGTGCTAAATCATGCAAGGAGGCAATTACTTACTTGGGAACTGTTCAGTAAATGTACAATCTCTTCAGTAGCAGTCCACGAAGGTGGGAAATTCTGAAGTAATATCTCCCTGTTTCACTTCATGGGATGTCCAAAACTAGATGGCCTGCATGGATTGATGGTGTTCAACCAGCTGCACAGCATTTGAATTCAGTGAGAAAGTCTTTAAATGAGCCTGAATCTCTCAATCTCACTGCACAGGCTCGAACTGAACTTCAGTCTATTTGGAAGCACATCTCTAAATTTGAATGCATTCTGATGTCATCTTTGTGGATGAAGCTACTTACAATGATCCACCAAACTAATCTGGTAATTGAAGCACGTAATGCTACACTTGATGTTGACAGGGATAACATTGAAAGTCTTATCAATGACATTCAACAGATTTGTGAACAATGGGATGCAATTCTGACTGAGTCCAAATTAGTAGCACAGAATATTGGCATTTCATTCGAGTTCTCCACAAATCGCAACTTACCTAGTGAAACCAGTGCTGACGAACTTTAAATTAGATTGCAAACCTCAGGAATTGCTTCAAGAAATACTTGAACTTGGACTCTCTGGGGGTTTCCTTATAACACAATTGCATTGCGTATTTTTGTCAGTTTGCCTGCATCCATGGCTTCAAGTGAACGCACCTTCAATGTGTTGAAGCATGTAAAAACTATCATCGTTCAACTATGGGATAAGAGCATTTGAATAGGATCACCACGCTTAATATCAACTGTGAACATTGCATGAAAGCTACATTTTTCCTCAATAATTAGTGCATTTGCACAGAAAAAGGCTAGAAAAGCATTTGTTAAATAAAAAAATATTCAAATTATGTCTCTCTCTCTTTTTTTTGGTACCTTATTTTGTTTTCATGTGTTGTCATTTTTTATTTTTATTTTGGCTAGGGGTCTCAAAAGCTGGAAGTGGCCCAGGCCTCTCTGGACCTCTGAGAAGGCCTGGCTGCAGCTATACAGTCATGGCAGATCAGGCAAGAGCAATATTTTAAGAAAAAAATTATCTACCCATTTGTCAAGAGGCAGTAATACAGATACAAACTAACCAGTAGAGTGCAATCCATACCAGCTTTTCTGGACCATATAATGAATTCCAGAAGGGCAAATATCACATTCATGGTATTTGAATAAAAGGAAGGTTGCACAAAATATTGGTAAAAAATTACACAAAAATTCAAAGAACACAGGACATAACTAAATAGGTCCAAATAGGACATGGAAAAGGAAGTTAACAAGGGCTCTGTTGAGAAAGGAGATAGATACATAGTATCTTAGGTACAAGTGATCATATTTATAATGTGTAGACAGAATAAAATCCAGACCAGTGATATGGTGCTTTAAGAGGGTCAACTTCACAAAACTGAAAAAACATTATGAGCCAAATCAGCTGGGAGGAAGAATTTAATCAAGAAAAAATGTGAATGCTAATTGTTAAAGAACAGTTTACCAGATGCACAAAAAGCCACAACTGAGGAAGAAGGCTACATTGGTTAAAAGAACAATCCACTTTAGAGAGGAAGTGAAGAAAGATATAAAAATAATATACATGTATAAAATTGAAGAATTAAATTTAGCTTAAGTTTGGTTAGGAAATACATATGTGTTGTCAAGAAAGGCTCTGATTAGCAGGTAGAAGGAAGACCTTGGAAATAATGAGTTATAAGGCCAAAAGGAATGAAGTAGGGAGGATATCTGTTCAAAGAAGAACTAATGAGATAAGGGAAAGTTTCTAAAAAGAAGGCCTCTGACCAATAGGGGTGATTGCAGATGGTTTATATCAAACAAAGAAAATCTGTCTTAAAATGAGCCAGCATAGCCCTGCCCCAACACCAGTGTTGAAGCCTATGAGAACCCACGTGCAATGGGAAAACTGTTGGAGAGCAAGAGAAAAGGGAGAAAATGAGATTATAAATCTTATCTGGATTAAGACTATAAAATATGGTGAACTGCCTCAGATTGATTTTTTTAGCTGAAGTCAATAATTGGCAATGACATTTGTTTGCTAAAAGCATAAAAACTAAACTCTTCAAGGGTCTATTGCTAACACCTGTCTGATCATTCTGGATCTGACCAATATGGGTCTAAGCAACCATGGGTTTAGTCTGTTTGTAAGTATCTTGATCAAATGCTGATAAATGTTTTGTTACTATTTGGGTCTAGTAAACTCCTTATTAGGTAGGTTTTTTAGGTATATCTAGTGCTAATGCATGAAGTACCATTTGGCCTTTGTATTTAGAAAAGGAATTTATGGTTAAATTGGTATTTGGTGATTTTAGTATTAATTTCAAATATTTTTAATATTTCCAACAACAAATAAATAAATGTATAAAGAAAAATGGAAGAATGAGGAAGTTGATAGTAATAAATATAAATCAGAATCTAGGCACTACAGAAAATTGGTAAGTGAAGCAAAGGAACACAAGAAGAAATCTAAGGTCAGCAAACTTAAAAGCAATAAGAAGGAGTTTAAGTGTACTAGGAACAAAAAATATCCTAACAATGGTATTGGTCCATTACTAGATGGAAATTGCACAATTATTAATGCAGAAAACAAAAATATTCAATATATTTTGTGGTTCTGTATCTGGAGAAAAAAACAGAATGTGTAGTCATGTCAAAGGATAATACTCTTTCCATTCCACTAGTTATCTCTAGAGCATGTTAAACAGCAGCAACTAATGTTAGACATTTTTAAATCAGGAGGTATGGATAATTTGCTTTCAAATGTTTTAAGCGACCTGGCTGTGGAGCTTGCTAGACCATTAATGTTGATTTACAGTAAGTTTTGGACCACTGTGGAAGTTCCAGAAGACTGGAAGAAACTTAATATTGAACTAATATGTAAAAGGGTCCAGGGGATGACCAGAGAAATTATGGACCTGTCAGTCTGACATTGTTCCCAAGTAAAATAATGGAGCAGCTGATCTGGGATTCAATTAATAAAGAATTAAAGGAGGGTAATACAATTAATGCCAACCAACATGAATTCATGGAAAGTAGATCCTACCAAACTAACTTGATTTCTTTTTTTGGTGAGATTGTAAGATTGGTTGACATAAGTAATAGTGTTGATGTAATATACTTAGACTTTGCAAATCATTTGACTTGGTACTGCATGGCATTTGATTAAAAAAACTAGAAAAATATAAAATTAATTGGGGCAGATTAAATGCATTAAAAGCTGGCTATCAGATGTCTCAAAATGCAATTGTAAATGGGGAATCATAAACAAACAGGTGTGTTTCTGTTCCTGCAGGGACAGGTTCTTGGCCCTAAGCTATTTAACTTTTTTGTCAATGACCTGGAAGAAAACATAAAATCATCAGTGATGAAGCTTGCACATGACAAAAAATTAAGGGAGTGGAAAATAATGAAGAGGACAGGACACTGACAGATTAATATTGATCCCTTGGTGTGCTGGGTGTAAGCAAACAATATGTGTTTTAATATGGCTAAATGTAAACATATACTTCTAGGAATGAAGTATGTAGGCCATACTTACAGGATGGAGGACTCTATCCTGGGAAGCAGTGACTCTGAAGAAGATTTGAGTATTGTGGTGGATAATCAGCTGAACATGAGCTCCCAGTACAACACTGTGGCCAAAACAGCTAATGTGATCCTTGGATGCACAAACAGGGGAATCTTAAGTAGGAGGGGAGTGATTACTTTAACTCTATATTTGGCACAAGTGCCAGTGCCACTGGAATTGGAGAGGGTTCAAAGAAGAGCCAAGAGAATGATCAAAGGATTAGAAAACCTGCCTTATATTGACAGACTCCAGGAGCTCAAACTATTTAGCTTAACAAGGAGAAGGTTAAGGGGGTGACTTGATTATAGTCTATACGTACATATGGGGGAACAAATGTTTAATAACGGGTTCTTTAAGAAGAGAAATATATAACATGAGTCAATGGCTGGAAGTGAAAGCTAGATAAATTTATACTGGAAATAAGGAGCAAATTTTTAACAGCGAGGGTAATTAGCCATTGGAACAATTTATCAAGTGTTGAAGTGGGTTCTCCATCACTGACCATTTTAAAATCAAGATTGGATGTTTTTCTAAAAGATGTGCACTACAAATTATTGGGGGGGTGGGTGGAGTTCTATGGCCTGTGTTAGACAGGATATCAGACTACATGATCACAGAGGTCCTTTCTGGCCCTGTAATCTATAAATACTGTCAAAGAAAAAAAATAGATTCACTATATTGAACATTAAGAAGAAGTCTGTTTATTAAAAAGAGAACTATTACAATTATAATTAACTTAAAAATTATAACAATTATAATTAACAGAAAAAACAGACAAACTTTAAACAAACTATTAGCAGTCATTTAACACACTCTTACTGTTAGCACTACGAATGACACGGAAGAGCTACCCAAAATGCAATGCTTCAGAAATCGACGTTAGCCTTGGACCATGGACGCACAACGCCGAATTACTGTGCCTAGTGTGGCCGCATGAAATCGAATTTATAATATCAGTTTTATAAAACCGATTTTAGCTAATTCGATATTATCCCGTAGTGTAGACGTGGCCCAAGGCCCCAATGAGCGCTAGGCATAAGTACATAAGAAAAGTCATTCTTGTCCCAAGGAGCTTACAATCTAAATAAAGGACAAGAGAAAACAGACAGATACACCTAACAGATAGGATGAGCACAAGGTAACAACGACACAAAAGTAGGTCAGCAGGAAAGAAGTGGACCATGGAATACATTTAGGGTGTGGGAACCAGTGCATTATGTAGTTACACTCCCAAAAAATCAATGGGACTAATCATGGGATGAGCATTACTCATGTGAGTAATGCCTGCAGGACCAGGTTCCTTGACAGAAACACTGTCTCAAAAGAAACACTAGGTCATTATTTCTGCAGGGGAAATGTCTGTTTTTAACTTTACAGCTGAACAATAGTGCTAGATGTGACCAAAGGATCCTGTTTCATATCTCAGTGCTGCTTATCCTACTCCATAACTCAAAATTATGTTCAGTATAAGTGTTTACCAGGGCAATATTTAACTAATTTCACTATTAAGGGACTAGTAAAATAACTAGCTTTGTTCCTGAACTGTGGTTAAAAATGTTACACATGGTGTGCGCAGAAGTGTGATTAAAATTTTAGTGGCTTAGAAATCACAAGGTCATTTTGTTATATTGTGGTTTAGTGAGGATTCTGTTGCTCATTTCCTTTTCTGATGAAATCTTTTTTCTCAAACACTGTAGCTTAGTACTAGCATTCTGGTCAGCAGAAGCATCGGTCGCAGGCATTATGGCCCTGATGAAGCAAAACTGAAATCAGTGGAGTTTAAGTCAATGGGACAGGCTTAAAGTTAATCATAGGTAAAATTCTCATATGCACCTAAGTCTCTCTTTCAAAAATAAGGTAGGTATGATGGCTACCATCTTGGCTAACCCACTAAAAATGGAATCAGGGACCTTCAGAGCTAAAAGCCCTGGATGCTATAGCTTGAGCTAAAGAGCCAAGACTCTGGAGCTCAGGGCTCACAACAACTCATATTTTCTCTAATACACACTCACTGATGGGCCACATAAGCCCTTAGGTTCTGTAGCGAGGCAGGATACCCCACAGCCCTGCTGAGGGACGGACCTCCCCTAACACCAATGTGGGCAAAGCCACTGGGTCCTGCGCCCGCCCCTCAGAGGTCACGGCGCAGACCTAGAAGTATAAAAGCTCACCTGCACAGTTCAATGGAGAACCAGCTGCCGCAGAGATCAGATGTCCGCAACTGAGCTCCCTCTTGGGAGACAGCAGCAGCCCGCAGCCGGCCTGAGCTCACACCCACCCAGCCGAACCTACCCCGTGCTCGCTACCCTAAGGAGGACTGGCCGAGCCTGCCCCGCACCCGCTACCTCGAGGAGGACTGGCCGAGTCTGCCCCGCTCCCGCTACCCCGAGGACGACTGGCTGAGCCTGCCCCGCGCCAGCTACCCCGAGGAACTGATGGTGCTCGAGACCGCCAAGGATGCTAGCACAACCCAGGTAACCTATGAGGAGGAGCATGGAAGTAGCCTGGGGGCAGCTGACCCCAGTCTGGCTGCAGCACTGCCTGAACCTATGTCAGTGTGTTGCGGTCAGGATCCCCACTGACAGCAGCAAGTTTTTGCTGCTATTAGGGCCCCGGGCTGGGACGCAGTGGAGTGAGAGGGCCTGCGTCCCCCTGCCACCCACTCCCTGGGTAGCAGACTCCTCCTTCTCCCTGGCCTGGAGAGGCTAGGACTCCTGCTATTGAACTATTGACTCAGCCCCTGCTCAAGGACCTGAGTCCCTGACTGTTTGTTGGCTGCCCTGGCCTGAGCTAAGGCCTGGGCTGCTATAGAACTATTGACTCAGCCCCTGCTCAAAGGCCTGAGTCCTTGACTGTTTGTTTGCTGCCCCGCCCTGACCCAGGGCCTGGGCTGCTATTGAACTGCTGACTCAGCCCCTGCCTAATGGCCTGAGTCTCTGACTGTTTGCTTGTTGCCCTGCCCTGACCTAGGGCCTGGGCTACTATTTGAATTGCTGACTCAGCACCTGCCTAAGGGCCTGAGTCTCTGACTGTTTGCCGGCTGCCTCACCCTGACCTAGGGCCTGGGCCACCATTTGACTATTGACTCAGCCCCGCTCCAAGGGCCTGAGCCCCTAACCGAGTGTGCGTTATTCCCCACGAGCCGACGACTGGCGAACTAGAGCGAGGCGGTGGGATACCCCACAGTCCTGCTGAGGGATGGACTGCGGCGCTGCAGGCCTACATCCTCAAATGTATTCAGGTGTCTACCTAAATGGGAATTAGGGATCTTAATACTTCTGAGGATGTGGGCATGGAGAACCTAACTGCTAACTATCTCTTTTTTCTGAAAATGAGATTTAGGTTCCTAAGTCACTTAGATGCTTTTGAAAAGTTTTATCCCACATGCTTAAATGTTTTGCTGAATTGGAGCCTATATTATTTTTAATCCAAAAAGCCCCTTTCCCACAGTATATCAGTAATAGGATGCTCAGTGGAAAAAATATACAGAAGACAACATTGTATTCAATGTTGTGAGTAGTAGATAACGTTGAATAAAACTGATGCTCAGGTAAACAAATAAAATACAGTTAGAATATTGAGGACATCAAACTGCCACTAGTTCCACCTGGGCAGACTCCAGCATCCATACAGAGCCGTGTTTTGTTTTTAACTAAGGTAAATGTTGGTAATAAGACTGATAATTTGTTAATATTTATCTCCTTTTTAAAATGTCTTTTTTAAAAAAAAATAAACAAAACCAAATAAACATTTGGAACAGCTTCTCTTATTAACACCTACTTAGCAGATTTATGTAACTGATCATTGGCAACAATTTTAAAATGGTGATTGATATGTGTTTGCTTGTTCGTATACTACAATTAAACTGTGTTGGTGTAAGACTACAGCACACACACACAAAAATGCAGCTCAGCTGACCCCGACTCACACTACAGGACTAAAAATAGCAAAATAGACATTTGGGCTTCAGCTGTAGCCTGGATTCCAAGACTGTCCCCCCCTCACTGTTGTTTCAGAGACCAGACTGCAGATCAAGCCCAAATGTCTACACTGCACCTTTTAACCCTATAGCACAAGCTCAAGTCAGTTGACACAGGCTTCTGCGTCTTTTTTTACAATGTAGCCCTACCCTGGATGTCCTTGATAACATTTTAAAAGGGGACACACAAATAAACAGACTCACCAAGATCAAATCAAATAACTCGGGTAGGCAAATGTTTTGGCCCAACGGCCAAATCTGGGTCTGGAAATTGTAGGCTGGGCCATGAATACTCACAAAATTGGGAGTTGGGATGCAGGAGGGGGTGAGGGCTCCAGCTGGGGGTGTGGGCTCAGTAGTGGGTCCAGAAATGAGTTCAGTGTGTGGGAAGGGGATCCGGGCTGGGGCAGAGGGTTGGGGTGGCGGGGGGGCTCCCATTTTTGGGAGGGGGAGAAACTTCACTATATGTTGAAATATCTATGAATTTTATTTATACATGGGCTGGGACCAAGGGATTCGGAGGGCAGGAGGGGAATCAGGGCTGAGGCAGAGGATTCGGGTGTGAGAGGGGGTCAGGGGTGTAGGCTCTGAGTGGTGCTTACCTCAAGCAGCTCCCAGAAGCAGCAGCATGTCCCCCTTCCGGCTCTTATGTGGAGGCGCAGCCAGGCAGCTCTGCACACTGCCCCGTGTATAGGCACCTCCCCTGCAGCTCCCATTGGCTGTGGTTCCCAGCCAATGGGAGCTGTGGGAGGGTGGCACTTGGGGTGGGGGCAGCGTGCAGAGCCCCTAAGCTTCCCCTAAGTGTAGGAGCCGGAGGGGGACATGCTGCTGCTTCCAGGAACTGTGCAGAGCCATGGTAAGTGAAGAGCAGGGCAAGCCCCCAACCCTGCTCCCCAATTGGATCGCTGGAGTGGGGTAAGCCCCAGACCTTGCTCCCCGGCAGGAGCTCGAGGGCCTGATTAAAATGTCTGAAGGGCCAGATGCAGCCCCCAAGCTGTAGTTTGCCCACCCTTGTAATAACCCCACAAGAACATAAATATAACAAAACTTAACAACCATGTTGGTTAAATGAAGATTTCAGAAGTGCCAAATACAGACATTTCCTTAACATTTTTTGAGAGAGTACCCTGGTGCGGAATAGCTTTAACCATCTGCAAAAATACAAGCACTATTTTTACACTTGGAACACAAAAGGTTAGAAGAAATTAAAGCTGGTTCTATCAGGGAAACAAATCCCCTAGTATATGTGGTATGAATCCTGCTCCTCTAGTCCTCTGACAATACAGGCATTGAAAACTGACAATTAAGTTACACATTACATACTTATATCTATATTATAGCCTAATCTTCTGGTTGGAATTGCTGCAGTGAATCCAAGTCTGGCTATTTGGCACTGGATGAAGAGATGAAAAAAAATAATCCCTGTGACTGAAGAAAAGCACAGAACTATGATAAGGCATGTTTCAAACACCAAGCATTTTGTCATCCTGTAAAACATGGAATTATTTTACTTAGCCTTTCTTCTTATTTCCAAATACTTACTGAAACTAGCCCTTTAAAAAATCCTGCTGCTGCTAAACACAGATTATATTATATTTCTTTTTCTAAAAGTGATACAGTGGTGCACTTTGAAACTTTTGGAAGGAATTTGGCATTTGGCGGTATAAAGAACTGTTAGTTTCCCTTCCAGACCTCTTCTGTCAGCACAGATCAAACTTGTGCAGCCAGCAAGGAAGTGTTTCTGGCCAGGTGAGGCCAGACTGTGTACTATTATCTAGATGCATGCACAGCATTTCAAAACTTCCTCACGGAGAGCATTGTACCTCAGGAGGGGAGAACGTGCATTGCATGCTCTGTCATGCCTTTCAGTGATGCAGTCTGTGCTCTCTCCTGGACCACCAGGTTGTGTTTGCCTCCTCCTTGTGTAACTCCATTTGCACAGAGAGTCATTACACACAGTGAAGAACATTGCCAAATTTCTCCATTAATTTTATGCTGGGTACTGATTTATAATTATGAACCTATATTACACCCTCAGTCCAAGCCATCCTGTGACACCCAACAACTTTCACAAATGTACTCAAATACTTGGCATTGTTATTACCAGCAAAGTTTGAAGCAGTGGCTTGCTGACTGAACCCTTTTTGTGAGGAGCAGCATGAACGTTAGGAACCTGAAAGATAACTAGATACACCTGAAAAAAAAATGCAGGTTTGAGGTTTGTCAAACATGTAGTTATTACTCCTGTATCTGTGTTTGTGCCAAGTGTTTCTTATCTACAATAGCAGTTCTGTTACAGGCACAGCATAGAGAAAGGAGCTTAGGAGAACAGTGGAGAGAAATATAAATACTTATTAACTGTGATACGAACTCTTCTGTGCTGTGGATGTCTGCTAAACTAATTCTAAGTCATGGATTCTGCAGAAGGATCAGCAGAGGTACAAAATGAAGCACAGCTATTGCACATACATACTTTGCAGGTTTTCTGCCCAAGTAGCTAGAAGTAAAATATTTGTTTGTGGGTAAGAGAGGGAGTGGGTAGTAGACACAACCGCAATTAAAAGAAAGAGTGGACCAAATTTAGCCCTGCCCCACACCACAAAGTCAATGGGAATTGCCCACTTTCTATGCCAGTGCTGAATTTAGTCCAATATTGTTGTTGTCCTATTGACCTACCTATAATATTGTTAACGCATGTCCTCACCACTAGGGTGCTCCCTCCTGCCTGAACACAGCATTGCAGGGGACTTTGCCTCCTGTACAGCCTCTGGTGGCCACTTACTCAGCCACAGTGACCACTTCCAGCTGGTCTCGTCCCCGAACTCCCACGCTAATCTTCTGTGTCTCAGCCCTCTGGCCATGTCACACAACAGTTCAGTCCTCTTCTGGATTTTAGCTTTACCAAAGGTCCTTCACCTCTCTGGGCTTGACTCTAAACAAAAGGCCTTTTCACCCCTCTGGGGCTTGACTTCAATTCTTCCCCCTTGTTAGGGTATTGACCCCCCAGGCTTCTCCATGCTGGGAGTCTAAGTGCTGCTTAAACTAGTCTTCCACCCCTCATGGGTTTCTAATGCGCTGGTCCTCATAGACTCTAACTTGAGGTTCCTCTCCACTCTAAGGTATAACAAGAGGAGTTAACCCTGATCCTGTAACTTTACTTTCTGGTCACAGCCACTCACAGACTACTGGACCTCCCTGCAGACCCTTCCCAGAGGCAGAGAGACCTCTCCCTAGCTCTTCAGGGGTAGTAGCATATGATGGAAGACCAGCTAACATTATACCGATATTTAAGAAAGGGAAAAACAGTGATCCAAGCAATTACAGACCTGTTAGTCTGACCTCAGTAGTATGCAAGGTTTTAGAACAAATTGTGAAGGAAAGAATAACTAAATTCATAGAGGTAAATGGTAAAGGGGATGCAATGCAACATGAATATATCAAAGATACATCGTGCCAGAATAACCCGATTCCTTCTTTGAGAAAATAACTGATTTTTTAGATAAAGGAAATGTAAAAAATCTAACATTTGACATGAGGCAACATGGGTTTATTAGAGAAGATGGTGTACAAGCATTGTAAGGTGGTAAGGTCAAGGAGAGAAGGCAACAGGTTGTGCTGAAAGGAAACTATTGGACTGGAGGGAGATTTACTAGTGGAGTTCCTCAAAGATCAGACTTGGGCCAATCTTATTCAATAGGCCTGGGCACAAAAAGTAGTGTGAAACTTGCTGATGATACTAAGCTGGGAAGCATTGTCAATACAGAGGAGAATCAGAATATTAAACAGGAAGATCTGGATGATCTTGAAGACTGGAGTCACAGAAACAGGATGGAATTCAATAGTACAAAGTGCAAGGTCATACACTTAATATCTAATACTAAGAATTTCTGCTATGAGCTGGGGACTCATCAGTTGGAAGTGACATAGCAGGAGAGAGAACTAGATGTGTTGGTCAGTCACAGGATAGCTATGAGCCACCAATGTGATGTGGCTGTGAAAAAGGCAAATGTGATCCTAGCTGTATCAGACAAGGCATTTCCAGCAGAGATAGAGAAGTATTAATAGCTTTTTACAAGGCATTGGTAAGATCTCACTTGGAATACTGGGTACTGTTCTGGTCACCCAAGTTCAAGAGAGATGAATGTAAACTGGAACAGGTGCAGAGAAGATGGATGATCAGGTGAATGGAGGACTTATCTTATGAGAGGAGACTGGAAGAGTTTGTTTTGTATCCCATCTCAGTAACAAAAAGAAGACTGAGATGGGATATGATTGATCACTAGAAATACACTAGGGGAGTAAATACCAGAAAGGGTGAAGAGCTATTTAAGCTAAAGGAGAATGTTGGCACAAGAACAAATAGGTATAAACTGGGCATGAATAAATTCAAGCCAGAAATTGGAAGGTTTCTAACCATCAAAGGAGTGAGGTTCTGGAACAACCTCCCAATAGGAGTTGTGGGGACAAACAACTTAATTACTTTGAAGAGAGAGCTAGACAAATTTTTGAGTGCAGTTGTATAACAGGGTTGTTTGTGATGGGGGCAAGGGCTCACTTCCAATTTATGTCATATGTTCCTAAAGCTCATGCTTCAGGGTTTCAGCCACTAGAGGTCAGGAAGGGATTTCTCCCACCATGTATTCCGGGAGGGATTTTTTAATCTCCTTCCACTAAAGCATCAAGAATGGCTACAGGCAGAGCTAGGACATTGGCTGGGGTAAGTCAGGGCTCTGAGGTGGCACTGAACATTCTCTCAGGTGCTTGGTTGGCTGGTTCTTGCTCACCTGCTCAAGGTCTAACTGATCACCATATGTGACACCAGTAAGGGATTTCTCCCCTCATCAGATTATCAGTGACCTGTTTTTTTTCTACTTTCCTCCAGTGTGTGTGGATGCAGCTCATTTGCCTGAATTATCTGGATATATCTCACTTAATCATTTCCCTGCAATAGGGGGAAGGGACTCTGGCCCTGGTACACCTGAGTCTTTCCTATTCTCTGCCTGTGTCACATGATAGTCTAGTTTCCTATGGGCTGTAACGCTTTGATTTTATTTCAGTTCTCTCGGGTTAGCATACAGCTGTAGGGAGGTATTGGTGGTCTATGCTTTATAGCAGGTTAGCATGAGTGATCTATGACTCTCTATCCCACTCCACTGAGTTCCCAGCTCTATTTAAATGGTATTTACCCTCCTTCACCACCCCAGCTGGGGTCAGTTTCCAATTAAGCCCCATTACAGCTAAGAGAGGTCACCATTTAGCTCTTCTGTTGTCAGTTCGTCAGTGAGGCTGAGGGACAGCTGCTAAGTCATAGGCATGGGCTCAAAGGGCTAGCAAGCTCATAGCAAATATTAATAGCCCTTCTCTATGAACTGTTGTTCCCACTTCCTAGCTCTGTCTAGCTTCTCAGACTCCTCCAGAATTGACTGGTAGAGAGCTTGATCTGGAATGAAGAATTGAGGTGAGACTAGGAGCTGGATACTTTTTGTTCTTTATGATATTGCAGCAGCTTTCATATCACATTCACTATTAGTGCCTGGGAAAACTTGGAAAACATTCCTTCTGAAAACATATTTTCTCCTTGTGCTGTTATGTTGAAAAACATATTTTAATTTCCTTTCTATTTTGCTTTTATCTCACAAATGTGGCTTCCTGACTTGTGCTGAGTAGCTCCTGAACAAACTGCTTGTAGTGACTTTTTGTCAGCATTTTAAGCTGGTTTGCTTAGCATTGTGCCTACTCTAGTTTGCCATCTTGGATGCAAACCTCCAAGTCCTTATTCATATGAAGGAGCTGGAGGGGTAGTCACATGTGGAAGAGTTCACGGGCTTCTTAGCCCTGGAATTCCAGAGTCAGATGGAGTTGCTCAGTTTGTAGGAAGGATGGCAAAGCCTCAGCCCTTGTCTATTTGTATGCCCTGCAAAAAGGCTAGGTAGTACTCCAGGCTCTGTTTTTAAAGGAGCACAAGGGATATTTTTTCCCTATTTCCCCCAGACACGTGTAGTGTCCCAAAGGTGGGCAAGAGGCAAGGCAGGTGATATGCTTCACTCTGTAAATGGTTCTGCCCAGAACAGATCAAATGAATCTAGAGGGGGGAAAACAGACACTAGGGCATTCAACTTCTTCACCCTACATACAATGCCATCAGGCTTTTTATGCCTTTATGCTTAATATCTGCAACTCAGAAAAATAATACTGTACTGTGGGGAAAGGTACACAGCGACTTAATTTTTTCATCCTGTATCTGTGTCCATAGATGCAAATGCCTGAGCCAAGTATGATGATTTCACTTCACTATATCACAATATTTGTGAAGTAGTCTTTTCACACCAAATTAGAGCTAAGAATAGTAATCATTAAAAAAAAAAAAAAAACTTTCTTTCTAAAAAACAACTATGTCTCAGTCATGTATTTTCCCCTTGTGTTACAATGTTCAAAAATATCTTTCAATTTCTTTTCTATTTTGAGTACTTCCATTTTTATATAATGACCAGCATCTCTGAAAATTTTCCTCCAAAACCAACACTCACTATTACCCTGAGATGAAAAGACTATTTGTTGATTCAGGTGGATGTATTTTGATAAAACTAGAATACATAAATTCACAAATTCTTACACAGAGAGAACATCTTTTAGAGAGATAGATGAGGAGTGAAAATAGCAGTTACTACAGATGCAGGGCTGGAATGTAACAATCTGCTAATGACTTGCAAGTTTCACATGGGGCTTTTGCATTGCAATATAATATCCATAAATCTCAGCTTGAAATGAAAGAATATAACAAAGTTCCCATTTTTGGGAGGGGGAGAAACTTCACTATATGTTGAAATATCTATGAATTTTATTTATACATATATTCATATGTAAAGATCTTGTCACTTAGGCTAGAACCTTGAAACACAGGTACCTTTTAGTTTGGTGCTTGAATCAAATTTAGGGGCCTAGAGGCTTCCAAATTTGAAAATGCTGGCATTTGCCTAGGTATTAACATGACTGGCATCATAGTAGACACTGAGTGCTTCCCAAGTGTTAAAATAATAACAATACCAAGCTCTTTCACACTCCATCTGCTTGCTGGTAGAAGTACATATATGCCTATTGTGTGTCTATGGCTACTTTAATTTAACTAACTCGAGTACCAGATCAGTGAAGCTTCGGCAGCACAAGCTAGCCTCTGAGAAATTATCCAGGGTTCTGGGCTGGCTGGTATGTCCTGCCCTGAAGCCTGTGCTGCCATGGATTCACTGCTCCAGTACTTGAGCTAGGTATATATTAAAGCTAACTAGGGGATGCCTATATGAGCTTCAGTTGCACCCCAAGATTGCACTGTAGTTAGACTTCTTGTGTGAAGAGCTTATTGAGGGAAAGTTAAATCAAAGAGTTTTGCATTTTGGCATGAAAGTGGTGAAGTTGTTCCTATCTCTTGAGGGAATGAATTCCATAGGCTAGATCTAGCCTCGATGACCCTGCTTAACCACAGGCAAAAAAATGAACAATTCTGAGGGTAATTGAACACACTGCAAATATTCAGAGTGAATCAGCACAACTTATTTAGCTCAAGTGCATTGGTGATTGGTATATGTGAGATGTCCACGGTGTTGGATGGTTTTCCAAATCATCCTTTCGTCTGTGCGATGCTGTGGTGTAATATTAGTACACGGGGCTAGGAAACAAAACTGGTAGGGAGGCTGGCTAGCTCCACACCAGCAAATTACTTTCTTGTGGCCTGTGCTGCTTCGTTGGTCTCTGTGTATTTCTTTGTTTCTGCATTTACATCTAGCATATGGCAACATCCAGACTGCTAGCCAAACAATTCTTTGGAGTGTTTAGTAAGCACATAGGGGACAGCCTGGTTGGAGAGATGGCCTAGTACTTTACCTGCACAAGCTTGCAGCTCAGTCTGAGTCCCTTCAGGATCCTGGAAACATCTCATTCACGTCTGATATGCTCAGAATCTTAATAAGGTTTAGCAGAGTCACTAATACTATAATTGCATCATCTCTCTGCCATGGTCAGCCCTAATCTAGGGGATGATTTGAAGCCATTGAGATCAGTGGAAAGACTCCCATTGGTTTCAGTGGGCTGTAGATCAGGCTCCTAGTGATGTAATATTTATGTTTACATATGTATAACAGCAGAATACCAAGATTTCCCTTATACTACCATATTTAACAAGAATGGTTTCAAACATTGTAGCTTACAATAATGGGTCTGTTGTTAAGAACTATTACTGTACAATAATGTAGTTTATTTTTGTAATGGTATGATACCTGCAATTATGCACTATAAGCCACACTAAGGACAAAAATAAAACCTTAAGAACAAAGACAAAACTCTCCAAATAGATACACTTTTTTTTTAATCCAAGTGAAGCAGAAAGCACAGCACTACATACACTGGACTAAACCCTGACCTCTCAGACAGGAGTAAGGGATGGGTAAAATCTATATCTAAATAGGTTTGAAATATGCAAAAAGAGAAACACATACCTGGGCAGACAGTCCAATGAATACAAGCAGAATCAAATACAGAAAAATAAACACAATGGTCAGATCTTCAGCTCGTGCAAATAAATGTAATTCTGTCAGATTTACAAGTGGAGTTTCATTGGTCTTACACCAGCTGAGGATCTCACCCAATAATGTGCAGAGATCTAAAAGAAGATGTTTTGACCTCCTTATCTTCTTTAATAGAATAGAAGAGAGAGAGAAGGAATGGGGATATAATGGGCAGACATATTTTTCCGTCTTGATCATCAGTTCAGAGAAGCTATTCAATGAGCACCGTATCCTCTACATCCTGATTAATGCTTCTCTTGCAACTTGTGCATTATCTTTTTTTCAAATGAGATGTCTTCTGTTAACAAAACCACTCAGGCTCATGCTGCTGGCTTCACATTTGTATTTGTGTGCATCAGGAAAACAATTTTTGCTGTCAGGATGCCAATGATAACCCAAGAGATTTTCTCTTTCTGACAGCGATGGAAGCCTAGAAATATCATATTAGAAGCACAGGGCTGCAGAGAGTCTCATACATTTCTCTGATGATGATGTCACTGAATGTAGATTTAGACAGTCATATTTTTGATTCATCGCTCCAGCACAGAGCCTGCACGTCCTTGCTGATTTCTGTCTTGTAATAAAGTGCAAGGACAGGATTATTTCTGGAAGGCAGATCCTGCTCCTAGTGTGTGGTAGCACAGCACAGGAGAAAGGCAAACTTTGGCAATTGAAACATGCTGGGATGAGTGAGGGGAGAAGAGGAGGTTGTATAACTCTTTTTAAAAAATTAAATCCAAATAAGGCACCAAGAGAGAATGGCAGATCCTCTGCTGGTGTGAACTAAAAAAACTTCACTGACTTTTTAACAGAGCTGTACCAGCTTACCCCAGTTGATGATCTGGCCCATTTTTGCACGTAATTAATATGAATTAAAAACTGACTTAAAATTTAAAACCTGGACTGTAGCTATTTTAGGTACTTCTATGGCCACCTCTTATTGTAGTATCTGAGCCCCTCACGATCGTTAATGTATTGGTCCTCACAACACCACTAGGAGGTACTATTATCCCCATTTTATAAATGGGGACCCAAGGTACAGAAAGACTCAGGGCACGTCTACACTTTGTTTTTAAAGCAGCGAGTTTCAGAGCCCAGGTCTACAGACTCTGGCTCGTGCAGCCTGGGCTACGGTGCTAAAAACAGCAGTACAAGCATTCGGGCTTAGTCTGGAGCTTGACTCTGAAGCCCAGGGACAACGGAGGGCTTGAGAGCCCAAGCCAAAATGTCTACACAGCTGTTTTCAGAACCCTGCGACCCAGCCTCTGTCAATCCAGTTCTGAGACTTGCTGCCGCAGGCTTTAAAAGGCAGTGTAGATGTACCCTTAATGACACTGGAGGTCAAACAGGAAATCTGCACAGAGCAGGGAATTAAATCTGGGTCTTTTGAATCCCAAGCTAGTGCCTTAATCATTGGACCAACCTTTCCCCTAAATGAGAGAATCTCAGTGGGAACAAAGAAGCATGGGAGTGAAAGAAGCAACATTTGCTTTTATTAGTTTTTGCATGATTACTCCTTTACAGTCAATTCAAGGTTACTTGTGGGCTGAAAAAGTGTGCTTTAAAAGGAGCTTTATTGGTTATATGGGATACAGAAGTTCTCTACTTATCTGCAGCAAAGCTCCAGCAGAGGCAGTACCACTAGTGCAGGCTTTGCCTCAAAATGATTCCAGCGGCTCTACCTCTACAGGTGAAATGGGCAATACCGTCTCCAAACCTTCTTTGCTGAGGTTGGAAACAGTGGTACCAATTAGGTGACCTTCTGCACAATCTGAGATCAGCATCTCTTTTCATGTTAGCCAGGGTGGCCAGCTCTCCAAGTAGGTTCATAAAATACTGGGAATAACAAAGGCTGAGTTTTAAAGTCTTAGTCTTTTTAGCATCATACACATCACTTGGTAAACCCAACAGTTCCACAAATAACATGATTCATACTAAGAAACTTGCTCCATGATCCTTGGTGGGTGTCCTCTCAATATCTGTCCAAGCTCAGCAAAACATCTCTCCTCCTGAGGGGGCCTGAGACAAAGCCTATTGAAGACAATGAAACAAGTCCTACTGATTTGATCCATAGCCTGTTCAGGTCCACAAAGCCTTCATTTATAACCTTCACTAATTCCTTAGTGTGATCTATTTATATTTTATCACATATTGCACTTATAGATTGTCCATGCAATGAAACTAGCAATAAGGTAATGCTAAGATGGTTAGATAATGCTTTATTAAAATCAGGAAATGCAGATTTTAAATTAAAAAGTCAAGAGCTGATGCCTGCTGTGGCTCTCTTATCCAGGGACAGAGCTCCAGCTCTGCTCTTACTGAAGTCAATAGTTGTTGCTGAGTACTCAGCACCCTTTAAAATCAAGCCATTTATTTAAGTGTTTAAACATGGATTGAGGGCCCAGAGTCCAAAGGGACTTAGAGGCCTAAGGTCCTAGATTCAGGAGCCACTGAGATTGACAAAATCCTTGCTTGGCTACTGCCTACGCCTGTAGCTGCCTCAACTCATTCAGTGCCTACATTTTTGCTGTAAAAGTCCCCTAGGTGCTGAAATTTCTGCCTCTGGGCAAGTGCACTACTGTCTCAGGGCAGGCGTCTGGGTTCAATCCTCAAACCAGGTGGAGATAGGTGTTCTCTTATCTATCTTTTCTGGGGGGGCTGATCCAGTAGGCATGCTCTGAGCATGCCTAATTCCACACTAAATTGTGGGGGTAGAGAGAAGGTGATCTCCTTTAACCCAGAGCACTCACCTAGGATGTAGGAGATGCTGTTTCATTTCCCAGCTCTGCCTGCTAATGAGACCAGGATTTGAACAGCTATGGTCAAGAGAGTGCCCTAAACACTGGGTTGTATAATCTTTCTAGTGAGCTCTTTGTCCCAATGCATATTTAATTACTTATAACAATGGCATGCCTTCAAGAGAGATTGGGATATTCTGATGTGGGTGTCCCTCAATCTCTCCTGTTCAAGCTATTCCATTTTGTATAAATAATTTAAATATGCATTGAACTGAAGAGAGTGAATAACTAGATAGTCTAATGATCAGGGGGCTAAGAGGTAGGAAATCCCTGTTCAAATCCCTTCTCCTTAGCAGGCAAATTGAACCAGGATCTCCCACATCCTGGATGAATTCCTTAACGACTGGGCTAAAGGTTATAAGGGACGTGTCTTCCTTGGCATCTACTAGCTTAGGCAGCTCCTAAGCGATCATGGTGGCCTTTATGGATCCCCTTTTTAGCCACCTATCTCTCTCCTCGAGCATTGTTTAGGGAGCCTAGGTACCTAACTAGGGTTTGTGAATTCCATTAGGTGGCAGGGTGCCTACAAGTTAGGTATTGCAGCACCTAAGTCCCTTTGTGGATCTGGGTTCAGGAGCTTAACTTTCGGCACCCATTTTTTTTAAAATGTTAGTAAGAATGTTTGGAGCCGGTGGATGTTACTGGGGTGCAGTCATGAAAGGTGGGTGCAAGCATATCAGACATACCAGCTGAGAATCTGCCCTTCTAAATTGTTGTAGCTCCATTGACCTTAATGGAGCTCTGACAGCTCACAGCAGTGGAAGTTCTGCCACCCAGACTGTAGAGAAGAATGTTATCACAAAACTATATTTTCACCATTCCTCCCAAGTGGCTGCTAATGTCACACTAGTTGTATATCAGTTACACCACAGAGAGAGTTAGATCAAAATGGATGTCAAATGGGGAAAACAGCCTGTCAATCAGCACTGTAAGCACATCTCTGCCATGTCAAAGTTAAATAAAACCTAACGCTTTAGTGTCAGAACATCATCATTTTCCCCCCTATTCCTCCATTCATCCACTTCCAGAAAAGCACTGGCAAATGACTCATGGAGATGTTTTAATATAAAACTTTCAAAATTAACCAGAAATTTGACATACTTTAAATAATAACAGATAGCAGTGGAGTGGCTGTATTTCACTCTTGGGGCACTGCTGCTGTTCATAAGTCACTTGAGCTACCCTTGGATTGTTGTTAATATCAGTGGAGCCACTCAAGTTAATTACAGTATTATATTTACTCCATAGTTCTCTATTATGGCATAAGACACAGTAAGAAAGAGGGCAAGCAGATAATGCCCCCCAAAAAATTATTTTGCGCTTTTTAAAAGGACCGACGGAGCTTCACAGCTGTAGATGAAAAGTTTTACTCCATCATGAAATCAGAGAAACTCTTGAATGTCTGTTGAATGGAGGAGCTTAACTGACAGCAGTTCCAGGCTGGCCAGGCAACAAAGCATAATGCTGGAAACCACAGGCAACTAGTAAGAAGGGCTATTGCTGCTCCACCCACTGGAGAAGGGGAGGAAATAGGAAGTGAAGGTTAAGTATGAAAGAACAAATTCATAGTGAGTTTGAAACTGTCCTCAATGCTCCCTTGACAGTGAGTAATAAAATTAAAAATTAGTCTGCAATAGAGGGCATTTACAGAGAACTGGGTGGTGGGAGGGGATGCTGTTGAAAGAGGAGAATGGGGGGAGGGGAAACCTGAAAATATTTAATCAAAATAAGAGAAATTTAAAAATATTCACAAATTTCTTTTTTAATAAACTAAGGCCATTTTTATATAAGCTTTTTTAAAATAAACAATGTCAACTAAGTACATTCACAAATAAGAAGAGACTCTTAAGTGTGGAGATAGATAATTGGAGAAGAAAAAGCCATCACTAAAAAGTTCAAGATGCAAGAAAAATAAAAAATACTTCTTTGTTTTAAAGGTCAGTCTCGTGTCTCATTCTGTGGCCCAGAGACCCGTGAAAATAACAGATCCAGAACAAGTCATTCCCCTACTCCTTGTGCCTTGCATACTGCAGCCTGGAAAAATCTATAGCAAAGGCCATTCGGGTCACGCTTGCCCATCACTTCTATGTTTTTACAGTGTTGCTGATCACTGTGTCATCCTCATTCTCCCTTGAGTGCAATGCCTCTAGAGCAGCTGATGGTGAAGAACTCCTTCACATACTTCCCCAGGTTACAGGCAGTGGCTTAAAGACACAATCTAGGCCCAACATTCCCTCCAGTTACCATACTGTAATATATGAGGTATCATGGGTTATTTCCTGTCCAAAGTTAGGGAAATACTGCTACATCTCCGATAGCACTGTATGTTAAGTATTGGTAAGAGCTGACTTTTCCAGTGACCACTGTACTGGATACATAGTTGTAGATACAATTCCTAAATATTACAGTGGTTCTCACTGTGCAAGGCAGTCTACAAACTCACATTAAAGCTATGTCTACAGTGCACTGATGCAGCTGTGCCAATATACGTTCTCTCATGTAGCTGCTCTATGCTGACAGGAGAGAGCTCTCCCGTTGGCTTAATTAAACCACCCCCAATGAGTGGCGGTAGCTATGTCGGCGGGAGAAGCTTCTCACCAACATAGCACTGTGCATACTACCACTTATGTCGCTCAGGAGGGTGGAATATTCATACCCTTAAGCAACATAAATTTTGCTGACACCTTGTATAAATGTAAATGTTTTTGAAAAACATAATGGATTAATTCCCTCAAACACAATGTAAAGTGTAACTGTATTCCTCTCCCAAAACTTTTTTGTAAACCTGGATATAAAAGTTAGAAATGGTTTCTAATTGATTAAAATATGTACTTTTCTGTAACTAAGGTAAAATGGAAGTCTTTGGATCCTAAAACCTCCAGTATGCGGAAGCCTGTATTTCCAGTTCCATCTCCAGTCCCAATGGTGGCATCTCTGCCTTTGAAGTACTCACAGCTGGGGTTGAAACTCCTCTCTGCAGACAGAGAAGCCTGCTGTTTTTAAAAACTGGCTCTAAATCTACTAGTAGCTTAGCTGAAAGTCGACTTATAGTCCATTTTCTCATTCCTGAGAATTACCCTTGTATGTACTTCAAAGACAGGTAATGCTGCAGTATCTTCTGCCTTTGACATGCCCGAGGATCAGCTCTCACAACAATGGGAAACCAAGGGCTTTAAAATGCAGGTTTTAAAACTGTTTGTAGCTGGGTGACAATTAGAATTAAAGACCGTGGTTTAATTCTCAGCTTCTTTCTTAATCAAAGCAATCTTTAATTTAATCTGTTTTAAGTATTTCATCCATCATCCTAGTGTGCAAGTGCTAAGTCCCATTCATTGTGAGTTTTGCCTGAGCAAGGAGTGAGAGTGCACTGCACGAACAGGGCCTGCATTTTAAAACATCAGGGCTCTCTCTCCTCAGAGAGGCCGCACCTATGAGTACTTTAAAAGGAGAAGTCACAGCTGGGGCTGTAGCTGAAACATTTTCAAAGCTGACTTAGGCAAGCAAGTCTGATTGAAAATCAATCAGACTTAGGCCTGGTCTACACTTAAGAACATAAGAATGGCCATACTGGGTCAGACCGATAGTGTATCTGACTCAGTATCCTGTCTCTGACAGTGGCCACTGCCAGATGCTTCAGAGGGAATGAACTTACAAGTAAGATTGACATAGCTATGGTACTCAGGGCAACGGAGCTATGCCAGCATGGCGAAAGTAATTGATCTCTGGAACAGTTTACCAAATGTTGTGGTGCATTCTCCATCATTAAAAACTTTTACACCAAGATTGGATGTTTTTCTAAAAGATATACTCTAGGAATTTGTTTAGGAAGTTCTATTGCCTGTGTTTTAGAGGAAGTTAGACTAGATTATCACAACAGTCCCTTCTGGTTTTCAATCTATGAATCTAAACCCCAGTGTAGACACAGGGTACGTCTACACTACAGGATTATTCCGATTTTACATAAACTGGTTTTGTAAAACAGATTGTATAAAGTCGAGTGCACGCAGCCACACAAAGCACAATAATTCGGTGTTGTGCGTCCATGTACCCAGGCTAGCCTCGATTTCTGGAGTGTTGAACTATAGGTAGCTATCCCATAGCTATTCCATAGTTCCCGGAGTCGCCCCCGCCCATTGGAATTCTGGGTTGAGATCCGAATGCATGATGGTGCAAAAACAGTGTCGCGGGTGATTCTGGGTAAATGATGTCGTCGACTCAATTCCTTCCTCCATGAAAGCAATGGCAGGACAATCATTTTGTGCCTTTTTCCCTGGATTGCCCTGGCAGATACCATTAGCATGGCAACCATGGAGCCCCTTTTGCCTTTTGTCACTGTATGGTACTGGATGCCGCTGACAGAGGCGGTACTGCAGTGCTACACAGCAGCATTCATTTGCCTTTGCAAGGTAGCAGAGATGGTTACCAGTTGTTCTGTACCATCTGCTGCTGTCATGGGTGCTCCCTGGCTGACCTTTGCTGAGTCGGCTGGGGCGCAAAGACAAAAATGGGAATGATCCCCGCCTCGTCATTCCCTCCTTTATGGTTGTATCTAAAAATCCCTCAGTCAGTCCTGCCCATGTAGAATAATGGGGCAAAGTGTACTAGAGAACCAGTGTAAGCCAGAGAGCACAGCCGCTCCGTGTCAGATCCCACAGAAATGATGAGACTGCGTGCCATTCACGGGGGTCCCCTGCCAACAACCCCACCTGTTGATTTCCCTTCTTCCCAACCTTTCTGGAGCTACCGTGGCAGTGTCCCCCCATTTGTGTGATGAAGTAATAAAGAAATGCAGGAATAGAAAAACTGACTTTTAATGAGATTTTAAAATGAGGGGGAGGCAGCTCCAGCTGCTATGATAGTCCAGGCAGATACAGAATCTTTTCTTGTAGACATGAAAGACATGAAGCAGGGGGAGGTTGATGGAACTCAACCCCCAGTTGCTATGATGAGGACGGCTACCAGCCGTTCTGTACCATCTACTGGGAATGACCGGAGTCATTCCTATTTTTACCCAGCGCGCCCCAGGCCGACCTCACCTGAGGCCAACCAGAGCACTCGGGACGAGACTGATGATGGCAATGGATTCTGAAATCATATTGTTACTGTCTGTCACCGGGAAGGGGGAGAGAGATGCTGCTATTACATTGCCGCAGCACACGTGTCTACCAGCAGCATGCAGTAGACATTAGGGTGACATATAAAAAGTAAAGGAAACGATGTTTTCCCCTTTTCTTTCACAAGTTGGGGGAGGGGGGGTAAAAATTGACGACATATACCCTGAAACATCCTGGACAAATGTGTTTGACCTACAGGCGCTGGAGCTCAGCCAAGGAATGCAAAATGCCTTTTTTGGAGATTGTGGGGACTGTGGGATAGCTGGGAGTCCTCAGGACCCCCTCCCTCCCTCCATAAGCGTCTATTTGATTCTTTGGCTTTCCGTTACGCTTGTCTCACACAGCACTATTGCTGTGGCCTCTGTCTGTCATAGCCTGGAGATTTTTTTCAAATGCTTTCTCATTTCATCTTCTGTAACGGAGCTGTGATAGAACAGATTTGTCTCCCCATACAGCGATCAGATCCAGTATCTCCCATAGGGCCCATGCTGGAGCTCTTTTGGATTTGGGCTGCATCGCCACCCGTGCTGATCAGAGCTCCATGCTGGGCAAACAGGAAATGAAATTCAAAAGGTCGCAGGGCTTTTCCTGTTTACCTGGCCAAGTGCATCTGAGTTCAGATTGCTGTCCAGACAGTCACAATGGTGCACTGTGGGATACTGCCCGGAGACCAATACCGTTGATTTGCGGCCACACTAACCCTAATCTGATATGGTAATACCAATTTCAGTGCTACTCCTCTCATCGGGGAGGAGTACAGAAACCAGTTTAAAGATCCCTTTATATCGATATAAAAGGCCTCGTTGTGTGGACGGGGGTAGCGTTAAATCAGTTTAACGGTGCTAAAATCGGTTTAAACGTGTAGTGTAGAGCAGGCCACAGTTAGGTCAATGGAAGAATTCTTCCATCAATCCAGCTATTCTTGCTTGGAGGGATGGATTACTGACAATGACTGAAAAATCTCCTTCTGTCTCTGTAGGAAGCGTCTGTATTACGGTGGTGTAGCTGCAGTACCATATCTGTGCCATTGTAGCCACCATAGAGCAGACATGGCCTTAGACTTTTGAGTCCCTTAGGGGCAGATTTTTAAAGGTGTAGGTGCCTAGTGGGACTTTAAAAAGTATCTACATGCCTAATACTCATTGATATCAATGGGTATTAGGCACCTGGTGCTTTTGAAAATCCCACTAGGTGCCTACATACCTTAGTTCCCAGTTCTACAACTGACTGCTGGGCCCGCATGGAGTCCCACTGACTTGACCGGAGTTCTACACCCTATTGATTGCAGGATCAGAGTCCTAGAACTCAACATTCCCGTCTCATACAAATGAGAATTAGGAAAGATGCAACTTGGGTTTCAGTCTTGTGTGATGGCCCATTCCAGTCTTTCAAATATTGTCCAAGTCCAAGATACAGAGAGCAGCCAGAACCTGACAGTTCTAAAATCAAACACAAACAGGAAAAGAAAAAACCAGTACACTTGTTTTTAAAAAAGTGGAGTCCATAATTATACATAATAATAATTAGTAAAAGGTGCAAACAGGATTTTATTATTTATTACTATTTTTGCATTGATTTGCCACTTTAAGGGAGACAAGGTGAGTGAGGTAATATCTTTTTATTGGACCAACTTCTGCTGGTGTAACAGACAAGCTTTCAAGCTACACAGAGCTGTTCCTAAGGTCTAACTAAGGCCCTGCTCCTGCATACACTGAATTTCTTTATGCACATGAGCAATTTTCCAGGGACTACTCAGCTGAGTAAATTTACACGCATAGTGAAGTGATTAAAGGGCTCAGATCTACAGTAGCTCATGTAATAATCACTGAATTTCTATTGTTATAAAAACTGGCAGGTGTATGCATAATGGGCCCCAATTAATATTTGAGGTGCAGAAATATTCAGAAATGGGAATTTTTACTGAAATGCAAAATTAGAAAAATACAAAGTGTAGGATCAACCAGAGAACTGTTAACCTCAGACTTTGTTAGTTAAGCAGAACTGAGATTTTATCAGATACACACAGACCAATAGCTGCTGATACATCCCATAACTAGTCTTGGAAGGATTAGATTTTAATCAGTAAATGTTGGTTTCACAGTATATGAACAAACTGTCGAAAAAATCTTTCCATCAATGAAAACTGAAATAACCAACAGTAAGAAAAAGTAAGAAAAATTCTTCTTGAGAACATATTAGTTTGATTTAAAGATATTTACTTTTTATATTTTGACATATGATGTTGACAATTTGTGTTTAATGGTTCCAAAGCTTTAACTTTTTGAATCTCAACGTCTATTGTCACTAAACAGTTGTCTGATATCCCCATAATTTCCTACAACTATGAAAATATAAAATCAATAAAGGAAGAAAAATGCTTAAACCCCACAATTTTGCACAACTGTGAAAATTTAATTTGATAGAAAAAAAAACCTTAAAATTAAACTTCAATATTATCCGCAGAGACTATTTAAAGAAAGAAAAAAAGAATTCTGCCAAGCCTACCCATATCCTAGCATAGGTCTTGACAACTTTTCACAACTTCCTGAAATCACATTTTTCCCTCCCTGTGCCCTTAGGTACAGTGACCTGAGCAGATCTTACTGTCTAGAGTAGGAATTTTATTTTAGTGATAGCTCAGAAAATGAGTATTTTGAATCCTTTTAAATTAAGCTAGGATTACACCATGAGAAGTGACATCTCTTTTCCCCACAAAAAATATCAACAGTAAAGAGGATCACTTTTCAGACAGAGTGGACCAGTAAATGCCTATCATTAATCAATTTTTTTCTCATGTACTACAAAATTCAATGAAAATTCAAAGGTACTTCCTGGCATATATGTTTGTGTTACACACACACACCCCACACACAAAATCTACATGAGGCATCTGGTGTGAATTTTGCGGTGTATTCTTGGTGCTAAAAATAAAAGCTTGCAAGTTTATACTATTAAATAAAAAACTACACAATGCAAATGTTGCAGTAATGGTAATGCACCCATATTAAATTGAAGCTAACTTGACAGATCTGCAAAAATACTTGCACTGAACATCAAATCCATTTGCATGGAATCTTTGGTCAAGAAATTCCATGGGATTGTGAACTTTAGCCCCTGCTTACAAAAGTTTGGTGAAATACAAGCTGAGCTTTTCCACAGAAAACCTTCTTTCTTCAGGTGGTTATTATTTGTACTCTGGTGGTACTCCAGAGGCACCAGTCCCACTGTGCTAGAAACAAATGGGATAACTGGGATTGGGATCAAGGAATCCCCAGAGTGGAGTTGGGTGACACATATATATATTTTTAACATTTTTTTTTTCTGAATAACGCTCCCCCCTCCCCCGGGCTCCAAACTGTTTCAGTTGGCTAAAAGAAATTTCAAAAGAGTCAAAAATGTTCATTTTGACCATTTCAACAGGCTTCATTTTAACTATTTTTCATTTAGAAACACTTTGGTATTTTTTTCATATTTTGATATTAAATTTGGCCTTTATTGTATTTAAACACACAATGGGCAAAACCACCCAAAACAGCTGGAAAACTTGTGGGCACAAAACTCATTTCAGGCTAACTCAAAACATTTTGGTTAATTTGTAACAATTTTTTCCATTTTTGAATTTGACAAAAACTGGACTATTTTTAATTTTATTTTGCTGTGTGGCCCCTAGGGCCAGCTCTAGGCACCAGCAAAACAAGCAGGTGCTTGTGGTGGCACATTGCCAGGGGGCATCATTTTGGACTTTTTTTTTTTTTTTTTAACTCACACCCTTCCTTCTCACAACCCTTCAGAAGCAGAGCCATGGAGCAGCTGGGGATCCAGCATGGGAACTGAGAACCTACAGGATCCTGGGAGCTGTAGTTCCTTGCCTAACTCCCTGCTTATAGAGCCAGCTCTGGAGCAGGGAAAGAACTACATTTCCAAGCAATCCCTTGGCTGCTATCAACAGAAAAGGGAGGAGTAGGGAGTGAGGTAGCTGAGCCATGCTATGAGTTGAAAGGGGTGGTACTGTGAATGGGAAACAAGTGTGCCCAAGGAGTAGAAGGCTTTGCCCCGCATGTCTCCTTCAGAAGACTTCCCCAGACTGCCTTAGGGATACTGTATCAGAGGGGTAGCCGTGTTAGTCTGGATCTGTAAAAGCAGCAAAGAATCCTGTGGCATCTTATAGACTAACAGACGTTTTGGAGCATGAGCTTTCGTGGGTGAATACCCACTTCATCAGATGCATGTAATAATACTGATGTGACCTCATCTTGCAGCCCACAAACAAGGAATTGGGTGGACTAAATGGACAGTGTGCCTCTCTATCTGAAGCCTAGCAAGGGAGGTACACAGATCCCACTAGAATTTAAAATGAAAAGTGAGAGAGGGGAGGCTCTGCTAGGGAACTTCAGCACCTTTAGATACAGTACCAGACATGTAGGAGGATTTCCATGTCTGAGCCATGGAAGCAGAAATTGACTTTTCCTTTCCAGATTTAGCTAATATTCAGAAAGGGAATCTAGCACCTGCCTTCCAGATTTGAACACCCTCAAAATTCAGGAATGCTCAAGCTCAATTTGGGCAGCTGTTACTTCATGTCTCCAAAATCAAATATACTGATCCACTATAACTTGCTGTAGAAAAAGTAGGATAAGAAATGAAGAAGCAAGAAATGCTTCCCAGTGGTTTTTAGGACTGGAATTGCTATTTTTAACAGCATTGCCTTTTTTAAAAGTTTTTTGTTTAAAAGGAAGATAGTAATATTGCATTGGCAAATTCCCCATAGAAACAAAGAGTGGAACAAAAGAATAAAGGCATCTTAACTTTTCCTCACTTATGTAGGACAGTCTTATAATATGCATCCAGATATCCTCCAATCACACAAGCTGAAAATTGTTCCACTTTACTGCAGCTCTGTAGCCATATGGGAACCAATCCTGTCTGTGTTCTGTGCACATCCAAAATTTCCTGCTGAATGACCTGCCCTAGGAGTGAGTTACCAGTGACTCAGGGCTGGGACAGCAGGAGTGTGCAGGTAGCGGGGGAGCCCAGGGCTGGGGCAGCAGAGGAGTGTGGGGGGGAGCCCAGGGCTGGGTTAGGGGGCAGCCAAAATTTTTTTTGCTTGGGGTGGCAAAAAACCGAGAGCTGGCCCTGCTGGCCCCTGAACAGATTGCTCCACTATTTCCTCAGCTCTGCTCTAGAGTGAAAAGCATCAGGTGTTTGAACTAAAACCAGGGCTCCCTAACTGAGGCTGTACAGACTCACTGCCTCTGTGTGGATCACAGTAACACACCCATCAGTAGGCTGCACAAACAATTAACAAAGAGACAACCCTGCCCTGAAGTACTTGGCTTCCTTCGCTTCCCCAATGAATACCAGGAGAACCAGGAAGCCATGAATTCAGTAAGTGGGAGTTTGGTGTTTCCTGGGTAGGAGGAGTTGGCTATGGGGTGTCCCCCTTGAAGTTTAACTCAAATCTTCAAGCAAACTAGCTGGTGGTTGGTTGCTGCTACCAATGTCTGTGAACAAAATCCAGTATGTGAATCTCTGTCCGACCCCTGCCAGCCCACTCTGGTAGTGTAAAAGTGCCTCATAGTGAATGTATGTTAAATTTTCACCCCTTCAAGACCCTTTACACTACCAGAGTGGTCTGAAGTGGCCTCAGTGTAAAAGAGCTAGTCCCTACACACAAACAATATACCCATAGAATATACTGAAAAACATTAAAAAGCTTTAAAACAACATTTATGGGCTTGCAGTAGCAGCATTTTTTCTTTCTAGAACAGCAACAATGTGTAGGCGTGTCTAGGTGTCTGTAATGCTCCCAACACATGGATGCACCAGGGAAGAAGGGAAGTCATAGAATATCAGGGTTGGAAAAGACCTCAGGAGGTCATCTAGTCCAATCCCCTGCTCAAAGCAGAACCAATCCCAACTAAATCATCCCAGCCAAGGCTTTGTCAAGCCGGGCCTTAAAAACCTCTAAGGATAGAGATTTCACCACCTCCCTAGGTAACCCATTCCAGTGCTTCACCACACTCCTAGAGAAATAGTTTTTCCTAATATCCTTGACCTCCCACACTGCAACTTGAGACCATTACTCCTTGTTCTGTCATCTGCCACCACTGAGAACAGCCTAGCTCCATCCTCTTTGGAACCCCCCTTCAAAGTCCTGGCTGGAATGATTTAGTTGGGGTTGGTCCTGCTTTGAGCAGGGGATTGGACTAGATAACCTCCTAATCTTCTATGATTCTATTAAATGAATAAATAAAATAGCAGAGGCAAGAAAGAGGACTCCCAGCTGCATTACTGTCTGTGGTTGCAAGAGATCTACACTTGGATATTAGAGAGACAATGTGGGTGTGGTAATATCTTTTATTGGACCAACTTCTGTTGGCCAGAGAGACAAGCTTTTGAATCACACTGAGCTCTTCTTCAAGTCTGAGTAAGGAACTAGAAGTGTCACAGCAAAATGCAAGATGAAACAGATTGTTTAAGTTAAGTAGTTAGCACATATTTTTAGGGCCTGTTCAAGGTAGAGTGGTCAGTTAACACCTCTGCAGTTATCGGACAAAAAGATGGAGTTAGTGGGTTACACATTGTTATAATAAGCCATAAATCCAGTGTCTCTGTTCAGTCCATGATTGGGTATGGCAGAAAAGAGGCTAAATACCTTTCAGAAGGTGAAAAATTAGTCCTTGCCTTTGAATCTTTTAGGGCATGGCTACACTTGAAACTTCAAAGTGCTGCCACTGTAGCGGCAGCGCTTTGAAGTGGGAGCGTGGTCTCAGCTCCAGTGCTGGGACAGAGCTCTCCCAGCGCTGCACGTACTCCACATCCTGATGGGGTTTAGATTGCAGCGCTGGGAGCCGCGCTTCCAGCGCTGCGGCACTGTTTACACTGGCACTTTACAGCGCTGTATCTTGCAGCACTCAGGGGGGTGTTTTTTTCACACCCCTGAGCGAGAAAGTTGCAGCGCTGTAAAGTGCCAGTGTTGCCAAGGCCTTAGGCTTAGACATTCTCTTCAAGGAACACTGTTAAAATATTGATAATGAAAAGCTAGTTGTACTCACGCATCATAACTCCTATTTCCAGATTCTCTGCTAATTTTGGGTGTCCTAGTTGAGCCACCTCCTTTAATGAGAGAGGTTTACTCAGGACTGCTGAAAACAAGAGCCTGATGTCTCAGCTGAGAGTAGAGACATGTTGTCAAGACTTTTTTTTAAGTTTGTTGGTGCTAAATTGAATTTACAGCTGACTTCAGTTTGTTATATTTTTAGAGCTGTGCACCAGTGTGTGTTATTGGTACCCCTACTGCAGAGTGAAAACAATTCTCTAAGCATGTTTAACCTTCACCTTCCCCAAATGAAAAACGAACACAAGAGGCAGTGCAGATCAGTGGATTAGCACTCAGGAGACTTGGTTTCTATTTTTGGCTCTGCCACTGATTTGCTCTATGACCTTAGACAAATCACTTATGTCTCTGTTTTCCCTCCCACTCTTTGTCTGTCTTGTCTATTTAGAGTGCAAGCTCTTCAGGAGAGACTGTATCCTGCTATGTATGTGCACAGTGCCTAGCACAATGGCACCCTGACCTGGGTTAGGGCCTTTACATGCTACCGTAATACAAATAAATACTACTGCTAACAAAGATTCAGACTAAAACTGTTTTTTCCTAAGCAAAAATATCCTCTAATTATAAACTTCAGTTTTCAATTGCTTTTATCTAACATATTATTTGCTTTAAGTGTTCAGATTATAGCTGTCTTCCTCTTTGTATCATGCTCATCACCATGGTACCTGAGTGACTGACAAGAATTACATAAAGTCGACAATGCAACATCACAGAATGGCACAACAAAACCAGGAAGTCTGCTGGATAAATAGAAGGAACTATGCAAACAATCCCTTTTTCTGAGGCAGTGGAAGTTCTGTCATCAATATCAATGGAAACGAGATCAGGTCATAAATTTACAATGAGAAAAATAGTGTTTTGTATACTTTAGTACAATTATCATTTCATGCATTTTGTATAATGTTTTAGAAAGCATATGGCAACATTTATTTTGGACTTTAGAGCCCAGTAGCAGCCCACACAGTAAATAAAAGCTGGGGTGATTGGACAGAGAAGTAATCTTATAGGGATAAATCCAGCACTTTTTGTTCACAAAGAGCCTCCTGCTGCAGTGAATGAGAGTTTAGGGAACACGAGCCATGTAGGACTACCCCGAATGCTACTCACTTACAGAAGATTTTTTACTATTTAAAAAGTTCTTTGTTGGTGGGGGAATAAACCTACCAGCAAAAATAAAACTATTCATTACCTCTCAAGCTTTGGCTACAGAAACAACCTATCTCTTCCAGGAAAGTAAGAAAAGGGAAGTGATGCTGATGTACAGTCACCTTATTATCACTACACAGGTGGAATAAAGACAACACAAACATTAGGATGAGCGATTGCAGGGGCAGGAAGAATGGAATGGAGAATATACACTTCCTCTAGACCCCCCCAGGAGGCAGAGAGAAAGCAGCAGTGACTGCATGAGCAGTCCAGGGTACTCCCCGCCCATTTCCAACTTGATTTGCTCTAGGTCTGCAGTGGCCTCCATCTCCAGAATTATGTGAGGGTGGAGCTTCTTCCCCCCACATGTCCAAGCAGTAGGGTGAGAGCAGCAGTGGGCAGAAAAGCAAGCGCCTCTCTTAAGGACTGGTCCTGCAAATACTTAAACTTTTCTCCACTTAATCCCCTGTGCATGGAACACTCTTCCTCAGCTAGTCCATGGAGCCATTGCCTGCTCTTACGAGTCCCACAAAAAGTCAGTCAAAGACATTTATTTATGTAAAAAAAACCACATCCTCTTTCACCATGATGCACACGTGTCTTTGCTGAATAACCACATAATCTTACTGCTGTAGCCCTGACCTTTCTCTTCCCCTAACTATGCCCTACTGCTTTGTTGTGTCATTAGACTCTAGTCCTGTATACCATGCTTTACTGAGGGCTTGTCTACACTGGCAAGCTTCTGCACCCTAAGGCAGCTTTTTGCGCTCAAACTGCAGCTGTGTACACACTGCTAAGCCACTTTGTGCGCAGAAACTCCTCATTTGCAGCGCTGCAAAAAAACCACCTTAACAAGAGTTGTGAGGCTATTTGTGCAGAAGCTCCAGCGCTCTATTGCCTGTGTAGACACTTGATTGCTTTCTGCGCTGTAATTGGCCTCCAGTGCTGTCTCATGATGCCTCACATGACTGCTCTGCTCATTGTTTTGAACTTGACTGCCCTGGAGACACGCGCCCCTCCCCTTTCAAAGCACCGTTTCTGACAGCCACTGTGTGCTGTGCTGATCTGCTCCGGGACACAAAGCAAACCATTAATGTGGAATGCTCATGCCGTTGAACACAGAGGCGTGTGTGTGTGTGTGTGAGAGAGAGAGAGTGCTGTGCAGAGAGCCCAGGAAGGGAGGCGGGGGCTGCTGATGGGATTTTCCCCCTCCCCCGCTTCAGGACTGGTTGCTTCCTGCCACTGTCTGAACTTACAAGACAGCATCTGACACACTCTCTGTCCCCCAAAACACACTGTGTCTCTTCCCACCCCTCCACACACACACGCCCTGTCATATACTCTCTCTCCCCCTGCCCCCACTTCAATTGAAAAGCAGCTGGCAATGTAGTAGGATGCCCATGGAACAATGGGACTGGGAAACCTGCATCATGTGATGCTGTGCCTGCCCCATGAGGCATTGCAAATCCTTCCCAAAGCACCGTATGGCCAGTTGCACAGTGGGATAGCTACCACAATGCACTGCTGTCTTTGCCATTGCAAGAGCTGCTAATGTGGATGCACTCCAGCATCACAAGGAGCACAGTGTGGACACGCAACAGGGGTTTAATTCCAGCATTTTTATAAAAATGGTATAACTTGTGGTACAGAAACTTGCCAGTGTAGACATAGACTTACTCACATTCTTAAGGGTCTGCAGGAAGAGGGCCTTTGATTGTAAGCTCTTCTAGAGAGATCCCATGTCTCCTTACCTCTACTGTGACGCAGTCATGAATGCAATGACAGGATGATAAATGTCACATTACAGTACTTACTCTCTATTCATGATTCTTGGTACCCGTTTAATACAAAATCTTCAGGTCAGCCTGTGAAGAGAGATTCCAGTGTGAACATGAGGAAATTATTTATCTAGGTCTTTAAAAATAACATGCTAGCTGACATGTTACCATGGTATGTTGTTTGAACTTGATCAAGGAACCAATCCTACAGCTCTCAGGAGAACTCCCATTGAAATCAGTGGGAGTTTAGTGTAAGACAGGGCTGCAGCACTGGGCCTGATTCAGCATGATACTAGAATAAAGCTTTTCATTAAACTAGACAGGGACTGAATTCAAAATGTCATTATTTTTAAAGCAGAAGGAATTGTTTTGTTTTTCAGGGAGCATCTGTTTCTGGGATGTTTTGATCATTACTGCAGGGAGCAGCAGGTGGACATTAAGGGACATGTTTTCAAAAGTGACCTTAATAAGTTCTCAATTTGTGCTTTTGCAGCTTAGCACCAATGCACATACTGTGCTAGCATTACCATCCGTGTACACAGGTGATGGGGTCACGTGTACAATTCCCTATGGGTCCACATGGATATTTGGTAAGCGGGGAAGAGGTGTAAATCTTATCAACTGTGTTTGAACTTTATAAGTATCTTTCAAAACTGTACAGAGGTACAGTTGCTGCTAAACAATATTTGCAGGTGTAGGTGTCTATAAAGTTGCTCGTTCATAAAGGGGAGGCTCTTTTATTTTATTATTATTTTTGTTACGTTTGGCTCCAAATACTGGCTGCATTTTTGGCTGTTAAACTTGCTGATTCTATAAACCACTTGGAAGTTTGCAGTTTAAAAGCTGACTGACATCTTCTTTATGCTGATGGCTCTCAGGGTATGTCTACACTACAAAATTAGGTCGATTTTATAGATGTCAATTTTTAGAAATCGATTTTATACAGTCAATTGCATATGTCCACACTAAGCGCATTCAGTCGGTGGAGTACGTCCTCACTACCGTGGGTAGCATCGACTTACGGAGTGGTGCACTGTGGGTAGCTATCCCACAGTTTCCGCAGTCTTCGCTGCCCATTGGAATTCTGGGTTAAGCTCCCAATGCCTGATGGGGCAAAAACATCGTCGCGGGTGGTTTTGGGTACATGTCATCAGTCACCTCTCCCTCCTTCCTGACTCTTTTCCTGGGTTCCTTCCTGGGTTCCTCCTTGTTGCAAACCTGCCCCCTTTGTTGATTTTAATTCCCTGTAAGCCAACTATCCTTCCCCCTTGAAATAAAGTAACTATTGTTTTGAAACCATGCATTCTTTCTTAATTTTTTAAAATATGAGATAACAGACAAGGTAGCCTGGGTGGGGTAGGGGAGGAGGGAAGGACAAGGCCACATTCCTTATTGTAGCCACACTAAAAATCAAACTGTTTGAATGACAGCCTTCTGTTGCTTGGGCCATCCTCTGGAGTGGAGTGGCTGGGTGCCCAGAACCATCCCACCCTGTATTCTTGGGCGTCTGGGTGAGGAAGCTATGGAACATGGGGAGGAGGGTAGGTGGTTATACAGTGGATGCAGCGGATGTGCTCTTGTTGGCTTTCCTGCAGCTCCAACAGATGCTTCAGCATGTCCGTTTGCCCCCCCCCCATTAGCTTCAGCATTGTGTGCTGCCTCCGCTCTTCATGCTCACTTAATTCTTTCCTGGCCTCTGCCACTGAATGCGTCTATGCATTAGGCTAGAGTACTGCATGAACTTGGAAAACATGTCATTGCGAGTGCATTTTTTTCACCTTCTAATCTGTGATAACCTCAGGGACAGAGATTATAGGGGGAGCGTAGAAACATTCTACGTTCTATGATTCTGGGGGGACAGCATGGTCACCTGTGCTGCTGAGTTCGCCATGCTGACCAAACAGGAAATGAAATTCAAAAGTTCCTGGGGCTTTTCCTGTGTACCTGGCTAGTGCATCGGAGTTTAAAGCTGTCCAGAGTGGTCACAATGGAGCACTCTGGGATAGCTCCTGGAGGCCAATGCCGTTGATTTGCGTCCACACTACCCCAAATTCGACGCAGCAAAGTCGATTTTAGTGCTACTTCCCTCATCGGGGAGGAGTTCAGAAGTTGATTTTAAGAGCCCTTTAGATTGATGGAACAGGGTTGGTTGTGTGGACGCAGTCGTTTTTAAATTGACCTACTGTGGCTAAATTCAACCTAACCCGTAGTGTAGACCAGGCCTTAGTGTAGCTTTGCATCCCACTCATCTCTTCCTGGCTCACTGGTATTTCTCATGGATGCCTTACCACCTCCTTAATCTAAACACTGCCAAACAATGAACTTCTAAACTTTCCATCTCACCCTCTCTCAGCTTCACAACCTGGTCTTATCCACGACTCTCTCCATTTTCTTCTCTCTTCAGGGCTCTAGTCAAATGGTTGCTTCTCCCTCTATAACATTCTAAAACTCGTTCTACCACTCTGTTCCCACTGCAAAAAATCAGGGTCACACCATAATTATCTCTCATACACCTGGATTAAATTAATCTCCTCTTCAATCGAGTGAGCAATGAACTAGTAGCATAATCTTCATCTCCTGCAGCTCTGAGCATGTCAGCAGGCTCCTCTAGCTCCCTGTCTCTTTCCACAGGATATCTTTAAAGCTCTGAGGAGCTCTACCCTTGCTGGTTCTCATCTCTAATCACTCCATGTCTGCACTGCACTCAGTCTTTTCTCCTTCCATTGTAACTTTCATAGCTTTTTTCATGCTTTTTCTCTATGGTGTATTGAGGACTCTGTTGAAATTTCAAGTGATCGCTGTAAGAGTGGGTGGTTTCCTGATCCTGCTGGCATGCTGGGTGCCTTTGTAAGGAAGTATGCAATCAGAGTCATTCTGGGAAAAAGTCAGTCTATGGTAAGGTGGGCTGAGTTTTGCCTCTCTGTGTTGGGGAGCAGCCTGCTGGGTATGTCTCTGTTTTGGGGGTTCTTGGGTGTTATCATCCTGAATTCTAAAAAAATAGTGTTATGTTGCAACCTTCCATCAAGAATATTTGTTTTTATCTGACTTCTCTGGGTGTATGCCATGAACATAACTTTCTCCTAATGCCTGGAATGACATTCCTCTTCCTGTTACAAAGCATCCCCATTCTTCTCCATTTCCCTCCTCAAAGTATGCTTGTTTTCTATCATGGACTTCCATGCACTATTTAACATAAACCAGAGTTTAATTTTTGGATTAGGATTGTCAGGAATAAGGATTTGCAGCTGGGCCTGCACAACCTCCAGTCAGCTGAGTAGCACAACTGAGGTGTAGCAAGGGTACCTGATTGGCCTAGGAAGTTAGCAAGCCTGCTCTTAGTCCAACAGCAATAACTGATCTCTGGCTGTTCAATGTACATGCCCACAGGTTCAATCCTTCCAGTGCCTGCCTTGTTCTCAGCCTTCCTCCTGTCCTGCCCAGTCTGCTCCAGCCCTGCTTTCCTACTGGTTTCCTGGCTCCTGCACCAATCACTAGACCCGACAGTCTGCATCCCAGGTTGTGACAATGATAAGGCCACAGAAGTACCTATTCTTTGGCTACATAACCCCTTTAAGTTTCCACAAGAAACATGCCTCACTTCTCCATATGGTTAGAGACACATTGCATATGTGTGGTGCTGCATTGTTTTTGCTATGGGGCCAATGGGCAGAGTCATGAATGAGTAGAAGGAGGAATCTGTCAGGTGTATACATATTTATGGGCTCTCCCTGAGCTGTCTGCCTTTATTGTACAATTTGTTGACCTTTCCATTTTAAATCTGCATTGAAGACATTCTGGTACGTCCTCATAAAAAATTACTAAGCTTTCTATTCAAAGAGAAAATTGTTTATATACTTTTCTTTTCCTAATTTTAATTGTAGTCCATTTCTGTAAAATCCACCTACTCCTGCTGTTTGCTGTATGCAGATTAATATAGTTAATGTTTGTACAGTTCTTGATCGATTTAAAGCATTATTATTATTCCTCATCTGAAGTCATAGCCATCTGTTTGTGACAGCAAAACTAGTTGGTGTGGCTTGTGATTCATTGGAGGTGCATCAGGAGCAGATGAACCTTTAATTATGAAAGATCATGGTTTCATATCCATCTCTTGTAATGAAGACAGAATGAAGAAGAAAATCAAGTCACATACTAGGGACCCAAAATCTTTAGTCACTTTTAAAAATTTAGGCCTACAGTTATTCTGTGAAAGATTTGTTTTCACTGTTAATCTGATGCTGAGAATATTAAAGGGATAACAGCAGGATGGAGGAATTTATAGACAACATATAGACATGCAGTTTTGCAAACTCTGACTTATCACGTCTCATGGTATTAGGTGTTCTTAAAGCTACAGCTTCTGGAACCATGTAACTACATAAGAATCTATTTCCTTTCTTTTCTGTTTCTGTTTCTAGGCTTCATGGTTGAAGAAAAAAACTTGAAAATGTGAACTGTAAAAGCTCAAAAGGCAAAGGAGAAACCAAAGGACCCCCAAATCTTATGACTTTTGAGGATGGAGGGTCCTGAATTTGAATGCTTGGTGTTTGGCAGTATGGGATATGATAGATGAGAAAGATATGGAAACAGCAGTACAACTCCAATGAGAGTGAGAGCTGAGCAGATAATTAAGCAGAACTGAGCTGAGATAGGATTTGGCTGCATACTCAATTTAGTCGTAGAAATGGTGCCGCTGAAGTCAAAAGAATTACTCATGAGACTAAGCCAAGCAGGAATTGACCCATAGTAGAGAACTGGCATGATGCAAAATTCCCCAGTGCTCTAATAAACCACACTTATGGCGTTCCAGTCCCACTGAGTTCAGACTCCTACCATTTGCTGCATCATATCAGGTGCTTAGAAACTATGGTGATGTCTTTTGAAACTACATAGAAGAAATAATTTGACTAGCTGTCCTTTATGTGGTGATTTTTGTAATTTGGAGACACATCCATTAGGAAGAGACCTTTGGATTATTTTTACTAGTGACTTGATCTAAATTTACAATTTTGGTTCTCAGTCTAGTGGAATAACCCAGCTAGCCTTGCCCACCTTTGCTTGCTAGAGAGAAAGAGAAGGAAGAGGGCAGGTTACAAGGAAGACAAAGCTGTAGATAGCTATTTAGCTTGCTTATGTTAATGAAAATGGAAAGATCCAGAGTTGGAAAAATGCTTTGTCAGGAAAAAAAAATTATTACGACTCTTGCCCTTGTCCTTGCACGCCTTCTTGTTTTCTGAGTACTAGATAAATCCAAATATGGTTTTATTGCACTGTTGTGATTTGAGCCTGGAATCTAATTTCTAGTTGGTTTCTTCTCTCTTATTGTTTTAGGAATGAGTCACCCAGCTGAAATTTCATTCCCTAAGAGGTTGATTCCATTGGAATGAATACATCAGCAGTGCACCACATTCAACTGGAACTGAAAAGCAGGATAAGCCTCCAATAAGATAGAGAAAAACCTTCTTTCATAAAAAACCCTGCAATAATAATTGCTCTTATTAATACTATTGCAGTAGCATTAGGAGCCTCAACCAAGAGAAGTGTCCCATTTTGTTAGGTGCTGTGTGACCACATAGTAAGAGAGAGAGACCCTGCCCTGAAGCGATCCTGCACAGTCTTAATGATCAGCAAAATCTTATTCTCCTTGTATGGATCTTTTCCAAAACTGTTTACACAGTTTAATTTAAAGTATACTAAAGTGTCACTAGGGAATGGTCAAGAACTGGGGGGGAAACACCTATAGCCAGCCTCTAAAGCACTGTCCAAACATACCAGCCGAGTTGCAATTAGCAATTTGCCAGGAACTCAAAGCAGAACTAATCAATTTTTTTTCAAAGCTCGACTCTTTGACATTTCAAATTAAAAAACAATGACGGAAAAGTTGCAAAAATGTTCACAATTATTTTCCCTTTCCTTTGACCATCCCGAACCAATAACTACATTACATAAAATGGAGCAGCTAGTAGTGGCTCTCCTCTATAATGTGGAGTGGCAGCTCAAGAAATTTTCAAACCAGAAGCATGATGTGCTTCACCTTGAATTTTCCCTCAGTTGTCTGGTGGCCTGGATCAAGATGGAGCATTGCACTTGGACCTGCAGTCTCCATGGCTTGAATTGTTCTATTAAAGCACAAGCACAGGTGTTTCATTGTACAGCTTGGTAAGCACATTTTCCACCGATGTGCATGTTAGTTTTTAAACTTTGTTTGAATGCCCTTGAAATTTGATTGGAGGGATAATCTCAAATATCCTTACTCTTTGCCAAATAAACCACTCTCTTGAAACTCCAGTACACAGCAGCGCCAAATCCTCAAGGAGTCCCTTATTCAGATACACACCCAGTGACCTCAATGAGAAGTCTAGCCAGGGACAGACTAAATAATCTGTCCCTCAATTGTCTTCAGATAAGTATTTTCAACCCTAAAAAGAACAGGAGTACTTGTGGCACCTTAGAGACTAACAAATTTATCTGGGCTACAGTCCATTTCATTGGACGCATGTAGTGGAAAATACAGTAGGAAAATACACTGCATGCATCCGATGAAGTGGGCTGTAGCCCACGAAAGCTTATGCGCAAATAAGTTTATTAGTCTCTAAGGTGCCACAAGTACTCCTGTTCTTTTTGCGGATACAGACTAACATGGCTGCTACTCTGAAACCTGTCTTCAACCCCGTTTTTAACATCAGAGCCCACAGTAACAACTAAAATAACAGGCCTAAAAGCAGCCTGACTATTAACTAGAGACGACAACAGCGTAGAGGCAGTGGGTAAAATTTTATATTGACCCATTCAGCTCCATCGCCTAGCATATATATTTTTTTATAGTAGAGTTTTAATGGAAAGAGTTGGAAGTTGTATTAAGCAGTACTGTATGCCTAACACAGAAAATCTATCACAGGCTTGATTCCAATCAAGGTGCATGGAATATAAATCAGCATAGTGTTTGACCCAGCCACTATCGCCCTTTTATATCTCATATAGAAAAGTTCTACCGTATCAAGTCACGATGGTAGTATGTAGTAGGAGAAGGATTACTTTTAGATTGTGGAAAAAACATATATATTCTATCAAGTGCCACATCGTGTAGAAATTTCTTCCCACAACAACAGAAAATAGTCACATGCAGGAGAGACAAGCTGTAGAACTTGTTTCTCTGACTGAAATGAACCCAGTCTGTTTCTAATTTGTTTCTGGCATAATTAGCACAAATGCTTAATTTATTTTAGTAACATGTTCATTTAATTCTTCCACTTCCTAGCAATGCAACCAGAAGCAACGTATTAACGATATGAATATATTAGTATATAACTGATAGGAGTCTTCCACCAACATTTTTAAGTAAAGCTGTTTGTTGATTTAATAAAATCCTTATGTGGGGTAACTCAATTTAACTTTACAATACAGTCCTCTTTTAACACATTGCTTTGCAAAGAAATATACATTAGCAATGAAAAATGACACACGCAGAGAACTTAACAAAAAAGGTCTAATATTTCAATTGATTGGAAGGGGTTACATTGATTGTCCAGTTCAAGAAGGAACTGAGAATGATTTTAAAATGCTGAAGCTTGGTGGTTTTTGACTGCAGCTGTCTTGCATATGGCAGACTGAGCATAGCTAGCATTTACACATCATACAATCTTTTTGCCTCAAGTAGCATGAGAAGTTTGTCAGGGAAGGAACAGGCCAGGTACCATAAATCATTCCCATGTTTAAAATGCATGTTTCAAGTAGAAGCTTGTTCAAAAGCAAATGAGCTTAGGCAGAAGCAAGAGTTATTCATGTAGGTTTACCTTAAGATATGTGTGATCTGAGGCAGCAAAGTGCTGAGATGCTGTTTCCTATGAAGCAAATTCTGTGCACCATTGCTGGATGCTTTACAGAGCTGAATGGGTTTCAGTGTTATTTCTTCAGTATAAGCAATACTGAGAAATCTCCTTTGGAGAATGTTGTCTGATTTCCTGTAAAGTGTTGCCACAGGCCCAGCCACCAATCAGCAGTATGAGCTTTGACCAGTGAATACCCATTATTTCCCTTCTCTGAGTCTCCCTTGAATAGACAGAAAAGTAAGCGCACAGTTCTTACGCCTTTGTGTTGCATTTAACAATTCTACCCCAGTGTCTGCTGTTCAAAGAGCAGCTTTAAGTCTTAGCATGAAAGGGATGAACTTCTTTTGCCAGATATCTTTTTCAGTGTAAGAAAAAAAAAATGATTATCCACTGAACTTAAACATTCTCCTACCTTCTCTGCCTGATCAAAGGATTTATTGAATTGTTTTAAGATATGTCTAAATATTTTAATCACTGTTTTCTTAAAAGAAATGAATACACTGGGGGAAAAATGAATTAATTCTGCTCTCAAGTGACATGGGATCTCAATAGATTTCTCTAGCAGTGTGTGAGAGGAGAATTTGTCTGCATGTGCTTAACTAGGAAATATTTTGCCATATCTTCGCAGCTGTTTTAAAAGATATATGGGGGGGGGGAACAGATATTGTTTTCATCCAGAGCTGGTTGGAAAAATAAATTTTCCACAGAAAATGTGGGCTTTTAGGGGAGGGAAGGCAGTTTGTCATGAGAGTCCATGGCCACAGTACCTCATAGAACAGGGGTGGGCAAACTTTTTGGCCCAAGGACCACATGTGGGTATGGAAATTGTATTGTGGGCATTCATGAATGCTCATAAAATTGGGGGTTGGGGTGTAGGAAGGGGTGAGGGCTCCAGCTGGGGGTGCAGGATCTGGGGTGGGGCCAGAAATGAGGAGTTCAGGGTGCAGGAGGGAGCTCTGGGATGGAGCAGCGGGTTGGGGTGTTTGAGAATGGTGGGGGCTCCAGATAGGGATGCAGGCTTTGGAGTGGGGCTGAGGGCGCTCTTAGCTGGGACTAAAGGGTTCAGAGGGTGGGAGAGGGATCAGAGCTGGGGGTTGGGGCTCAGGATGGAGTCACCGGTGCAGGCTCTGGGCAGCACTTACCTCAAGCAGCTCCCAGAAGTAGCAGCAGTCCTCCCTCTGGCTCCTACACAGAGGCATGGCCAAGCAGCTCTGCATGCTGCCCTGTCCACAGGCACTGCCCCTGTAGCTCCCATTGGTCACAGTTCCTGGCCAATGGGAGCTGTAGGGGCAGCACTTGGGGCAGGGGCAACATGCGGAGCCCCCTGGCTGCCCCTATGCGTATGAGCCGGAGTGGGAACATGCCGCTGCTTCTGGGAGCTATGGGGAGCCATGGCACATGTGGAGTGGGGCAAGCCCCAGACTCCGCACCCCAGCAGGAGCCTGAGGACTGGATTAAAACATCTGAAGGAGTGATGTGGCCCCCAGCCCATAGTTTGCCTACCCCTGTCACAGAAGATGTGCAGTCCAGCTGGGTAATGCCACTGCATTGCCTTCTCTAAAATAAACAACGGCATCAGGTATAGATATATATTAAAAAAAACCCTACCAAAACAAGACTCTTCAGTGCACATTCTTCCTGTGGGTGAGGACGAGAGAACAAACAATGTGTGACAGATTGTGTAGTCATGCTGGTTAATGCACTATGGGAAGGCACTCAGATATTATGCTGATGAACACTGTAAAATCTATACAGATTGGAATTGAGGACAATGGGGGCATGTGTCACCGGGAGTGCATTTCTAAATTGAAATATTAATGATTTTGGCCCCGAAAATGAAGTTTTTGGTTTTGGGGTATTCATTTTTTTAGGAAAAATGAAAAATGTGCACGCCAAGCAAATGCTTTGCAAAAAATTAATTTGAGCAAAACCATAATTGTCAGCCAGCCCTATTTATGGCAAAAACAGATGCTTTATTGTAGTTATTTAATGTAACTATTTGGAAGTCATATTACACACAGTGCAGTATGTGCGACATAGAAAATCATGCCCATCACTGTGGTGTCTGGACAGAATTGTAATTACAAAAAAAATAAAAAAAAATTGAGGCCTGAACCAAAGTTCATTGAAGTCTGTGGGAATTTTGCCATTGACTTCAGTGGGCTTTAGCTAGGGGCCCTAAGTATGAAGACTGTATTTTCTTCCTTGCCCAAGTAAATAGATACCAATTTTCTTCTTCCTTTTCTCTATCCTCCTTCTGCTCCTTCTTGTTGCCATTCCTGGGAAGTTGTACATGAAGAGACGGGTCTCACAATTTGTTCCAAAAGTGGCCAGATGTGAGGGTGTTCCAACATTTTGCAGAAGAGGGTTCCATAAGTGTTAGGTAGCTGCTGAGAAGTCCCTTGTACTTGTGACACACCCTAGGCATGATGAGCTCTTGTGCTTCTGTGGCAGGGAACTGTTGCGCTAGGTCAAGTTCGTGGACAGAGGGATGGTTTCTGAGATAGTCAAGCCCAATGAATTCAGAACTGAGCTGTGTTACAATCATTCATGTTGTTTGGCTTCTCCTCATTGGCTTGAGTAAAGTTTGCACAGCTGGGCCCAAATGGTTTGAAGATTAAGATTAGGGCCTTAAATTGGATTTTGCATTGGACTAGGGGGCCAGTGAAGAGAGGAACACTGCGTGATGACATCTTATTGCCCTGTGTTAGCTAAATGTCAGGGTCCTGCATCTTGTACCATCTGGATCACCATAATAGCATTCTCAGACAGCTATAGAGCATTCCTGTCATTGATTCTGGAGGTGATTCACAGGTGGCCATATCTGCATTGGAGTGGAAGGGGTGAAACCTCCTGCCTGCCAAAGATGGTTGTATTTTTGGTTACTAGAACCATTTGACTATCCAAAAGCAATGAAGAGCCCAGAGTGGTCCCAAGACTATGATCAGAGAGTAGATGCCTTTGAATGAAAGTGATGTGGTATAGGTCAGTTCTTCAAAGCATATCTCCTACTCTCCAACATTAGCTCCAACTGGCCTCAATGTAGTTTCAGCCAGCTACTGATTTCACTGAGGAACTGAGTAAGCTGTGAAATAGCACTCTATGTGTTCAGTGTGAAGATGATATAAGGTGGGGCATCCCTTGAGTATTTATAGCATACGAGACTAGTAGAACCAGAAGTATCATATAAATGTTGAAAAGGATGTGGAATCCTTGAAGGGCTCCACAAAAGAGTGCTCATGAGGCAGAAAAGCATTCATTCCTCTGTGAATCTTTCTGAAAGGAAGTTTTAGAATCACCTAAGTATCAGGCCTGGTTTATACTATGCGTTTATACCGACTTTAGCAGCATTAAATCGATTTAACTCTGCACCCGTCCACACAACGAGGCCCTTTATATAGATATAAAGGACTCTTTAAACCGGTTTCTGTACTCCTCCCCAACGAGAGGAGTAGCGCTGAAATCGGTATTACCATATCGGATTAGGCTTGATGTGGTCGCAAATCGACGTATTGGCCTCCGGCGGTATCCACAGTGCGCCACTGTGACCCTTCTGGAAGCAATCTGAAACTCGATGCCCTGGCAGGTAGACAGGACAAGCCCCTGCGAACAGTTTTGAATTGCATTTCCCTGTTGCCATCGTGAGCTCTGATTCGCACGGGTTACGGCGATGCAGTCCCAAATCCAAAAAGTAGTTTCCAGGGATGGACCGTCGGGACGATACTAGATCTGACCGCTGTATGGAGACAGAATCGGTTCTATTACCAGCACCACTTCAGAAGACAAAATGCCAAAACCATATTGAAAAAATCGCCAGGCTTTGTACAGAGTCCACAGCAAAGTGCTCTGTTGGACAAGCATAAAAAAAAAAAAGGGAAAGCCAAAGAATCAATGGAACGCTCCATGAGGAAGGAGGGGCGGTACTGAGGACTCCAGCTATTCCACGGTCCCGCCGTCTCCGAAAAGTATTTGCCGTTCTTGCTGAGCTTCCAATGCCTGTAGGGTTCACCACATTGTCAATGTGGTGGTTCGGCTAATGTGTCAATTTACCTCTCCCCCGTGACATGCAAAGGGAAACAATTCGTTGTGCTGACTTTTCGTCCACGCTATGAGCTACTGCATGCTGCTGATAGGACACGGTGCTGGGGCAATGAACAGCAGCATCCTCTCCCCTCCCGTTCCCCAGGTGGCCGACCGGTGACAGTGCAGTAGGACTGGTAGCCGTTTTTTGTCATCAGCCGTGTAGTTGTCCTGGCTGGCCTCAGATGAGGCATTGGCGGAGGCGCCAGCTTAAAAATAGGAATGACTCCCAGTTATCCGGCAGATTGGTACAGAACGGCTTGGTAACCTCCTATATAGCAACTGGGGATTGAACTCCATCGCCCCCCCACACACTTTAATGTCTAAGGAAAAGATTCTGTACTGCCTGGACTCTCATAGCAGCTGGAGGCTGCCTCCCCCTCATTTTATACTACTAAAAAGTCAACGTTTCTTGTTCTGCATTCTTTTTATTTCATCACACAATGGGGGACCCTGCATGGTTAGCAGAAGGGATTGGGAGTCGGGAAGCAATGGGTGGGTTGTTGCAGGGACTCCCCTGATGGCATGCAGCTCTTACTTTTCTGTGGGATCTGACACGGAGTGGCTGTGCTCTCTGGTTCTTGCATACACTGGTTCTCTAGTTACACCTTACCCATTTCCTAGCAAGACCTGACTCTATTTTTAGATACAACATAAAGGAAGGACTGACCCGGGATCATTCCCATTTGTTGTCTTATGGGTCGCCCAGCCGACCTCAGCAAAGGTCAGCGAGAGCACATGGCAGCAGCAGATGTGACCAGAACAACTGGTAAACAATCTTCTGCTACCTTTGCAAAGGAACTGAATTGCTGCTGTGTGTGCTGAGTACTGCTCTTCAGCGCATCCAAGTACCATGCGGTGACGTACAAAAGGCAAAAGGGGCTCCATGAGTTGCCATGCTTGGCATCTGCCAGGCAATCCAGCGGAAATAAGGGGCGCCAAATGATTGTCTGCCGTTGCTTTCACAGAGGAAGAAATGAGATGATGACACTTTACCAGAATCACCGCCGACACGTGTTTTTCACCATCATGCATTGGGATCTCAGCCAGCTTACCAATGGGGGGGGGTGAGCTGCAGGGACTTATGGGATAGCTACAGGATAGCTACCCACAGCTGCATGTCCAAATCGACGCTAGGCTCGGTACTTGAACGCAACACCACCGCATTATTGTGCTTTGTTATGGCTGCGTGCACTCGATTTATACAATCTGTTTTACAAAACGAGTTTATGTAAAATTGGATAATCTGTAAGTGTGACGTGTTACCTCAGTCTGTACCGCTCTGCTAAGGCTCACGCTTGCATCAGTAACCCCTCATGTCAGCTTGTCAGAAACTGCTGGACAAATCTTAAACCGTATGAGCACGCATCGTTTATCTCCTGCTCTAAAGCCAATACGGGAACTTTCCATTCAAAGGACACAGTTTTCCTGTTTTGATATGACGCATATGCACAGACTGCCAAACAGGATAACTATTTGCAAGCTCTTTATTTGTATAAAGAAAATCTTTTTAGGGTGTTGGTTTGGCCTACTGATTCTTCTCCCTCCTCCTCCAACTCCCCAATATGTAACATGCATGTTCTCCCAGCCATGGGGCAATAAATACATGGATGCATTGTGATGTGCTAACACAGATCACATTGCACATAGAAGTACGCCAGTAAGATGGGAAATGGATTATAGCACAATTAGGTAGTCAGTATCTTAAGGGTTGTCTACCCTATCGCTTAAGTTGATGTACACTTACAGTACTTGGGGGTGTTCATAAGATAGGATAAGGTAAGGTAAGGGGTTAAGTTTGTTTGCCTTGTAAAGGGGGAACAAAGGGAACCAACACCTGACCAGAGGACCAAGCAGGAACATGGGTGTTAAAAGTCAGGGGCGGAATTTGTTACTCGGGTTCTTTGTTTGTTTCCTCGGCTGTGAGAAAACAAGCTTTGCTTCTAATTCCTCTGCTTCAAATCTTCTCCCTAAAATCTGTGAGTACAAATCAGAAGCAAAGTAATTCGGCTGTGATAGCTTTGTGTTGTATTTACATGTATGTTTGATTTGCTGGATTGGTTTAAATCGGCGCTATTTTTAATATAGACTGTTTATTCATATTTTCTTATAAGCAGAGCTGTATTGAGTTTCTTAATGCCAAGATTACTTGTTTTTGTATTTTCTTTCCTTTTTATTAAAGGTTTTTTGAAAACTGTGGAGTTTCTTTTCCTAGTGAGGCAAGGGAATAGCAATTTCTGTACCAGGTATCTGTTCTCCCTCACGGAAGACAGAGAAGTGGATATGAAAAACGAGGAAACAACAAAGACCTGAGTAACAAGATTCCGCCCCTGACTTTTAAAAACCAGTCTCTGATTGGTCCTCTGGTCAGGTGTTTGGTTCCCTTTGTTCCCCCTTTACAGGCAAAAGAAAATTAACCCTTACCTTACCTATCTACTTATGACAGTGTGAAAAAACCATTCCCATCACTGATGTAAGTTACATCCACTTAAAGCAGTATCTGCATCACTCTCCCAGTGACATAGCTTCCACCTCTTTTTGAGGTGAAGTAATTACGTCAACAGGAGAGCGTTGTCTTGTTAACATAGCTCATCCTCATCAGCCACGCTATGTCAGTGCCACTGCTTCAGTGCAGTGGTGCTGATGTAGCACGGTAGTGAAGACAAGTTCTTAAAATAATAGCTGATACAGTAAAACCTCAGAGTTATGAACACCAGAGTTACGAACTGACCAGTCAACCACACACCTCATTTGGAATTGGAAGTATGCAATCAATTAGCAAAGACAAAAAAGCAAGTACTCTACAGTACTGTGTTAAACATAAACTGCTAAAAAAACAAAAGGAAAGTTTAGAAAAAATTGACAAGGTAAGGAAACAGTTTCTGTGCTTGTTTCATATAAATTAAAATGGTTAAAAGCACCATTTTTCTTCTGCACAGTAAAGTTTCAAAGCTGTATTAAGTCAATGTTTAGTTGTAAACTTTTGGAAGAACAACCATAATGTTTTGTTCAGTGTTACAAACATTTTGGAGCTACGAACAACCTTCATTCCAGAGGAGTTCATAATTCTGAGGTTCTACTGTACAGTCAACAGTTGTGTAAATCTGTGGCGCTTGTTAGTACAGTATTAAAATTCCTCTAAGCAGCCTGCATCTCAAAGCAATGTATACTGACTACATGGCTTGATCTTGCAACATGCTAAGCTCCCATTTAGAGCAACAAAAATTGAGAGCATTCATTTCTTTACAGGAATTACTCAGCACCTTGTAGGATTCAGCTCTTAATATCTCCGAAGTACATTTTAAGAAGAAAATGTCCCTTCAGCAATGGGACCTACATAATTCTTACTTGGATTTTATTAAGCTGACCAGTACTGCCCTAAAATTCAAGCTATTCTGCAGAAGGGAATGTCATTTCAACAGGGACTCAATGTTACTCACTGCCAGACAGGGGGATTTTAAGGCTGCACAACTGGATCGCATACTGTTTTAAAATTACCTAATGGTATTAGAGCTGGCATATCCTCAAAAGTGTTCAAAACTATGTGAGATACAAAAATCTACTCAAACACAAAAGACATAATTTTAATTGGCAGCTTACCAAGATACTACTGATATCAACAATGGGATTCTCAGAGAGGCTGCACTTGCGATCGGCACAGTTTGCTGCCAGAAAATCTGACTTGAATCAGATGAAAGTTTCTAATACTGATTAAGAAAGAAAATCTTAGAGTTGGGCAAACAGCAATAATAATAATAATGATATTTTATTTTAATTCAGCTAGGTCTGCAAAATGTTTGAAAATATGACCCATATGTTTGTGAACCAAGAATAATACAAAACAGAATATACCTTGCATGAGCGAAACATGCCTTTCTGATTATTAGGTTTGATATACTACAGCACAAGTCATTTATGGGTTAACCCCTTGTATGTTATATGATCATCCCTACCTAATTCATGTTATTAAATGGCATAGACACTGTCCACAGGTGGAATATGTGCTTGTGTGCTGACAGTTCGGACTTAGGCAAGCCCATTGAACTCAATGGAAACTCCCATGCACATGAAGGAAGTTTAGTTTAGTCCCATAGATCAGGGTTTCTCAAACGTCATTGCACTGTGACCCACTTCTGACAACAAATTACTACACGACCCCCGTGTCCTGTATTACTCTGGATTCTAGAATCTAGCATCAAGGCCGGCATTGGGGGTGGTAAGCAGGGCAATTGCCTGGGGCCCCATTCCACAGGGGGCCAAGTTGCTCATGGGTTGGCTTCAGCTCCAGGCAGTGGGATGCGGGCCTCAGCTTCTGCCTCTGGCAGCAGGGAGTATAACACCAGCCCTGGAGACCCTGTTAAAAGAAACTCACGAGCCCACAGTTGAAGAATCGCTGCCATAGACTGTAATGCTGATACCTCTAACTCACCTGTTAATGACTGGAAGTGCCAACTTCACCCACACTAGGATCGGTGAAAATCAAAACCACACTTAGATTATTTTAATAAGAAGGCAGTGGGACAACACCTTAGATACTGGGGAAAATAGAAGCTGTAAAAGTTTAATGATCATTTCAAGTACATGCAGTGCAATCCTAGAGAGAAGCATCAAGCAATTAACTGCTCATTAGCCCCAGATTTCCTCTCAGAAGCAGGTGCAGTCTGGGGTTATATTCAGTCACACTCCTGTTCAGTGCTAAGAGGATCAGTGCAGAATATTGGTTGCAGTGCCTTTACTATGCTGATGAAAACTAGATCTATATTTCTGTCTCTTCCAGTCCAGCTGATTTGGTGAGACAATTTATCCAGTGTCTAATGAAGACTAGGGCATGTATGAGGGTGGGGTGATTGAAACACTTTACCAGTAAGACTGAGATAATGGGGCAACAACCAGAAGAAAAGACAGAAATTCTATCAGCAAATTCCAACTGCTTTCTACCTTCAGGTCCTCTCTACCCTTCAAGCTCTCATCCTCCCCGCTTTGCAATATATGTATACTTCCACTCCAACCTTTGCAGTTCCTCCCCCAGAAAGTCCCCCTGCACACCAATTCCCAAAGATCAAATGTGTATTGGCATGTGCATATAAATAGTTTCCCACTCTGGGGCCAACTGGGGCCAACGAGTCTCAATGGTTTAATACCTGCTCCTATGTGCTAGTCCACTTTGAAATTCTTCTTGGTTTTTTTAATGTGTTTTTGAGACAAGGGCCCACATTTAGCCTGATTAGATATTTTTCAAATGTTTTGACTTTCAGTCCTCAGAAAGAAGTTTTAAAAGTTCAAAGTACATTTTATTTCTTACATCCTTTAAGTCACCTTAAACACCATAGGTTAGTGCAGCTACACTGGTCATCTTATTAAACACATATAAACACATATAACACTATGTAGTATGAATAACTGTGATTTCTTTTCAGAAGTTTTAATCTTAAGAGCTTTAATAGCTAAATAAACCATATAAGCAGATTGACAGTATTTGCAAATTGGACTTGTGGCAATTTAACCAGAAACGAGAGAGCAATCCAAAGTGGTTACATTGGTCTTGACCAGTTTCACGGGATTAATCAAAAGCAAGTCAGACAAAAGTAAAATAGCCCAGTTTTTTTAAAATAAATAAATAAAAAGTACTGTAAATACATAATATAAAATATAATATAAAAATGTTACATACCTGTGACCATAGGGACACCAATATTTTATGCTTAAGTGCACTGTTTCTAATTTAAGCTTCATATCTGAGGTTGCACATACTTCCTGAAACATATCTGAAAGATCTTTTTGGTTAATGAAACTGCCTTTTGAATGGTCAGCCAGCTACAGTTTTGTTCCTTGGTCATGATTATCTAAAACAATATATAAAGATACATCTCTCTCTCTCTCTCTCACACACACACATACCCCTCTACCTTTAAAAGAGCATTCTTAATGTTGCAAAGTCAAGCACTGAAAAATTAGGACATGGCAGAATTAAGGTAGCCTGTGTAACATTAATTTGTCCTCTTTGTGCATATGCATTATGATCTGATCTTCAATTATATTATCCCATTATTTTTCCACAAAACCCCTGCTTCATTCAATGCACAGGATGGATGGTGCTCACTTAATGAACAGCTATTCAATATATTTTCTCTTCATTGTTCAACTTGTGGCCCGGGCCTTATTTACTCACCCAAAGACAGAACTAATTTTCCTCATGGATTTTATTAAGGGGCTCATCTTTCTAGTCACTAAGTGCTTCACAATTAATTCTTTGATCTTTAGAACACCCCCATGTAGGGAGGGAGTGGTATTATCTCATTACAGATGGGAAACTTAATTCAGGTATTTCCTAACTTTTGAGTGCTTGATTCCACAACCTTAATGATGTTCTTTTTAATATAGTTTTTTGTGTGTAATTTCCTAGTTTTTTAAAAAAAGCAAAGTGAAAAAACAAATTCCATCATGTGCCAGCTCCACTACACAGAATTCTGCCATTTGAGGCAATGGAGTAACTGGTAGCAGTAGTACGTTATCGTCCTCTATGTGGACTAGCACTGAAGAGGAATATGAGATACTTTGCCAATTGGTTTCACAGATATTTGCTGACAGCAGAAGAATGGTCAGACTCAGGAACTGCACACCACTTTTGGTGGTGTACATTGTGTGTATATATAGCTAGACACTTCTGTGAAAAGCACACCATGTCCACGCTGAGGTGTGTAGTTATAAGCGTCAGCAAAAGGCTCTGGCAGGGGCAAAAGACTTCAGCAGCTCACCACTGCTGGATCTTTCCCCTGCAGCAAGGTTGAGCCTTTCCCACTGCCAGAATTTTTCCCTACAGCAGGGGAATGGCTCTATGAGCAAGGAGGCGGCTCCGCCAGCCTTTCCCTGCTGCTGGGATCTTTCCCTGCAGCAGGGAAATGACAAAGCCTTTCCCCACGGTCGGAGACTTTTCCAGCTAAAAATAGCAGCATAGACAGGGAGACACAGTTTGGGTGACTAGAGAGCCATGTAGGGTATGTGCTTGAGTACATATCCACACCCTTCAGGCATGTCTTTACTCTACTCACCTAAGCAGTGTCTCACTATCTCCATTGCTATTTATATATGTGCTCGGGAGGCGGGGGGCTACACTGGTACATATGCTACATGCCATCAAAAGAAGCATGCAGCTTAGATGCACCCCTGCTTCCACTCCAGACTCTGGAGCTGGTGTACTGTAATGGGTACAGTCATTTCTGCTTATTCATGCCCCTCCCCCAGATAGACCCCTTCTGTCCTGTTTGCCTAATCTGTCCTGGTCCTGTCCCTGACCTGTCTCTCTTCCCCATCAATGGCTCTTGGCCCATTCTCCTTGCCTATCCAGTCCCACTGTGTACTCTTCAAGCTTCCAATCCTAGTTCCAGTCTCCTTTCCCAGCCAACCCCAGTTCCCCCTCCAACTTCTTTTCCTCAGTCTCCTTGCCCAGTCAGTTCCAGTTTCCCCTCCTAAGATCCTTGTCAGGTTTGTCTTTTCCCTCCCCACCCACAGGACCCACTAGCTTCCAGTTCTTGGCTTCTTCCCTGGTCTTGGCTTCTTCCCAGGTCTTCTCGTCCAGTATCAATTTCCTCCCCCCGGCACACCCTTCCTGGCTGCTTGCCACAACCTCCCCACTCTCTTTTCCCAGTCAGTCCCAGTTCTCCTTCTTGTCAGATCTGTCTCCCTTCTCTCCCCATCAGCTCCCCATCTCCTCATCCAGTCTGTGTTCCCCACCAGTTAAGTGGCTCCAAGTCCACCACCAACACTGTTTTCCTTCCTGTATCCAAATCCAAGTCCATGCCCCCACCCCTGGCTTCCGATCCCACTCTCTTTAACCAAACAGTTCCAGTCTTTCCTCTCCCTACTCCCGCCTCAAGTGCCATTCTCTTTGCCTTGCCAGTCACAGTTTCTTTCTCAACCCACCATCCAGTCACAGACTCACCAAACTTCTTGTCCGAGATCCCTCACTCTCACAGACCTTGGGATACAGGCCAGTCCTCGCTTACAGACAGCCTCCCAATCTGAAGCAAATACTCACCAGCAACCGCACACCATAAAACATAAACACTGACCCAGGAACCTATCCTTGCAACAAAGCCCGATGCCAACCCTATTCACATATCTATTCAAGTGACACCATCATAGGACCTAATTACATCAGCCAAGCCATCAGGGGCTCGTTCACCTGCACATCTACCAACGTGATACATGCCATCATGCGCCAGCAATGCTCCTCTGCCATGTACATTGGCCAAACCAGACAGAACAATAAATGGACACAAATCTAACATCAGGATTCATAACATTCAAAAACCAGTGGGAGAACACTTCAACCTCTCTAATCACTCAGTAACAGACGTGAAGGTGGCAGTTTTGCAACAAAAAAACTTCAAAAACAGACTTCAAAGAGAGACTGCTGAACTCGAATTAATATGCAAATTAGATACAATTAACTTAGGTTTGAACAGAGACTGGGAATGGTTGGGTCATAACACTAACTGAATCTATTTCCCCATGTCAAAATATCCTCACACCTTCTATGGGTCATCTCTATTATCACTTAAAAGGTTTTTTTCTCTCTCCTGCTGATGATAGCTCATCTCAGTTGATTGGCTTCTTACAGTTGCTATGGCTACTCCCACCTTTTCATGTTCTCTGTATGTATAAATATCTTCTTTCTGTGTGTTCCATTCTGTGCATCAGATGAAGTGGGTTTTAGCCCACAAAAGCTTATGCTCAAATAAATTTGTTAGTTTCTAAGATGCCACAAGTACACCTGTTCTTTTTGCACAGGGTTTGTCCCCTCTGCATTTGAACAGATTACTTCCTTCTCCAAGCTGCCAGCAAAGGGATCTTTGAGTGTACAGGAGAGACAGGCTTCCTGCTCTGATTTCTGGTGCCTGGCCCCACGCTGGCCAGGAATAACTATTACAGAGAAAGTCCAAATTCATCCCTTCAGCATTAGGCTGGACAGAGCATACTTAGTTTTTCTGAGGGATGGCAAATGCACAGTCCAAGCACATGTCAGAGTTGTGAGGGGATGGATTATACTCAGTGGAGCTGGTGCATGCACTGACTTGTCAGCATTAGGAACTGTGAGAGGATGGAGCATGCTCAGTGAGGATGAATCTGCTGAGATTTTAGCTGCTAAAATCTCACAAGGGTCTGCTCTCCTACAGTTTAGCTGTAATCTGGTTGTGGTGAATGCTATGAGGCCTCACATTGTAACTTCAGTTTCCACAAACAGAGGGTGTAGGGATCCATCAGATCTTGATCATAGAAGGTGATCTACTTCTATGGCATCATTCTCCTTTTCTACCAACCTCACTGATGCCCTTCTGTGGGGTTTAAGGATTTATATGTGAGAAGGAATCAGGTTAGGGGTGTGCCAGCATCACCTTCCACTTGATGCATGGAACTTCAGGGGAGTAAGATAATGCTAACTTATTCAGCATTAGCATACTTAACTTTCTCCTTCAGGCTGTTGAATCTTCCATGCTGTTGAATCCATCTCCGTAAAGGGGTATCTCAATGGTGTGACCAGTGGAGGGGTGAGTGGGATTACGAGATGCTAAAGATGGCCCTGGCTTCCAGTGATATCTGCCTGGATCTTGGAGATCTCCTGTTTTGTGAGATGCAGGCCCCCTATTTCAGTAGATAAGCACCTATATATGAGTACAAACAAATCTCAACTCCCTAATTCAAAGTCACATCCAAAATACATTAAATCTTGACTTGTACAGAGCTGTTTATTATTGTCAGGTAATTATTGATGTAGGCTCTAGGAAACAAGCTAATCAAAATGTTGTATTCAGAAATAGCATCTCTTACAGGATCCAAAACTCCCATAGATTTCAAAGAGCCTAGAAGTTGGTCCACAGCAAATAATTCAGATAAAAGATGTTTTGGAAACTTGGAAACTTAAAGAACTGAGCAAAGTTAACATTGCCTCCCATGAATACTGTAAGGAGACATCTCAGCAGCTAACCTTCTTTTGTTTTCTTTTTTCAGCTAATTAAATCTCATACTGCAGAGTAATCACATGGTGCCAGTTTCTGCTCCCTATGACACCATAGCCTGCACTCTGCTGAGGTTGGAATAAGCAGGGAATATGACCAATGTTATTTCCTTATGTTTCTCCATCTGTCTGTCTGTATCCACAGATTGTTTCTTCTTTTATATTTAGATTGTAAGCTTTTAGAATACAATAGAAATGAATAATAATAAATAAATAGAGCACAAAAGTCCAGCAATGTCATGTGCAAAAACCTCGTTACTTTTTGTACCATTAGAAATAAAAAAATTCAAAAGGCTCAGATAATTTTATTTAGATTCCTTAGCATATTTATTAATTTACTTCTGTTAAAAAAAAATCACATTAGCCATTGTGCAAATTCCTTCCGTCCTCACTCAGACAAGTCTCCCATTGAGATCAGTGGGAATTTTGCCTGATGGACATCATCCCGTGAAGTGCTAAGCATCCCTAACTCCTGTAGACTTTCTGGATCCTGAGTAAAGTCTGCAATATTTTAAAATAATATCTCCTGTAAATGTAGCTGTTTGTCACTTCTCCTACTGCTGATTCAGCATATTGTAACCCTTTATTAGCTGTACACATGGTGATTTCAGTTTTACACAGACAACTACAAAGATCAAAATTAAAACTAACAAGTGATCCTAGTCTGAGTATACATTGCTTATCTGCTAGAGGTGAGTTCAAATTTTTGAAGATTTGCTAGTATGAAGAGCTGTAAATGGCTGCCTTAACAAAAGCACCCAACAAAACAGCTGAAGCCAAGCTCTTCAGCAGTAAAACCCAACATGGTAATTTAGGTCAGCATCTTGTTTGTGGGACACAGTAGTGGTTTGAACTTTATATTTTGTTGTTCAGTTTGGTTTTTGTTTTTAAAGTTAGGGTGATTTTTCTCTTTAAAATGTGAGCAAATGTAGAGCTTATGAAATCAAGGGACTTTTCACTAGCTGGGCAAAATTCTACCTTGATGCACCTGCTGTATTATTAGCATAGCCCTTGATTCTCAATGCACATAAAGCTCTTGTGAGATATTTTGAATTCGGCAGCACCTTGCAGGTAGGCCCCATTACAAGGTGTCTCTAAAGGGGGAGTTGTGTCCACTCTCAATTCTTGCAACCTCCCTCTGCTGTACTTTCTCATGGGGAACGTGCATTTGGATTTACATGAGGGGTAATGATGTGAGGACACCTCTTGCTAAGAGAGAGATGCCACCAGAGGAGAGAGGAAGATGAGACAACAATGTGTAGGGGTAGCACACTATGAGGATGGAATTTTCTTCCTCCATGGATTGGTCTTCAGAGCATGGAAGCTGCACCAGGTGACCCTTCCTTTGTTCCCAAAGACCTCGCCTTTCATGGAAACATTTGTTTTTCTCCAGTGTGTTTTATCATGGAGGGTAGGATATAATACATGGTGCTAATTAGGGTGTGATGGCTGCCACCTTGGCTGACACACTAGAGACTGAACTAGGGGATTTCACAGTTAAAAGCATGAACTGCTCAAGGTTGAACTAAAGCTCCCTTGCAGGTGCTATAACAAACTCATATCCTCTGTGGATCAGGCTCCAAGGGGGGGACCTGTAACACATGCTATCCTTTGGGTTGCAACAGCATAAGAAGTAAGTATAATGCAACCCATTATTTCAAACACTGGTTTTCAGAGTAGAGTCCATGGAATCATTCCTGGTGGCCCATAGAATGAAGTTGTTTGAGAGCTAAACAATGGAAGGACTGGGGTGTTTGAAAGGAAGATGGCTTTGTGAGCAGATGTCTCTTTCAAGAAGTAGCCTGTAGAAGGAGAACCTCTGATTTGATACAATGAAAAATGTTACTGGAGGGAAGGTGATCATAAGCGAAATTCAAGTAAATAACTCATTTCACCACAATTACATATGTGCACAGGCCTAATGTGAATGATACCCATTTCTTTAATATATATTTCAAACAATTATTAGAGCTTCTGGGTATTGTAACTTTGTAACTTCGTTCCTTTCTTGAGTGGTTAAAACTTCTAAAAGAACATACACAAATGGTTTCAAACATCACAAGATATTTTTCTGAAATTTTGATTTAGGACCTGACCCAAAGCCCATTGAAGTCACAGAAGGACTCTCATTGACTTGTATGGCTTTTGATCAGACCCCACATGGATGGCTGCTATATACTATATCACAGTATAACTGCAGAGTCACACTTTCTACCACTCTTCCTTGGAAGAATGGAGAGAAACTACTTTGCATTATGGGATTTTATTCTTAATTTTGTGTAGCATTGAGATGCCATGTCGTTAGGCACTAAAATAAAGTTATAAGTTGACAGACCTATAGGTAGGTAGAGAATATCTATCTCCCAGTGTCTCAGAAGTTCCTTAGGCCTATATTACAAATGATGAAACGTTACTGTTTTAAACTGTGATCATGTAACAGCTTGTTTATATGACAAGAAGCATGTGTTTGAACCCACATTCCTTTATTTATTAATATTTCACATGTAAATGTTTTTCTTTAAAAATAATCCCCCACAGCTTCTAAAATGTTCCCTGTCTGGGAACAGGCCAAGGAAGACACTGGTCCCAATTGCTCTGTGCACTGGGCTAGAAAGGAAAAACACTCTGTGCAGAGAGGAATGTGCTTTCAGGTGGCAAGACATAGTATATAGATTTTTTTTTCTCCTCCTCTAGTTTTTTGTTTTGCCTGTTACCTATGGGTATGGCCTGGTCACAGTCATTTAAAAAAAAACCCAAAAAAACCCCAAACCTGTTTTTAAAATGATTTCAGTATGTAGATAAATAAACCTTCTACTCCAGGAATGATTGGAGTTTGGTGGTAGGAACTGCAGGAATTGGATAATTTACATTTACAGCTGGCTCTGTATTTTTAAATGCAACCTACTTCACAGTGTTTTCTAAACAACAGTACCTAAGGAATTTTAGAAAAATAATGAGGCATTGTTGAGCCAACCATGGAAGTGAGCTCAGTGTTCCTGGGGCTAAAAATTCTGTTTGTAATTCTGCCTGGAATCATTTCTTGGTGGGAAGCTGAACTGAGGAGAATATCTAATAGAAGAGAAAAATAAAGAAAGGAAGTGCATGGAATTGTAAAAGTGAAATAGCAGAAGTTTTAAATACTGTGCTACAGTGAATTTATTGATACTGAAATGTTACTTAAGTGCCTATGAAGTGAATAACAGTGATGGAAATTAACTTTTCCCTGCAAAACAGAGAGACAGATTGAAATTTCAGGGGGTGGGAGGAGAGATCAGGAAATAAGGATGATGTAGTATAAAAGTTTAATATTTTTATTATCTGCATTTGTGTAGGACCCACAATGTGCTAAGGGCTGTCCACATTTACAGTCCTTGTTCTGAAGGGTTTACAATCTAAGATCCCAATCCTGAAATCAGCTCTGCTTGAGCAGACTCTTCTGATGTTGATGGGTCTCTATGCAGTGGCATAAGGGTCCACTGTTTGGGAAATGAAACTGTTGTCACTGTACAAGCCAGTTAATAATCTATTGTCTAATCTGATAGGCCCCAATTGAGCCAGGCAGTAAGGATATACTTAAGTGAATAAGCTGTACATGTGTTCTTAAGGTCAAGCAGGTACTGAAATGCTTTGCTGGGTAGGAACACAGAGCTGAATAGAGGCCCTAGAAATGTAGAGTCTTTTGACAGAGACAGGCATGTGCCTCAATTAGTTGGAAGCATTTTTAGAAGGTTCTTTTAGAACAATTTTTAAATGTATGGCCTGCAAAGCTACTAAAATCTTCATTTTCTTCTGGGAAACTGAGGATAATTATTTCATTGTTCCAGAAAAAGTACTGTTTGGCTAGATACAATAAAGCATATTTTGTGCCGCAGCTTGCCAGGGACTTAACTTTGCCAAACTTCTCCTCTTTGCTAGTTTGTCCCTAAAATCTTGGAAGAAGTAAATCTAGTAGTGTTTGTACTATGCTTGATGTCTGTGTGGCCTTTGGGCAGCCTCAAGTCTGTTTCCTTTTCTCTGACATTAAAACATAATTATACAATAATAGCCAACAGTTTCCCTCATGACTTGGTTTGCCAGTAGGATTTTTGTGTACACATACAGTTATGGGTTGTCTGGGGAAACAAGTGCCACCTGTTTTCCTCATAAAATTTTGAACAAATGTAATATTATTTTTAAGGCTGATTGAAAAACAGGAAAATAAATTAGCAAAAAAAAAAAAAAGCCCCTCTCCCTTTATTTTTGTTAACATCCAGAAAATTCCATCCCTCACACCCCCATTTTCAACCTCATGATGGGCTCCAAATGTTTTCTAGTAGTTGAGCACTGATTTTCTATTGTCAGTGCTTATTTTTTTTCTGGTAAAAATCAATTTTCTTTTGTGATTCATTTTCAAATACGACTTCAGTTCAATGAGACAACTTTTACTGGCTATTCTAATTTCCCAAGCACCTGCTCTTCACCAGCCATTTTCCCACAAATTTCACTCTACGGATGGCAGCAATAGTGTGACCTCTTGTGCACACGGCACTATCAGAAGCCAGTACTTTAAGCCTCTTGGGGCAGGGACCATCTGTCTGTTCTGTGTTTGTACAGCTTTTAGCTCAATGTGGTCCTAGTCTATTATTATGCCTCCTAGGTGCTACAGCAATATAAATATATAATAATAATTAATAGTCTTGCTGTGAACTCAGAAGGAATGATCTTTGAAGTGAAACCCTTTCAAGGTTTGCATCTGCATTTTGTTGTGAGAGAGAATAAGATCGGATCAGACTATCAAAAGGCATATTCAGTGTAGAGTTAGTGTTGAGGATAATTTGCAACTAGTGTTACGAGATGAATTCAGTGACAGCCTTCCCAGCCTTTCTGTTAATATTTTTACCAACTTTAAAGCCAGATTCTCTGATTCAAGATGTTGAAAAGCTAACTGCTACTAAAGTACTTAGCTGCTTCTAAAATTTCCAAAACTTCTTTCAAGTCCATATGTTGCCAACTCTGGTTGATGCCACTGTAGCATTGTATAATGTATTTAAGCTATTACTACACCAAAAAAACCTTTAAGGTGAGGTTAAGATTGCAGTAGCATATCAATATTTTGAATCCATGTAATTTTTCAAGAACTAATTATTTTGTATTATATTTATTGCAGTAGCAAGATTGCGATCCCTTTGTACAAATGCATATGAAGAGTCATTTTCTTAAAATCTAAAAAGAAAAGACAAAGAAATGGTGGGAACAGAAACAGAGGTGAAGTGACTTGCCCAAATTACTCAGGAGCTCAGGAGTTGAGCTGGAAATAGAACACAGGTCTCCTGATTCTCAGTTCAGTACCTTATCCATGGACCATGCTGCTTCCTCTCTAAAGTGTTATCTCTAGGAGAATGATAGTTAAAATAAAAATCAAATATAAGAACAGGAAATTCCAAATTAAGGTTAAACCTAAAAGAACATTCTTGAAATTCCAAATTAAGGTTAAACCTAAAAGAACACCAAGGCTCACCTCCTGCAAGTTGTAGCTGATTTATCAGGACTTCTCCAAAAGCCTTAGGATGCTCAGCAAGGCCCCTGTGCACCACCAAATGTGGTTCATTGACTTCTACTGTAAAGCTCATAGTCCCCTCTGTGAGCCTTGGAGGCATATGGCTTAAAAGCCTAGTTAAGCTCATTTGGAAGTGTACCCAGAGCCTTGCTGGGCTCTTTGGGCTTCTCCCTGGCATACTAAATTAGTTTTATTGACAAATAAAAAACTTATGGTGGCTCAGGCCCCAAACAGTTTAAAAGTTCATAGGTGAGAAAGGGATCCCCTTTGAGCCAGATAAGGTCAATTGCGGGATTCTTGTATCCCACAGCTCTCAGAAGGCCTTCAGGAAGATACTTCCTGATCCCTGTTCCCCAGTTCTAACCCCTGCAACCTCTCTCCAATGCTACAGCTTCCTTAAGGCCTGTTGGAACAAGGCTCCTTTTCTGTGAACTTCGAGATGACAATAGGAAGGGAACTAGATGAAAACAGGGAAGAGCAGCAGTGGATCCTTAGGAGAGATTTGAAATGCAAAGAGGGTTTCAGTTTTTTTTTAATATGAAAAAATTATTGATAATATGAATATTAATAGAACTGTTCAAAAAAATTTGCAAGAATGTTTTGATTTTTATTTCACACAGAATGGAAATTCTAGTTGCTAGCCACCTCTACCATTACTTATTTATTCTTTCTATTTGTTTATGATGTAGTAACAATGCAGGCAGTTTGCAGGATGAGGGATGTTCTAGAGACAAGCATCCACAATCTTACCTCAATTAAATCTGCATAAATCTGCATATATTCAGGGTAACACTATTTATATCAGGAGGTGACACTGGATGCTCACTGCCAAAAGTTAGAACAGAATCTCCCCTGGTCAGTCAGGTTTTTTCTACATAAATCTCTTCATTAATGTTATGATTAAGAGAACACACTTAGAGAAAATGGAAAATTTTTCAAAAGGCCTAACTCCTATTCTTCAAAAGTGACTTTGGCACACAGAAGCCTAAGTTCCATTGACTTTCAGTTCTAATTAGGAGCATAATTAGAGCTGGGCAAAAAAATTTTACTGAAACTTTTTTTGATGAAAAATGCAGATTTGGTGACACTGAAACATTTCATGACTATATGTTGATTTTGGCAAATTGTTTCAGTTGGAAAAACACTTAAATTCCAAAAATTTGAAATGTTTAATTTCAGCATTTTTTTGAATAAAAACTTTCAATTTTTTAATTTGAAATGACTTCTCATTTTGAAATTTCCTTTAATTTAATTTTAAACATAAAAAATTAAAACATGCTCAAAATCTAAATGAAGCATTTTATTTTGGGTTGATCAGAATGTTTCATTCAACCCCAAACTAATTGCTTTTGCCTTTTTTTGATTTGCCAAATTTTTTAAAAATGTTGTTGTTGGTTAAACTCCAATTTTTTTGAATTGCTAGCAAACTGAAAAATCTATTATTTGCATAGCTCCACTCCTAAGTCACTTAGATACTTCTGAAATTTTACCCACTGTCTATAGACCAAAGATTTGTGTGTTATATGGGATATGGGATATGATGTATGGAATGATCAAAATAAATGAAAATACCATATGTTAACAATACTTACTAATGGTAACTGAAGTGCGTGATAACCGAACCAATTCACCTTTATTTTGCTGAAGTATAAAGCTCAGGGTGAAGATTTTACTCTGATCTCTCTCTGGTATGATACACTACAGAGTTTCAAAGCTGGTGACAGAAGTTTCCTGTGTTCTCTGTTTAATTATACTGTTCCCTAAAATTATGATCCACAGACAAGCTGTAGGAAAGTGAAATGGGTGTATTAACCATTTCCTGGGAGGCATGGTTGACTGCAACGCCTAGCCTGTTTTTTTTTCTCTTTGAGCTTTATAGCATTGCTTTAACTCATCTTCAACAACTGCCTTTTGTTTTGGTGTGGCATAGGATAATCTTGATATATGCAGGTTTAACCAAGAGAGAAAAGATATTGGGGTAAAAAGGATTTGAAAAATTCCTGTATCTTTAAAGAAATCTGACAATAACAAATAACCTGTTTTAAGAGAAAGTAAATACTTTTTAAAATATCAGTTATGCAAATTGTATAGTCCAGAGAGAGTGGGTGAATAACATTGATTATTAAAGATATCTTATTTTCTTGATTACTGTAAGTTTGAGTTTTCTGTTTTTTTGCTATAGGACAAGTAAGGTACAGATGGGGTTGTGGCTGGAAAGTCTAACTCATGAGTCATACAAATGGGTAAACCGAGGTACAGAGAAACCAAATAATTTGCTCAAAGTCACACAGTGAGTCAGTGGGAAGGTGTGGGAATAGATCCTGAGAGTCCTGACTTCCACTCTGAGTGCTACACAGTGCTGCTACCAGGAGAGGATTTAGACTTGTCACTATATCAGCCTAATATCTTTTTATAATCAGCAAATTCCCTTTTAAAACAAAATCACTTGGAAACCTTTCCAGAGCAAACTTTTCTATATTCAGACCAGTTATGTTGAAACACAGTGTTTTTTTTGGTGGCAAATCAGACTGTTGGCTAGTGTTGATGGCTGTACAGCTATGGGCACAAAACATCTGGAAACTGTAAATCCAGAGGGGAAAAGATCTCCTCTTGTCCTACGTAATTAAAAGCTCTTAAAATTTTACAAGATAGTTTGTTTTCCAGTTGGGTATTCATTCCTTGGAAGCAAAAGCTTTTTTATGCTTTTTGTATCACAGTGAGGTAGTGTCTATGAGAAAATAATCCTTTTCCATTCTTTCCTCTCCTTTGAATGTCCTTTTCACCAAATATCTTAAACTATAAACTTTTATCATCATGATAGTTACTTTGGTTTATTGTAAACTCCATTTGTTGTTTAATCACTGCCTCTAATCTTGGAAGACTGGGTTCTGAAAGCCCCTAGAACATCCTGATCCTTGCCACATCATTTTCAGTGAAAGATGTAATAGTTTATGAATGGGACTTGTCAAGCAAGAAAGACAACCACAAATGTGGATGCAAACATAACATTATAGGGGTGGAAATACTGTGCCAGTGTTGGCTATTTTCTTTTTGAAAAGCTGGTCTTAAGTAAACTTGAATGATTGATAGTCCTTTAATGCTCTAAACACTGACCAGAAAAAAGCATAAGGCTTATATTATTTCCATTAGCAAGCTGGCATTAGTAAAAAGTAAGAACCAAGGTACAGTAGTAAACAAGGTTGTGAAAATATTGGAAAAATTTTAAAGGCCAGATCTACAGCTGGTATATCAGTAAAGGGGAGGGCACCTGGGACCTATGCATAGGTGACTCTGGAATCCCACAGATCTCTTGGGATCCACATAGTATGGGAGTGAGCCTCACATTGTAAGGACATGGGCCCTGCCCCAACTCTATTCTAAAGGATGCTGCTGCTGCTGTTGTTTTGTCCCATGATAATCATATCAGGCCATAAAGTTTGACAGTGAATTCAGCAACCTGTACAGGGTCCTTTGTAAGAGCATGGTATAAGGGATCCAATCTGAAAAACTTCATTTTCCTTACAATGCTACATTCAAAAGCATGGGGAGGTGATAGTGGATGTTGTTTTCTGAGAAGCTTTGATATGAGAAGATCTTTAACCTTTTGACCATTTATTTCAGCTGATATTTCCCATGATAGGATATTAATACATCCACCATTGTCATTCCAATCTGAGCTGCCAATTTTGGCTAGATCAGCTGCTACCTCGCTCCCGTATACACCAATGTGTTATGAAATCGACTGAAAAGTCAGTTTGTTTCCTCACTTTACAACTCTCTATTTCTGCTCTTCTTATTTCTTGCAGTGCAATGAAAACAGTTTTCTGGCTGGCTGGCTGGCTGGATCAGGGAGGAACTCTTCAGAGGATCCTTGTGTAGATTTCCTCCCCAAAATCTTCCTTGGACAGGTGTTTCCGCATGAGGGTGATACAGCCATGGGCTTGCATCCGTGACCGCATACCTGACCAGATATTCTATTGAGTCTATTGATGCAACTCAAATGTTGCATCTGTATATGAGTATTGTTCATATCTGGATGCAGTAGTCAAATGTTACAGGGCCAATTTGGCTGCAAAGAGATGCCCCCAAAGGATCTAAGCAACATCAACACAGACCTCCGCCTCTGAAGCTGTTCAAGGCATTTGGTTTGGGATGCGAGAGAGTAAAGGAGAAGGGCTGAGTAACATCATCCTTTGAATTTGAAGAACAGAAGTAGGAAAAGGGGGTTCTGCTGGTATAAGTGGGATTTCTGGGGGATCTATAGCCCGGTGGGGGGCTCTGCAGGGATCTGCTGCCTAGTAGGTTGCTAGTGTTTCTCATCATCATCATCATCATGTTCCCATCATGCCTCTGGCATTTAGGGCCGCAACGAAGCTCTTCCACTCCTGTCTGTTTCTGGTAAGTCTTTCAATGGTTCCTCAGTTGTGTCCAAGGTTTTTCAGCAGTGCCCCGCAAAAGTTTCAATGCTTAACAAACTCTGTGTCTCTTTTCCTCTGTCGGCCCCTGCACTTTTCCTCTGGGAAACCCCTAATCCAAGGCTGCTTACGGAGACCACACAGGCTGGAAAATTGAGCCAGGGCATTCAGCTTCCTTTTGTGCAGCTGCTCTGCAATACAAAGGCCATGTTTACACTACGGCACTACAGTGGCATAGCTTCAGCACTGTAGCTATGCCTCTGTAAGCTGGTAATGCAGACACAGACTCCAGCAACAAAGGGTTTTTTCCATCACTGTAGAAACTCCACTTCCCCAAGCGATGATATTAGATTGACAGAACCATTCTTCCATTGATCTAACTGCATCTATGCCAGGGTTTATGTTGGCATAGCTATAGCACTCAGCCTTGTGGATTTTTCACACACTATGTCAACCTACATTTTCATTGTAGACCAGGCCAAAGGAACATCAGAACAATTTGATAGCCCACACAAATGAGGAGGCTTTAAACCACATACTACCTCTTAATGACTCTCTGGGTGTGATGACTTCATGGCTTCTTTAACTCCCTCTGTGCGGTATTTCAGTGGTACTTATGCTTTAGTGACTGCTCAGATGCAAGCCATTTGCACCTTTCACTATTACACTGTAATAATTGTGTCATCACATGAATTGTTTACAAAGTAGCTCACCCGTCATCACCTATCCTGAATTTCTTAGCACTGGGATGTCTTTGCTACTGAGTTAACTTGGGTGCTTTGCACCAGGGCCTGACCATCTTTGTTTGCCTAGCCCAGGTGGAGCAGCCACAATGCAAAGCCATACCTGAGTTACTGTCCTCACTGGTGCTGCTCTTACCCATGTGTAATGCTAAAACTTCTCAGGGCATAGTCCATTGTTCTTTGTGCTGGGGTAAGCTGAGCTGCTCTCATTCTTTCCCAGTGAATTGTGGGAGAACTTATCTGTCCTTCTGGGCACATAGATGGAGTTGTGTGAAGGCACTGGAGGACTTTGAGCATTGGACTGGTTTAGTCTGTGTGCTCACTGCAAAGTGGCATGTATTAGCCACCTGAGTGAAAGCAGCGCCCTAGCTTTAGCCTGCAGCCCCGTGCAAATTGGATTACTCTGGATTGAAACCACCACTGAACTCAGTTGAGAGGTTTTTGTATGTGACCAGAAGGGACATCAGGAGCAGCTCCTGAGTAAGAGATTGAGTTAACTCTCCGGTAAAGATGTGACACAAGAGGCTTCTGGAACAGCTGGCTGTGCAAGACTTGTGAGTATATCATTACTTTCTAAAACATGTATTCATTTCATTCTATTTTTAATTGTATTAATTTTAATTAGGAGCAGGATTCATTGTGTTGAGTCATTCTTCAAAAAATGTGAAATTCAGCTATATATGCAGGATTAAAGGAATCTGAATTTATTCAGAGTTTTAAGAACAATCAGAGTGGATTAATATTTGTGTAGGGAATAAGGAATAGTACTAGAAATTAATTAAAAATGTTTAAGGGTTTTTTATAGGTCATTTTAGCTGAATCACACTGAAGTAATGAACTATGAAGAGCCAGGTTTTTAATGTAAATCTGGAGCATTTAGGTATTTAAATTTTGTCCCACCTGAATATTTATTTATTCATTCATTCCCTCCATTTTTGAAATATTTAAAACTGCCTTTTATCCATACCAGTATATTCCTATTCTTGATTTTCAGTGGTAGGGGATTTGATGATATTCAGAAGACTTACTCAGAGGCAACTGCTATTTCAGACTGTGCATCAAATAATTACTGAATTTTTAAGACCATATGATTTTTGCCTCTTTCAATTGAGTATGCCTGATGCTACAATATTTTCCAAAATTTAAAAAGGAAAAAAAATTCCATAAACCTGTCATGAATACAACTGGTACTAACTGAAATTGTCGCCAATTGTCCTTGAGGACTAACAGACATATTGGAGCATAAGCTTTCATGGGTGAATACCCACTTCACCAGACGCATGTGGTGGAAATTTCCAGAGGCAGGTATAAACCTTTATACGACCTTTAACCTGCCTCTGGAAATTTCCACCACATGCGTCTGGTGAAGTGGGTATTCACCCATGAAAGCTTATGCTCCAGTATGTCTGTTAGTCTATAAGGTACCACAGGACTCTGTCGCTTTTTACAGATCCAGACTAACATGGCTACCCCTCTGATAATTCTCCTTGATACATCAAGGCCAAGTAAAACTCTCTTATTTTATGGTCAGGGTTGACAGGAGGCAGGTGCACAGTTTGGATTGCTGCTGCTTATAACAAACCTATTATGTCATCAAATGGAAGGATTCAGCCTTCAAGACTGCTAGTGCTATCTTTCTTGAGCCCTACACTCAGTTTAAACACTTATTTATACAAGAAATATAAAACAAATAATGAAAAACATACATGGTTTTTCTTTTATTTGACAGCTGAGAAATTGAAGTACATTAATAAGCCAGATGCTCAGCTGCTGTAAAATTGTGAAATGAAAAATACTGCATCCAGAACATTTACTGAGGAAATGTAAATAAGCATACTTTGGCCAGGTCACCATCCTTACTTTTGCAATAACAAAAAACCATAGGATCTGTTGTATTTGTGTAGTGAGGAACTTGTAATTACCCATAGTCAGCAGCAACAATGAATTCTTTTATTTTGTTTTGTCCAAAACAGAAAAAGTATAAATGAACTGCCTGCTAGCAAGGAGAGAGCTAAAGTCAACCTTGAGCAAATCCCTTCCTTTGTAGACAACTCCTCAAGGGTACGAACAATAGCACTTGATGATCATGTTCCCCTGGATAAAACTATAGTGCCCCCTATGCATACATAAGGGGATGTTTAATGACCACAAAAGTAGCTTATGATGATGTATTTTCCCAAATTCAACAGCAGATCCAACAGTGTAATGTCCCTTAGTGCCATGTTGGCTTATTTCTATTACAGAGGGAAGAGTCTGACCCACTGAATCAACAAGAGCATTTTATGCAGCGCCGTGAGTTTTCCTTGACTGCCTCCTTCCCAAGGAAAGTGCAGCACCTCAGCTTATGAGACCCAAGGAGTGTACAACACAAGTGGCTGCAAGTGGTCAACCATAAAAAATCAAGTTATCAGGAATATCGCCTCCGCCGTGAAGAGGATAACTGTTTGTTTGTAGTCATAAGTATACTGAACGTGTGCTTTCAGATTAGGGGAGATACTGAGACTATGATATGAAGCAAAATAAAAGCACTGCCTCTGAGCAGTGCTGTTTTCTTTTAAGAAATTGGCCTGCAATACTGAGTGCTGAGATTTGCAGGTGAGAAGAGACAATGAAGTTGGGCTCAGATTCCCGAGCTTTTATTCTTTTCGATAAAGAAATAATTCCATATATTTAGACAGTAGCTACCTCTGCACTAAATACCATGCCCAAGCCCAAGCCCATTCTATCAGATAGCTGGCTCATAGGAATCATTATTCATCTACTGCAGTTATTATCTGGAATGATATTCACATGCACAAATTATAAAATCCTGTACTAATTAGCAAAACATATAAACATATAATAAAAATATTGTAGCCATGGCTGGAATTTGGTTGTGTAGGAGAAAGGTGGAAATATGTGGGCCATGAGAAGTGATGTGATTTGAGGAGAAGTACAGATGAGTGTAGATGGGATACTGAATGACTTATTTGTTTATTTCCTTGGCTTTCACAGTTTACCTTGGGTGGACAGCAGTCTGGCAATCCAAAGCTAACAAAAGTCTTTCCGTCTGGGTATTTAGGACTTAATGCTGTTCCCCTGGAAGTAAATGACACATTTTGGTTTATTTCTATGGGTGCAGGATTGGCCTTTAGTAATGTGTATTACGCTGTGTACTTAGTCACTGGAATTTATAGATTCTCAGATGAAAAGCAATCACTAAAAAAAAGTGTAGTCTTGCTTTATATAGTTTTGCTGTTCTGAAAATGGTGCCAATAAATATGCAAAGATTTCCTCTTGATTGCTTCATACAAACTATAATTCTATCAGTCTTTCTAAAGTAAAAGAATGCAATGTGCACACAACATTGGAGTTGCTTGTGTAATCTACCCAAATTATAAAATACTGCATTTTCTCTCTGTAGCACAAAATTCAGATTTTGCGGGTGGGTGCTACAACCAGAGCTCCAAACCTATTACTCATGTGCTCTTCTTTAAAATGATTCTATATCACTAGTCTCACAGTTCAAAAAAATGTTCATTTCATTAACAGAGTAAGTTATATGAATAGCAGTGCAGGAAAGCAATACAGAAAGTCTACTAAGCATACTGAAATTACAATTATATTTGTCAGTGCAAAGAGTTAATGACCTCACTGTCTTTTACACTGACTTATTTTGCAGGACAACTCACCACACACTCTCAATGAGGGATTGTTAATGCAGCCATATCATATATGATACTCTATGGATGCATTGCTCTTTTACATGTTCATATTAAGCACATGATTATTTTCAAAACTGATAAGGTTTCTCTGCTGTCCTGAAGATATTTTATTCACAGTATTATACCATGTAAGTATAGTGAGCCAGATTCATGGGATACATTCAGGCTGCTTTGTGCCTCTCCACTATTGACCATATTAGGATTTTGCTGAACTCACAAAAGTACCTTCTCAACCACACTACTCTTTGGCCCAAATTAAGTAGTGACATACATGGGGTAAGAGCATAAGATTGTTCTGTCCCCATGGGGGGTAAATTAAACAATCTGATTGTGGCAGGTTTGTAGGAGAATGTCAGCTTTCAAGTAAGGTTCTTGTCAACGCATGGAATTGGGCATAGCTGTTCCAGAATAACTCCATATGTGGGCACTTTTATTCCAGATTGGAGTGCCTCTTTCTGAATCTATTTAATTTGTGGAAGTGGATTAAGTGAAATCAACAAAGGCAGTCTTATTTCAAAATAAGGTGTTCACACTTGGAACTATTCAGGAATAGCTATTCCACTTTCAGTTCATATCCTACCTAGTTTCAGAATAGCTTTTATGCGTAGACACTCTAGAGTGGCCAGGTACCCAGTTGTCGACCACAAAATCCAGTCTAAAAGCCCTTTTCAATGAAACACCCAAAAGTCCAGTTACTGCAGGTTGGGGAGGCATTGAGTCATCACCCGTGCAAGCCCCTGCTCAGCTGGGCTGCCTCCTACCTGCATTGGGCGGCTGCAGCTTCCAGTCCTGGCTCTGTATGCGAGTTCCTCCCAACCTACGCAGTGATGGGGTGGAGAGGGGAAGAGCAGTTAGTGATGGGGGGTGGGGTAAAGAGGACCTAATGAAGGGATGGGGCCTCTGGAGGGAGGGGCAGGATTGGGACCTCAGAGAAGAGGCAGGGCAGGGGTGAGGCCTATGGACAGGGGTGGGTTCTGGGGAGCACAAGGTGGGGCAGGGGCAGGACCTCAAGAGGAAGGGGCAGGGCAGGGAAGGTTCCAGCACTCCTGCTGGAGTGTCCGGTTTTTATATATTACAAAGTTGGCAACCCTAAGACAATCCCTTCCATCAATTTGCACCAACACACAGTTGCTTACACTGATCTGAAGTACTGATATGCAATAGGCACCATAAGCTATCACCTCTGAATTTATAAATCCAATTTTTATGTGGCTAATTGTAAATATTTGGTAAAGGCTGCGTAAGACAACTGGAGAAAAAAATATTATGGGCAGGCTTTCCAAGCAATGTATTGTTGTTATTTTTTGTACTGCAGTAGTGCCATAAAGCACCAGCCATAGCATGTTAAGCACTGTACCTATATATCACAAAAAGTGGTCCCTGCCCCTAAATTGATTGCAATCTAAGAATAAGAAGAAACAGGATGTGCATTCAATAAACTGATGTTAGGATCATGAGGTAACAGTGACATGAATATGATCAGCATGACAAACAGCAGCTGAAGCATATTGGCTGGATAAACAGTTTAGGAAAAGAATGACATGCTCATGGTGTGTCCAGTTGGTAAAGGCAAATACCACAGTGGTAAGAACAAGTCCAGTAATGGTGTATTTAGTAATGGTATGCATGTAAGCATATGGACCTCTATGTTTTTTGAAAATCTGGTCATATAATCACGTCACCGAAATAGGTTAACAAATGTAGATCTTTTTTCTCTCCCGTTAAAAGATGGGAAGTAGGGATCAGCTAGTTCAGAAGCCTTGTCACCTGTGAATTAAACAAGATGAGGAGTCATTAGGAATTCAACCTGAGGTTCAAATCCTTTGGTGTTGAGGATCCAGGCCAATATATATTGCTTTTTCCAATGCACAATACTCGCTTTCATGAATCACCTGTTGCTGTCATGTCACTTATTTAGTATTATAAAGCAATGTTTGTGGGTTGAAAAGTTGAGGCCTTACTTAGTCCTTAAGTATTTCACTAAATTCCATCCTGAGGCAAAAATGGAGTGAAGACCTCAGTAATTTTTTCCTGTCTGTAATACTCTAGGAGAAGATTGCAAATAATTTTCCATTTGACAAACTTTGTTGATTTTTTTCCCCCACAGTGAAATTGGAATTAACATAACTGATTTTATTTCAACTTCAGCTGAAATAACACTTTATCTTGCCAAAGCACATTTGCTTGTGCAGTGCACCTGCTTCATCAGCGATGTCAGCACAGCTCTGAAATTGTGATTTCCAAATAAATACTGCTGCAGAACCAGTAGTGAGACCAGAAAATATAGGGCCAAGTGTGCCTCCCATGTTAGAAAACCATAGAAACCAGAGTAAGCACAAACTGGGTGAGGTAACTGGGATAGTATCTAACAGAATCTCCCCTATGGGGGTGGTCTGAGCACTGTTACTTATGGGCCCGAGGGTGTTGCCAGCAAGTTGCAGAGGTGCCAAGAAACTGTTAGAAATCTCATTCCCAGTCCTGCAGCCCTCCTGGCATTTATGTACCTCAGGGCCCAGTGAGAATTTCTGGGGCTTGATCTGCTTGTTCACTGAATGGTTGAATTGCAATCTGAGGTGCATGTGTGCGAGTGAGCATGCATATGTGTGCAATAAATATATATCTGCTATATCCCAAAACCTACATTAAAAATAATGTTAAGGTCCCAAAGTAAAGCACTCAAAAGTTTGAAAATGCCAGAACTATGATAGTCTTTAACTGCAATGTTCACGTACTACTTTTTTTCTAGGACTCCTTCCTCAACATTTCTTTTTATCCTCTTTTATCCAAGATGTGGGCCTTGAGTGTTATTTACTGCACACCATTCAAAACCTGAACCAAACATAGAATTAATTATTTCCTCCTGGGCATTTCTATGGTGCTTTTGCCATAGTATCTGACTGCTCCACAGATATTTATCTTCCCTATAGCCTGGTGAATTGAGGCACAGATGGACTAAGCCTAAAATCATCAGAAGTGTCCACTAACTTTGGGTGCCTAACTTGAGGTACCTAGGGGACCTGATTTTCCTGCGTACCTAACATTTTAATGTTTTTGAAACACAGATCCAATTGATTTCAGTTGCAGTTGTAAACACTCAGCACTTCTGTAAATCTGGCCCCACTTGTCTCATGTTGGGCACCCAGAAAATGAAGAACACATAATTAATGGTCACCTGTGAATAGTTTGGTTTAAGTAGCTTTCCCAGCTTCTTACAGGAACTCTGTGACAGAGGTAAGGATTTAATTATGGCATTTCTTAACTTTTGAGTGTTTGACCATTCAACCTTAATGTTACGTTATTGGAGGTTTATAGTATGTAATTCCTAATTAAGACAACAAACAAAACAGAAATTCTATTCTGTGGAACCATGTTGTTGATTCTCAACTTGGTTCATCAGCATGATTTGAACCTTTAGGTTCTTCATAGTACAGATCTCTACCACACTAACTAATGGAGTAACTAGCAGCTGTAGTAGTTTGGGTATGTGGGGCAGGAAAGATTTGGAAGTGTGAATTATCTAGCAAAAGGGGCTTCTTTTTTTATTTTCAACATCTTCAAAAAAGTGCACCTGTCTTGAAACTTGGCAGAATTGCTACATTTCAGGTGGCACAAAATCTTCCAAAACCAAATTGTTTGTTGAACAAATTCAGAGACATGTTCCTCCAAAATATTTGATTGCTGTGACACAGGTCTCTTTTCTCTCTGTAACTTACATGTGCTTATTCTTTTCTACTGTTACATTTTTCCAGCTCCATGACCATGGAAATACTGTGGGTGGATCCCTGGGGCTCAGTGTGCTCCACAAAGGCACAGGGTTCTGTACAGACTTTATTGCAGGATAAGTGTCTAAATCTTGATATTCAAACTTCACATCAGTGCTTTGTATGCAGCATGTAATTTCCAATGGTAATTTATTTCAGCAGCTGAATTTTTCTGTAATATCAAAGTGTCATTTATTACAAAGTGATATTTATCTTTACCAGGAAACAGGACACTTCTTAAATGTATCTTCCCTTATCAGGGAATTTGTTTCTATAATAATTTAACTGAAAGTAGTCATTGATTTGTTCCATGAATATGCCTAAGTAGACATAAATGAAATACTAAGAAATGATCATCCTGTATGAGCTGTGCTGCAAAATGCTTGCAATTTTTGGGAAGCATTTTTCAGCTTCTTTTACTCAGCAACATTGATTAGAGATCACAAAGTGCATGCCTGGCTGGCTGGTGATAATATTTAACATGATATCATTTGTTTCAGAAACCACCTCTGCAGTAAGAATAATGAGGTGTGATGTCTCTGGAAATGGATGTACCAGCTATAGAGTGCCTATCATTTCTTATTTCATCGTGTGGAAGTGCCATGAAATAGTAGTAATAAGCTGAGGAAAGTTGAACTTTTTATCAAGCTTCTGTCTCTTCTTTCAGGAATGGGGTAGTTCTCTATAGTGATGAGTTTCTGGCTAGCTCTTCAAATCCTTTCTGTTAGTACATGGTAATACAAGGTAGAAAGATTTGTCCTGCTGTTTATTTCACCTGTTCATGTATTAGAGATATTTCCTATCATAAGCTGACATGAGCAAGTTCTGCCCCTATAGAAATATTGACACATTTTAACAGAACAGTGGAGATTAGTCTGGGACTCTGGAACTTGCTTAAGGCTGAGATTTCTTTTCAGGGGATCTATTGTCTCTTGCCATTTTTTAAAAAAAGGGTTTTGATAAATGTGTAATTTTTGCTGTTGCTCTGCACCTTGAAAGCTTTGATGTGTCAAAAAGGGAAAAAAAGGAATAAATGGCTTGATACTCTGCAGGGTAAGGTGCTCTCTGCTCCCATCTGTTGGTAAATAGGAGGAAGAACAGCCACAGAGCTGCTTCACCTGCATTAACTAGTTCCCCAGGATTCCAGATGGACAGAAGTCCTAAGGGTAAGGAACTCTCTGCCCTCCTCTGTTGGTGAACCAGGTGAAATACAGCTACAGAGAGGGCTTTGTTTGCATAAGCTTTCTACCCTGAAGTCCTCTAGTGACACTTTGGGAGCCACCATAACTGTACACGAACTCAGACTTGGTTGGGTGCTGGAACTGAACTGAGGTGTGCATCCCTGCTTGTAAGGAGTCTGTTCAAGAGTCCTATATGCTATTGTCTCCTTCACTGGGGTTCCTGTGCTGTTGACCCCCTGACTGTCCAAGCACAAAGTCTTTTGACTCATGTGGTGCAGGTCCAAGCCCATTCATTTTGCAGCATTGATGCAGCTGAAGCCTTGATGGTCAGGCTTATGTGTGGAAAGTCTGCCATCATTATCCTACAGTCCCCTAGACCTGCATGTCCTGGCCCTTCTAACCCCAAACTTCTCACTTAAGGCCCAGGAACTGGAAACATCTCCTGGTTCAAATGTAGCAGCTCAGAATTTAACCCTTCCTTTCCATGCAGACTATTCAACTGTAAACACAGTTAACCTTATGTGTTAGCTATGGCCAGAATAATGAAGAAACCATACACCGAGCATGCCACTAGCTAGCTAGCAAGAGGAACAACCTGATTCTAGTAAATATGTGATGTGAGGCAGGCAAGACATTTGGTCACCAGACTGCAGGCTCTAGTTCCAGCACCAGCACCATGCGCTGAATCATCCTCATGTTTCCTAACCATGTTAAAACACTGATATAAATATATATCCTGGTAAGATAAAGTAAAATACTTCTTAAAAAATATCTGGAAACATTTGGATATTACAGAGTGGTTAGAGGTCAGATATTTGAATTATTGACCTTCCTCTGAACATTTGACATCTGGAATTTTACATTAATTCCTTAAACAGCCTGCTTCCTAAGCAGTATTACTGCAGAAAACATACTGTCAGCTAATTAGATTGACTGTTAAAGTGTTGCTCCTAGAAGTGAAACCCTGTATAGAAAGGGGAAAAAGTGATCAGGAATGTAAATAAATATCAGTGATTAGCATCTATAATATTTGTTTGCTACGTAGGAAGACTATGGAGGAAGGTTGTGTGAAATGTTCACAAACAGATTTCACCCAGGCACAGAGGGCTCATGCAAAGTTCTCTGTGCCTATGCTGAGGAGGAGGAGGCGGGCTATGTGGGAGGCAGCAGATGGAGCAGCCACATGGCTTTGTCACCTTCTGCACGCCACACTGGAGTTTTCCATGTCAGCTCCACATCAGCCAATGTAGAGGGCAATGCTGGTGCAGGGGACAGGAGGGGCCAATGCTGTCTGGGATTAACCTATGCAACCAGCATGGAGAGGGGATTTGGATGTTGAGCGCACTGGCTGGAACGCAATTACAAGAGGAGGTCTGTGTTGCAGCCCTGTAACTTTACCCTGATTAGAGATGTTGGATTGGTCTTTTCCCCCACAAAGCCTTTGCACGCTTCATCCATGTACAGTGTAAACAGAAATATTAGGAATTCACCTAGTTCGATTTGCTATAAACTTGAAACTTCAAACTTTAGGGCTCTTGAGCAGGGCTCCATGATTGAGTTATGGTTTCAGTGTGAAGCCAGGAGAAATTAATCTACTTCAAACAATTTTGGAGTTAATTTGAACCTGGAACTCAAAGCAAAAGTTGAGAGGTACAATTCCAGAAATATTGAATGAAATGAAACATTGTGAAGTGAAATGACTGAGTTTTGTACAGCTGTGTTTGATGTCACTGGACCTCTCCACAGTGTAAGGTACTAGTAATCATGAAATCCAGCTGGGTTGTCTTATAGATTTAGTAGAGGTGAAAGTCACTATGCTGTGGTGAGCCTAACCCTCACTCACAAGCCAGACCTAAAGGTAGTGATGTCAGTCAGGAGATAAGAGGGAAGGCCCTCTCCTGGATCAGTAACTAGTTAAACGACTGGAAACAAAGGGTAAAAATAAGTAGTCAGTTTTCAGAATGGAGAGAGGTAAATAGTGAGGTCTCCCAGGGATCTGTAATGGGACCAATGCTGTTACAACATAGAGCAGAACCTCAAAGTTATGAAAACCAGAGTTACAACTGGACAAGTCAACCGCACACCTCATTTGGAACTGGAAGTGCACAATCATGCAGCTGCTTAGACAACAGCGACAAAAAGCAAGTAGAGTACAATACCGTGTTAAACTTAAACTACTAAAAAATAAAAGAATAGTTTAATAAAAAAGATTTGACAAGGTAAGGAAACTGTTTCAGTGCTTGTTTCATTTAAATTAAGATGATTAAAAGCAGCATTTTTCTTCTGCATAGTAAAGTTTCAAAGCTGTATAAGTCGATGTTCAGTTGTAAAACTTGTTCTTTGTAAGAACAACCATAACGTTGTGTTTAGAGTAACAAACATTTCATGAGTTACGAACAATCTTCATTCCTTAGGTGTTCGTAACTCTGAAGTACTACTCTACAAAGTGTACTGCAAAGAGTTACAAAGGGATCTCACAAAACTAGTGACTGGGCAACAAAGTGGCAGATGAAATTCAGTGCTGATAAATGCAAAGTAATGCACATTCGAAAACATAATCCCAACCATACATGTAAAATGATGGGGGTCTAAAAAAAGAGATCTTGGAGTCATTGTGGATAGTTCTCTGAAAACATCTACTCAGTGTGCAGCAGCAGTCAAAAAAGCTAACAACGTTATGAACTATTAGGAAAGGGATGGATAAGAAGACAGAAAGTATGATAATGCCACTACACAAATTTAAGGTATTCCTATACCTTGAGTATTGCATGCAGTTCCAGTCCCCTCATCTCAATAAAGATCTATTAGAACTGGAAAAAGATACAGAGAAAGGCAACAAAAATGATTAGGGACATGGAACAGCTTCCACATGAAGAGAGATTAAAAAGACTGGTACTTTTCTGCTTGGAAGAGAGATGACTAAGGGGGGATATGTTAGATGTCTATAAAATCATGAATGATGTGGAGAAAATGAATAAGGCAGTGTAATTTAATCTATCATAACACAAGAACCAGGGATCACACAATGAAATTAATAGGCAGCAAGTTTAAAAAAAGGAAGTACTTCTTCACACAACACACAGTCAACCTGTGGAACTCATTGCCGTGGGATGTTGTGAAGGCCAAAACTATAACTGGGTTCAAAAAAGAATTAGGTAAGTTGATGGAAGATAGGTCCATCAAAGACTATAAACCAAGATGGTCAGGGATGCAACCCTATGCTCTGAGTCTGCTGGAAGTGGATATAAGGGGATGGATCACTTGAGTGCCTGTTCTGTTCATTCCTACTGAAGCATCTGGCATTGGTCACTGATTGGGGACAGGATACTGGGCTAGATGCACCATTGTGTTAACCTGGTATGGCCATTCTTATGTTCGGATTGCAGCTCCACTTTCAGAGCTTTCAGCTGTGGAATTTCACAAGGCTCCATTTCCTTTTCCATCATAGTAAATATATAGGATAATCCACTGGGGGCAGTTTGTAAGACCAGGGCTGCTTCCAGGCACCAGGGAAGGAAGCAGGTGCTTGGGGCGGCCAATAGAAAGGGGTGGCACGTCCGGGTCTTCGGCGGTGGGTCCCTCTCTTCCTTTTTGAGCTGCTGCCGAAGTGCCGCCAAAGAGGAAGAGAGGGAGTGAGGGACCCACTGCCAAATTGCCGCCGAAGAATGAAGTGGTGCAATTGAGCTGTCGCTGAAGTGGTTGGGTTTTTTGGTTTTTTTTTCCCCCCACTGCTTGGAGTGGCAAAAAAGCTGGAGCTGGCCCTGTGTAAGACATCAGGTTCTTGGGTGCCAGCAATGCAGAGACAGTACTACACTTTACATCTTCTTCACATCAAATACAAATAGAACCACTTCCCAGCTATCCTAGTGCCTGAATGAGATCAGCACATGGATGAAGAACAACTGCCTGAAATTAAATCCGGCCATAATAGTGGTGATTCAGGTGGGAAGAGAGGAAAATGTGAAGAGTTAACAAACACTATATAATCACCCTGTCTCTAAAATAGTACATAGCCTCTGTTGTCCTTTAGACTTCTCACAGGTTTTGGATACTAAATAGCAATGTCTAAGAATGCCTTCTTCCATGTATTCTCTCTGGAAGGCTATGTCCCAACCTGACTAATATAGACTTGGTCATAATGATCTATACATTCCAACCTGAGACTGAAACTACAGTCAAAGAAATATCTCCAGATGGTGCAATACAGAGCAGTCCACAGGAACAACACAGGTTGTTGTAAATATATGTTGTAGGTGTTCTGATAATTTCAATGACTCCCTATCAAGTTTCAGATTAAATGCAAGGTCTTGATCTTCATTGCCCATTGATCTTAATGGGTTAAGCCTGGGCTATATCAAGAATCAGCTGGCCATTTGTAACCATGACATTTGTACTGCTCAGGAAAAATCAAAACTCTCTCTAATGAGTGAGTCTAGTGAAAATGGGAGAAAGAGCCTTCTTGATGGCAGCATGTGTTCAGGAACTTCCTTCTATGAGAAGTAGGTTGCCTTTGGTCAAAGTAAGGCCTGCCTCTTTACCAGTTTCCCCACGACAACAAAATAAATTATGGAGTGAAAAACATCTTTCTGTGTGCGGGGAAAAAGGGGAGAAAAGCAAACAACTCATGGATGCTGTGATGATGCTTGTAGTATAGATAAAAAGAAGTTGTAGGCTGTAGTCTAGAAACCAAGTAATTCCCATTTCATCTTGGGTTACATACTATTCCTGGCCTGGAACCACTGGGAATATAACAGATGAGTGCAGCTTTTGTGTTCATTAAATTTTAATTTGATACAATTTCTTATGTCACCCAGAATAAATTTATTCAAAAATGCCATATTCTGTTCATCTGATAAATGTCTGGTGAACCTTTTAACTGTGGTTAATTTTTTTTTAAATAGGTTCTTCTAACCCTTCAGCATAAATTGTGCAGTATTGCAGTTATCTAAAAAGTCTGAAAAGAGGTGTCTGAGACATGATGCTTCTGTTCATTAGTTCTATGGTACTTCCGTATCTTGACTTTTACTATTAGTGTGTTAAATGGCTATTTACACTCATTAAGTGATGAAACAAATCTGTAGAGCGATTGTGCTGAAAACTAACAGGAAAATAATTTGAAAAACTGTATAGAATATCATAGATATCAGTTTATTCCAAAAGAGAGACTAAATTCTTTTTGCCTGACTGATTTTGGCTTTTAGAGCTAGATCCTGACTTGGACTATATCCCTGGCCAATGTGTAGGGAGTGGTGAGGATTCCCTTTATACCCCCGCACAGGCTACCAGACGCTGGTCTAGGCATACAGAAATCAGTGCACACTGTACGTCCTCCGATTCCTCTTCACTCATTCTCGCCTTCCCAGGAGCAATGGTCAGGGATGGGCTAGCACTGAGTGGAATCTTGCTTCTGATCCTCAGACTGCTGTGTGCAGCTAGGTTGCTGCAGGGAATGTTGTAAATTGTGGCTGATGCAGGCCAACAGCAAATACATATCCCATGGAGCTAGACAAAAACAGGAAAGGAAGTGGGCCTCAAAGGGGTGTATCTCAGATACAATGCCTCCTGGGGCTACTGCGGGGGAGGTGCCATTTATACCTTGCTCAGGTTTGTGCATCAATGCACAGTCTGTCCCTTATTAGCCATTAGTTAAAAATAAAGGGTCAGCCTCTGCCACCCTTAATTGCATCGACTAGTATCTTATTGAAATCAATGGGATTACTTGGGAAGTAAGGACCAGATCCTCAAATATGCCTAATCCCCATTGGCACTACTAGACACTACTCAGCATAAGAGAGACTACTCATCGTTAGTAAGGGCAGCAGAATCTGGTCCCAAGTAATTACATTGGTTTTTGAAACATATTCAAAAGTAGATCTGACTGAATAATTAAATTATTTGATACTATCATAAAATAAAAGTACTGATTGGATAATGGGGTCCCATTCCATTATTATTCATGAATATTTAGAAGACTGTTGGGCAGTTGTAAAAATATTTGCAAATCCCTAAATTTCGATTTTAGCACAAATTATTATTCTTCCAAAAATTTGTGTCAGAAAGTGAGTTGCACTTGATTTGTTGTTCTAGTAAAATGTTTGTCATCCAATCAGGGATTAGAAACAGCATCATGCAATTTAGCCTACCATGGTACAGTGCTAATAAATAGCAAATAGTGTAGCTGAAGCAAACTGTTTAAACCAGACTCTGAGAATTATTCATCTAAGCTACTCTGCATATACTTATTAATAACAAATATTTTGGAAGGGAAATGGTTCTTTCATGACCAGTTAACTGTAGTTTGTACAACTGTCACAGACCATACAAGTGAGGTTGGGTCCAGTCAGTGTTGATGGAAAACTTCCAAAGAAAACCCAGAGCTACAGGAAATGGTGTCAATGATTCAGTAATTGGTGCTCTGTCCTCTAAGTCCGTACAGAGCCAGAGCAGTATAATGAAAGAAGGAATTTTGTTGTGTGAAAGTCCAGTGTTCCAGAGACTCTAACCTCTTAAGGATCCCCTGGCTTCCTTTCAAAGGGTGTGTTTAAAAGCAGTGTGAGCGTCTGGCTGTGTCCTAGTTTGTGTAATTACATTCTGCCTACCTAAATTTTCCTTGCAGTTAAATCTTTTTTTATTCTTCATTTCCTGCCTGAGACTGGTTAGCTGCTTAATGGCACAGTAACTGGTTGTGCTGTTTGTTAGTAAAGCAGAATGGGTGGCATTTAAATGGCAGCTGATATGACCCTAATATAGCCAAATATAATGTATTTTGGGCTGAATGATATTCTGTAGAACAAATGCAGTGGTGATGCATAGGGAGATGCAAGTTATACATTTGTAAGTGGATCTGAGTCTAAAGGAGCCTAACTAGGTGTAACTTGATATTAAGAGGACTGGAAGAAGATTAAATTACATCTACTTAGATTCGGGGCTACAGTATTCAGGAAGGCATTAAACTAAAAGCAAAATGGGGATTGGGGGAGAGGACAGATATGAGCACTCAGCATAAAGCTGAGATGTTGAGAATAAAATTAATCAAGGACCCAAAGGACATAAAGAGAAGAAATTCTTTAGTTCATAGACTAGTGCTAGCAGCAGGGTAATAAACAAGAGGAATTGGAATGGCTCATTTATGAGAATAATTTTATCTAATTGGTATTACTGAAACCTGGTGGGATGATTTCCATGATTGAAATGTTAAAATCAATAGTTAAATTTATTTAGGAAGGATCAAGTAGGCAGAAGGGAAGTGGCACTACCTATTTCTGATTCACTGACAATTTGGAAAAAAAATGATCTTCAATGTTTATGGATCAGTGTCCTAACAGACAGATCACAATATTGGTTGGTGTCTGCTACAGACCACCAAATCACAGTAGGGAACAGGATGACTGGCTCCTAACACACCTATATATAGAGTGTAGGGGGAAAAATAAGTTTGTGGTCATGTGAAACTTCAATGTGAGTGGCATATGCTGCAGGTGTCATGCTGCCAGTACTAAAACATCCCTGGAATTTCTAAATATCATAGATGACAATTTCCTAAAAGGGTTGGAGCCAACACAGGGGAATTCTATATTACATCTCATCTTGACAGATAAAGAGCAACTCAGTGAGAAAAAAATAATGGTAACTTAAACACAAGTAATCATGACTTGATCATACCAGCCATGCAGTGGTCCACAGGGATGCCAATTCCTAGTGAAAATAAGAGGAGGGGGAGTTGGAACAAGTGTTGCTACCTGATGGGCTGGATGCTGTCTAAAGAGTCCTAGACACCATTTGATACTCCCTTCTCCAGTGTTTATAGACAGAGCTGATTGGACTGAACTAAGAGCCCTTGTTTCTGCTCTGTGATTACTAGAGCTGACATCACAGAAGAGTAGGTGTGGGCATAGTGTTGCATTAGAAGACAACAAAGAGGCAACAGCTGAGAGGTCCCTACTAACCAGTGAAATCATTAAGAGCTTAAATCACTTAGAGCTTGGCCAAGCGGTGAATGCTCAGCATGTAACATCACTGAAGTGCCAGTGAGTGGCAAGCAGCAGATCTGATAACAGTGACAGAGTTGAGCTGCAGAGACAACAGCAACAGAAGTGGCAGCGGCAGAGATAACAGCAACAAACAGTGGCAGAGATAGCAGCAGCAATGAGTCAGTTGCAACAGACTGGGGGTGGGAGGTGAACCCACATGAATGCACCACTCCGAACTCAGAGTCCCCTCTGACCAGGACAACCAAAGGTGAGAGGGCTGCAGCAGAGGGGTCAGGGAGTGGTGTATTGAAGGGACATTGGTTCACAGCTCAAAGCAGGAAAATGAGGCAAAGGACACTGCCTGAGATAATGTGGGGTGGGTGTAATATTTTAAAATTGTGGTTGTGGGGTTTTCCCCCAGTTAATGCTGGGTTCCCTTTCCATTATGTTTTATTTTGTTATACACAGACTCAGCACTTGCAAGTGGGGCAGTATTGCCTCTTAGAGGTGCTCAGAGTGGTGTTCAGTTTTCCCTCAATTACTGGGAAGGGGCTGTCATAAACAGATAGCTAAGGGTTAATGTTTCTTTTACCTATAAAGGGTTAACAAAGGGAACCACACACCTGACCAGAGGACCAGTCAGGAAACTGGATTTTTCAAAGCTCAGGATGGGAATGTTTGGGTGTGTGTCCCCTTTGTCTGCTCTCTCTGTTCTCCGGTCTGTCTCTCAGCTATGAAGAGTTCTTCCTACTTCAAGCTTCTAATCTTCAGTTTCCAAGTTGTGAGTACAAAGGTAGAAAAGACAGTAAGCTTTTATTGTTTTTTTTGTATTTACATGTGTGTAGTTGCTTTAATGTTTAAATTGGATATCTTTTTGAATAAGACTGTTTTATTTTATTTTTTTTAAGCAATAGCCCTGTGTATTGTCACCTTGATGCAGAGATCATGTTTCATGTGTTTTTCTTTCTTTTTTATATAAAGCTTCTTCTTTTTTAAAACTTGTTGACTTTTCTTTTTCAGTTATGGAAAGGGAATAGGAATCTCTGTGCCAGGATTACTGTCTCTCTCAGGGAAAGACTGGGAGGGGGGAAAAGAAGGAGGGGCGAGTAAATTGTCCTCTCGTTTTGTGTTTTCAAGGGATTGAAGCAGGGAAATCTCCTAGTATACCCAGGGCGGGAAATCTGGAGGAAGTAAAGAGCAGGAAGAGGAAGTGGGTTATTTCCCTTTGTTGTGAGACTCAGAGCTCTGAGTCTTGGGGTCCCCAGGGAAGTGTTTTGGGGAGACCAGAGGGAGCCAAAACCCTGGAATTTTTGGCTGGTGGCAGCGATATCAGATCTGAGCTGGTAATTAAGCTTAGAGGGTTCGTGCTAGCTTCTCAGGTTATGAACGCTAAGGTTCAAATCTGAGTAGGAAAGCTATGACAGGGGCTTGAGCCAGTTCTGTTTTGTATTAAGAGGAACCCCTAGATATTGAACCTGGCCCTTGTTGCTGACTCTATCTGGCAGAAAGAATACACAGTGATTAGACTTGAGCTCCATCTACTTAGCGTAACAAAGAGAAGGTTATGGGGTGACTTGATCTATAATCCCTATATGAGGAACAAATATTTAAACGATGGGTTCTTCAGTCTAGCAGAGGGAGGTACAACACAGTCCAAGAGCTGGAAGTTGCAGGTAGACAAATTCAGACTGGAAATAGGATGTAAATTTTTAATGATGAGAGTAATTAATCATTGGAACAATTTACCAAGGATCGTGATGGATTGTTCATCACTGACAATTTTTAACTGAAGATTGGATGTTTTTCTAAAAAATATGCTCTAGGAATTATTTTGGGGAACTATTTTGACCCTTGCTATATTGGAAGTCAGAGTAGATCACAGTGATCCCTGCTGACCTTGGAATCTACAAATCTGTGAATGTGGCCCTATAAATGTAATGGTCCAAATTCATCCAGTGAATTCATAGCAAGGATGAATTTGGACCAGAGTCCATTTGTCTTTCAATGTATTCTTACTTTGATGTTTCAGTGCCAAATAATACTGGTACAGTGCTAGTGAAATAAAAAATGAAAATGAAAGCAGAGTGAATGGGAAATAAAACTTTAGTTGTAAAAAGATATTTGAAAGTATTTGATTTTTTAAAAACTATATACTTTATTAGGTTTTGATTAATGTTATACTCAGACACATCCCTAACTATTAATCATTAGATAATCAGTGAAACTTATGAAGTAACAATGGTTCGTTACTTCAGTAATTAGGTTTGAAAGACAAATTTTATGGAGGTTAGATGACTGTATTTTTTCTTTGGTTATTATTCAATCTTAGTGTACAAGACACCTAGTTCTTCCTGGGACTCCCATTGTATGGGATTAAAATGTCCAGTACTAGATCTAGTCAGGGGGTGCAGCATGCTCCATTGCATGGCTGACCGGTTCTGGTGCATACTTGGCATAGAGCCATGACTGTACCACCTTTCTGCCCCCTTTGAGGTGTCTTATGCTCAAGGATTGCTATGAAGAAATGAATTCTCTGCTCTGGGAAGCACAAAGATTTCAACTTCCTTTAGTCTTCTTGTGCATCCATGGAGCAAATGGACACAACGTAGGCTGCAGCCATCAATGACTTTCTTGCATCAGCAATATTACTAACGTAGCATGTATAGTTGTACTCTGCTAGGGCTTATAGGTCAAATTACCTCACCCACCCAAATAGTCTCACTGAAGTTAGTAGAACTGCTTGTAGCAGTAAAGTGAGAAGAATTTGTGACTACATCCTGTATAAGCTGGAGCTGCCGATAAAAGGCGACACGATCATAAAGTAGAGCAGATCTGACACATTCCATTCAATAGATGAACAAAGTCCTTGTGGAAGGAATGAGAAACAGACAAAAACAAATGGCTTCTTTATTATATAAGGAATTGTCATGCTGATTTTGGAGTAAATGGCTATTTTGTAAGTAACAGTAAGGTTAGGAATCATTCAGCCACCAACTGTTATTGCATCATGTCTTTATTAAACCAGACCTGGAGTCTGACTTACAAACTGCACATGCAAATTAATGGATAAAAGAATGTCTGTAACCATTGTGTCACAATTTGGAGTGCCTGCATAACACTCCTTTATTTGAGCATACGTACTTTCTGTATTATAAGAGAGGAAGGATGGGATGGTCATTAGGGTCCTGGCTTAGGACTTTATTGAGCTGAGTTCAGTTCCCTGCTTCCTGGGTACCCTCTGTCAAGTCTCTCTGACTCAGTTCCCATCTGTAAAATGAGGATAATAATATTTCACAGGGCAAATGTATTAAAGATTGTGAGGTGCTCAATTACCCTAACAGGGGCCACCTCAGATAAATTATGGTCTTATTTCTATTTATATTTTAGTAGTGCTTAGAGCCCCAGTCAGGGATCACTGCACCACTGTGCTAGGCACTGTAGAAACAAGTAAAATGGAGACAATTCCTTCCCCCGAAGCTCGAAAACTAGATTCTGGTAATATGCATACAAATGAGGGTTGGATGAGTCATGGTACCAGTAAGAATGGCTGCATTTCCATTAATAGTAGTCAGTGGCCAAAGAAATCACTGAAACCAGTTCTAACCTATTGTGTCAGAAAATGAAGTTTGTGTAACCTGAACTCTTCAGTTGTCTAGCACAAGGAAATTAAATGGTGTATCTTTCAGTTCACATCCCAATATTTCTGCCTTGTCAGCAAAGAGAACAGACGAGTGAGTGAAACCCAGCAGCACTCAGACCTGTGATAACAGTTGATTCTCTGTCCTAATCAGATAGGAAATCTTACTGGTACCTAAAGGATAGAGGATAAAACAGTTTCTGGATTTCCAGAGCTCCCATTGGAAAAGAGCAGGAATAATACTCTAGGATTCTAGGCTGGTTTTCATATTGACAGATTTTAGAACAAGTTATTTAGAACTTTTCTACTGTTCATAAAAAAAATTTATATCCAAACACACACAAGTAGAGCTGGAGGTCTTAATGACAGTGCTGAAAGTGACCAGAATATGGGATTTAAAAGCAATTTATGTTTAGAATCAACTACAAATGGCAGAAAAACAGTCTGTGTTTAGAACATAAATCATATTCCCTCTTATGTCTGTCCCTTAAAAATAATGGAAGATTTTTTTTTTTAAAACTGGAAAAATACGTGTAAACAGTTGCTGTTACCAAGTCATTAACTACTGCCATCAAAAACAACTGGAAACCTAGGGAAGAAATATATTAATACTTCCAGCAATAATCTATACAACAAATAAATAGTCCAGATGTCTTTACAAAGATATATGAAAATACTATGCATCATTCTGAGGAATAAATTCAGTTACAGAAGTCACCCTTAGAAGTTATATAAATATCTAAATGATCTAAGGTCTTTTCTGGCCACGATAGTTGTACCGCTTTAACTGGTATAATTAAAATGGTACAACACCCCTAGTGTGGACATAGTTATACCAATATAAAAATGCCTTATACTGGTACAACCTATTCCCATTCCCATATGGAAAAGGTGCTCTATATGTAAAGGTGTCTATATATGTCCACACTAGGAACTGTAGTGGTATTTAGATTAAATCTCAGGAAAAGCTTCCTAACTGTGAGCACAGTAGGACAATGGGCCAGGCTGCCTAAGGAAGTCATGGAAGCTCCTTCACTGGAGGTTTTCAAAAAGCGGCTGGATAGCCATCTGTTTTGGATGGTTTAGACTCAACAAATCCTGTATCTTGGCAGGGGATTAGACTAGATGACCCTTGCAGTCCCCTCTAACCCCATGGTTCTATGATTCTAACTACATGATTTAAAAAAAAATAAATCATACCCCTAACCCAAATTGGTATTGTGGGAGACCAGGCCAAAGTATACACAGTATCCCCTAGACATTCCCTGTACTAGGGAAGATTGGAAATATTTTAAAGGCAGCTGTTGCATGTTGATGGAGTGAGGGTTGATTGAATGAGGGGAGAGAATCATATAGTTTTACAGTTAGTGTTTCCAAATTCAAGTGGTGCTTGATGATTGGAGTCACCCTGTGGTTATTAGCTAGAGCAGGGAGCCTTGGAGACATTCAGATCTGAGCAGTGTGTTGAGCAACTAAAGACTGGTGGCAAGCAGTAGTGATCTGAATAGAACTGCCAAGAGGAAGGCAGAGAGATGATATTAACAGAAGGAATGAGCAGGCAAAGCAAAGGAGAGTGTAAAGAATGCAAGGAGAGATGAGGAAGAGAAAACAAAAATAAAAGTGTGAGGAAAGTTTTTCCCAGGAAAGATTGGCAGAGCCATAGTGAAGAGAAAAAAAAAATAAATAAATAGGAAAACATAAAGGGTGGGAAATGATAGAAGCAGAGGAGAGAAGAGGAGGGAGAAAGAAAAATGGCAGCAGTATCAGACTTCTGCATTTAAATATTAATATTTAAAGGTATTTCTCTGCAGCCTCATTCTGATTTATCTCATTTGTGAGGTGCTGCACCAGCCATGTCCAGGAAATCAGTACAATGACTATTGTATAGAAACACTGATTTTTATAACTGAATGTCTACCCCTTCCCTAGCCACATTCTTCCCTGCAAAAATAAAATTAGTTTGCTGTGCTCCTCAGTCTAAGCCTTAATATTACTAGTAGCTGAGGAAGATTCCCCTTTAGCACAAGTAGTGGACTAGGGATTTTTGCCAGGGTAGGTTGGCCCTCCGACATCCATACAGATTTGGGTACAAATTTCCTGGCAGGCACCATGAAAGACCTGTGGGAAACTCATGGGGTGAACATTGGTGCACGATAACATCAACAAGGCTGGTCGAAAGGTTATGGAACTTTGGGGCATGACCGTAAAATTCGGAATGACATCCAATGACTGGGACCTAGTGTTGCAGCGTTAGGTCTTTCTAAGGGCTTAACACACATCCCAGTTTAGGGTTTCAACATTTGAACTTGATGTATGGCATGAGGTTAAAGGGACCTATTACAGTTGGTGAAAGCAACAATGGGAGGGGTTTAACACCCTTCAGGACTAACATCTGACTTGTAACAACCTACAAAGCACTCTCCGACACTCTATTAGCCTTGATAGAGAAAACTAAAGGATACTCAAGGAAGAGAAAAGCGGTATGATAAACATATCAAGAAGGCTCTTCAAGGTAGGAGCAACCCGTCTGGATCTTGGAAGGCGCACAGCCCAATAAGATGGCAAGATCATGGAAGGGCATTACGTCCAAGAGCTGGGAGCTTACTAACTCATAGCATTTCCAATCCTCTAAAACCGACAAGTTTCCAGTTAATCTCTCAGCCTTCTATCCAGGGTTACAGGTTTGCAGTTCACCAGGGCGGATATGACGCGAGTGGCTGAATGTGTCTACTATGAAGCAAAAAGGACGGTGGCGGGAAGAGGTGAATCCTCTCAACCAACTGTAGCCTAGCGGCTAAAAATCAAGGAGCTGGGCACCAGTCTCCCCATTGTTTAGCCCAGACGGACTGAACGGGATACACATCCTTGACAAGATAATGTCAAGTCGAATAGAACCACTACCATGGGTATCTCTTTTAGCCCATGCTATAAACGGGAGTCAGAACATGAGCTAGAGGGTTATACATACGCTCATCTACAGTTCATGGGCATGCTCGTACGGTTCGGTACCTAACAATGGGGAAATCACAGATACCTTTTGCCTGGACTATACCTAAGTAAATGCGGTAACTCGTCCAGAGAACATCCATGCCACGACCGATGAGCTAGTTGGAAAGTTGGGACGTGCCCGTTACGATCTCATATAAGAGATTACACCAAGGGTACTGGCTAAGTACCAAAATTAAGAATGACATGCCAAGGAAGGTCAGCATTACGTCACCATTGGGGGTATGAATTAATGTTCTTCATTTCAGAGGCGTGCGAAATGCACCCAACACCCTCCAGAGCTGGTAAGATGGTCTAGTAGCAGTGGACTGAAATATATCAGTTGCCTACCGTCTACGTGATTGTGGCCATTTTGTGCAAGAACTCCTGGTCGAACACCCTAGTAACAAAGCCGTGGCGAAGAACGTCTTGAGAGGCATGCAGCATGCTGACGAACTAAACTGTTATGGGCAGCAAAAGTGTAAATAGGCAAAACAGAGTGACTTACTGGGACATTCAAGTGGGTCGAGGAACCATAGATCCCTACGAGGAGGAGCATATCAAAAGTGGCTGTCCAAGTCATAAGCAAACAGTCCAATCTTCTTAGGTTGGCGGGTATACAGGCGATGTGTACACAGTACAGCCAAATTGCTCTTAACCACTGAGCGACCTGACCAAAAGACCCAATATTCAGTAAGTGTACACTGGATGAGTGGGAGGCTTTACTACTTAAGGCGGAACGCTCACGTCTGACTGTGCTAGGCCCGCTTTGACAAACCATTTATAACCCGTGCATTCTGAGGTGGTATAAGGCAGTTCTCATGCAGGAAAGGACCGGATCAAATTCATCTGTATTTTTCTTCAGCAGAAATATTGAGAGGGAAAAGCCACTTGGTCAGGTCAGTGAAAGGAATGCTATGATTGTGTACGGCTGGAAAAGCTGAAGGCCCATACGGTTGGAGGATGGCTGGTTCCCGCTAACAACGACCATGTGCGCTAAAGTGGCTTTCATATATGCCAAGGGGAATAACAAAGAAACTTCTTCATTGGAGTTTGCTCTCAAGATTTTGAATTTGAAATTTAACAATTTCGGGAGCTTCTAAAAAGTAACTGATGCACTCTTCCCCGTTTGAAAGAGTTTCAGAATACACTGGTTTTAAAATTTTTCCTTAATATGTAAATAGTCTTGTTGTTTACATTACTTAGATAGTATATGTAAGGTGCATGTTGCGTTAATCTGTTTATCGAAAGTTCTAGAGAAATCACTGCCAGTCTTTTCCACATGTTTGTTGATGGTTGGAGGCGGGTCAAAACAGATAGCTAAGGGTTATGTTTCTTTTAACTGTAAAGGATTTAACAAAGGGAACCAAACACCGAAAAGAGGACCATCAGGGAAACAGGATTGTCAAAGCTCAGGGAGGGGATTTGTGGGGTGTTCGTTGGTCTTGGGTCTTTGTTCTTCTTTGCTCTCTTCAGGCTATGAGAGATCCTATCTCCAGCCTTTTAAATCTTCTGTTTCCCAGTTGTAGTACAAAGGTAGCAAAAACAATAGCTTTTATTTTGTTTTGTATTTACTCTGTTTAGTTGCTGAATGTTTAAATTGTATTTCTTTTTGAATACGGTGTTTATTCTATTTTTCTTTTAAGCAATGACCTGTATTGTTCACTTTGATACAGAGATTATTTTTTGTCTTTTTCTTTCTTGTTATATAAAGCGTTTTTTTTTAAAAACTTGTTGATTTTCTTTTTCTAGTTATGCAAGGGATAGAATTCTGATGCAGGAATTACTGTCATCTCAGGAAAGAACATGGGAAGGGGGAAAGAAGGAGGGGAGAGGTAAATTGTCCTTCTTTTTTGTGTTTCAAGGATTGAAGCGGGGAATCTACCTAGTATACAGGGCGGAAAATTGAGGAGTAAAGAGCAGGAAGGGAAGTGGGTTATTTCCCTTTGTTGTGAGACTCAGGGCATCTGAGTCTTGGGGGTTCCCCAGGGAAGGTTTTGGGGAGACCAGAGTGAGACAGGCACTGATTCCTGTCTGGTGGCAGCGATATCAGATCTAAGCTGGTAATTAAGCTTGGAGGTTTCATGCAGGCACCCACTTTTTGGACTCTAAGGTTCAGAATTGGGAAGTATGCTTATGATAGCATGTATATTTAGAGCAGAAGAACCTGAGTTTTATCTCTAATGCCACATATAATGTATGTGGTTTAGCTGACAACCAGGCTGTCTTCAGGAATCATTAATTGTGACATGTGAAAAACAAGGGCCAGGATGAGACTAACCACTGAGTGAAATGAAAAAAGATGCCCTTGGGTTAATCTTATAACAAGTCCTATTATATCCAGCTACTTAATTTTAAACTTACAATTTTACAAAAGGTATGGCACCTACTATTCTTAAAAACCCATTTATAGGCTTTTAAAAAGTTGCCATTTCTTTTACTGAGCTCTCTTCCTGCCATGCTATTCAGGTCACATCTTTTCATAATTTCATTCTTCACTCTCTTCAGGAACATTTCCTACTGTACTTCAACCATCTTTCTTTTTCTTCTTCTTTAGTCCTTGCATATTACAGCACCATTCTCAGAACACTTTCAAAGTCTTCTATCAAAAAGATTTGAAAACTACTCTCCAAAGAAAAACCTTATTTTTGTTTCTATTTTTGCACAGGTCTGAATTTATGTTATGCCTGAACCATGTCAAACTAGATATTCACCCTCAAGTAATTGACATGGTCACATATGATGTAAATATGTCTTCATTTCAAATACAATGAACAACTGATCAGTTTCTCAACACACCAGTCTCAGTCATTTCAGTTCATTTGAGTCCAGTAAGATCTCTGCATTCAAATCTTCATTTCTTTTTTAACAAAATATGATGAAAAAATTGACCTCTATTCTCTAGATAACTGAGTATCAGTGGGCCTTAGGCCAGATCCTGAATTGGAGGAAATTAGTAAAACTTCACTGAAGTCACTGGAACAACATAAAATTTTACCTGAGATAACTGGTCTGTCATTACACTGCTCTACAGCCAAAATGCTTCTGAAATAAATGTAGTCAAACTTTACTAATTCTGGGTCACTGAGAACGAAAATGATGCTTAAAATTGTTGATTGGCTCTAGTCTAGCTGTTGGGCTCCAGACTAGATGGAATCTGCTGGCAGGTGATGTGGGTTTTCATGTTCTGAGACCCTCAAAAGATTTTGTCCATTCTTCTTCATGGAAGGTGATCTTGTGCCTGCAACAAACATCGTGGGCGATGGCCCTCACATTGTTCACGATCCAGATGAGTGGAGACTGTTCATTGTTCATCGCAAGACGGTCGTAAGCTGTTTTTGCTGCATAATGCATGTTTTGCCATCAATTCCATAGAAGGAACCTATACAACATGAAACAACTTTTTGAGGTGCATAAACTATGACCTCACATCAGTGGCAGCTTGTGGCGATCTGAATGGTTGTTGTTCTCTTGCTTGGTCGCAGATGATACACAAAGTACTGCTGTTTTCTCTGCAGGCTGATAGTCGTAGCAACAGATTCCCACTACATCAAGATAAGACGGCACTCTGAAGTCATTGGAACTGGGGAAAAGTGTTCAGCCCCACTTGTTGAATCAAGGAAATTTTGTTACACCCTTACATATCAAGCGGTCTGATGAAGAACTTTGTCAGGCTGCATTGACAAAACACAAGCAGCTTCAAGTACCTTCTCAAGGAAATTGCAAGTTAAATGAAGTAAGATAAAGAAAGGTGTCTTTGTTGGTCTCAGATCGGAACTTCTCGAGATGATGCATTTGACATGCATGCATGGAAGGAAAAGACGGCATGGAAAGCCTTCCAGTTAGTGCATAAATTTCTCGGAAACAACAAGGCAGACAACTAAGGTTGTTAGTGGAAAACCTCTTCAAGGCATACAAAGCCTTGGTTGCAACATGTCACTAAAGATACATTTTTTGCACTCTCATTAGATTTTTCCCCCAAACTGCGAGGTGAGCGACGAGCACGGAGCGATTTCACCGGGAATTGCAACATGGAAGAAACGGATCAGGGCAAATGGAGCCCTCAATGCTTGCAGACTATTGCTGGACCAGTGACAGCAGGTGCCCATTTTGAATACAGAGACAAGCCAAGAAGCGCTGAGTAGCACTGAATAGTAACTGAACTAGTACATAATATTTTTGCTTTTGTTTCATTATAAATTTATTTATATAACCTTTTGCTGATTTTAAAGTGTTACTAAACAGGACGTGAATATATCATGTCAAGCAACCATAAACAATGAAAGACTAGGTTTAACATTTATGATTAAAACTCTTACATCTACACAATATTTCATAGAAAGAATGTAAAAACTTAAATATCTTAGAAACAGTAGCCAATCAGTTGTTTTAATTGTCATATTTGAATTCAGCACATCAAAATACATAATAAATACCACATTTTATCTCTGAAGCAGACGACTTCTCAAAAATTGTAGACCAGTGTTATTGACTGAATATTACTGTTGCTATGTAATTCTTTACTATGCTCTCCATGAGGTTCTTACTAGAATGAACCAGTTCATGTAAAATAGAGGATTTTCTCCCCCAGACTTTTCCCCACATTTAGAAACACACGCACTTTTGCTTGGTTCAGAATATTCAGATTACTTATTTTTCACATTGTGTTTCTAGTCAGGACTGAAAGTGCAGAAGTACCCTGAGAAATGCTGTTCTTGTGACAATTCTGTCTGGGACTAGAGAAGGAGATCAAGGACTTCTGAATCTTGATTGGCACTGTAAAATGCCAATGGGCTTTATATTTTAAAGGATTGAAGCTGCTGAAGCCTGCTAAGGAGATCTCTTCTTCCACCTCTAGAATAGGAAAATGGGCAGATTACTCACACCTGGAAGATCAATGAGGGGGTGGGCGGTTGTTGGTGACTGTCCATCAAAACTCCCCTCCCCTCCTACCCCCCAAAAGTCAGCTTGCAGTGTGGGAGTGCTGGTCACTCCTCAAAACTCCAGAGAGTAAAGGCCATTTCACACATGGGTGGAGGGAGGCTGGTTCTATTGGTTGCCCCTAGAATACCATACTGAAGATATGGCTGCCTGATCACCCCTGGAAGGGGAAACCAAATGTAGACGAGGGTAGAAGATTATCGGGCTTTCTGCTTAGAAGACCAACCATTGGGAAGGGATGGGGAGAGTCAGATCTGTTGAGGGAAGGGGAGGAAGAAGATTTATGAGGAGACTGGGATGGAAGTGTAGCATGGGGACTGCTAGGGTAATAAACTGGAGAGAGAGGGCTCATGACTTAAGGGTATTTATAAGTATCCAAACCTATTACAGAGGCCTAGGCAAATAAGATTAAAGTTTTGCCCATCACTAATTCTCCCATATTCCAGTTTAAAATCTGATAGTTTTGAGAGCTCTATCTGGATAGCCTCCAAATTGAGGAAATCTTTGGCCGTTCACTTTTAAGTTCAGAATGTTTTCATGAAGGCTGAGAATGCCATGGTGGGGACACAGAAAGGTCTCATTTGTGCCAGGAATGAAGTAAGATACATATGGAATCCAGTGTGGTTATCATCCATGACAGGTAAGAGACTGAGATAAAATGACCAGTAATTGTCTTCCTCAGCAAAAATCATGGTCTCAAATCCTTTTCCAATCTGTTCTCTGGTTTTGATTTAGTGAGAGACGTGCTCCACTTAGCTCTTTGAGGGTATTACAAGGTGGGTCCCTCATCCTATGTCAATGATATCATCTCTGTAGCTAGTACAGTAAAATTAAGCTTTTACTATTTAATTAGTTTCACTATAGGCCAATTCCTTTGCTACCCAATTCAATTTAGTAAAATGTTTGTTCTGGACAAATTTACTTAAAGATATTGGGTAGTTAAGCTTTTGCTCCAACCTTAGCGAGTGTCAGTTCTTTCTTGGTAAAACACTGATTTGACTGTAATAAATATCTAGACAAATAGATAAAGTAAGATTTAGTAAAGAGAGGCAACATATATATACTGCTGCTCTTAGAGTATAAAATTTGCAAACTGTCTTCCATTTTTCTTTTTTTATACCTGCTCATTGTCACAGGGTAACTGGCCCCTTTAAGAGCCCAATGCACTGGTGACTGATTATCTGCTGCCCATCTGGACTTTAGGAAGGATACCCTGAGCATTATAAAGAGGAACATGAGAAGAGGAAGTGGGGAGACGGTGAGCAGAGTGAAGCTGGGGAGACTTCAGGGACCAAAGGACTCCAGCCAGGTAGGGCTGGAAATAACCTGCCAAAGGCAGAGAAGAACCAAGATGAACCTGAAAGGCCTGGATCCTCTCTGGGGAAAGTGGGGAGACGCCACAGAGTTGAGATGAGACACGATGGGAAGAGACTCCAGATGGGAGTGACAAGTGGAGAGAGAGATTCTGTTCTGGGCAAAAAAGGAGGAGAAGCCCCAGGTCTTGTTGTGATCTGTATATAAAATAAATTAAAAACTCAGAAGGGGAATGTTCTGAGGACTCTGTATTGGTGGAGTTTATTTAAGGAGCCCTGGACAGAGTAAAATGAGGCAGTACCTCCATAAAGTCATGCTTGGCCAACAGGTGTGTGCTACAGAGCAGGTCCATAGACATAAAATAGCATACATGTACCTATGCTTTTTGGGATGAAATGACCTAAAAAGCTCTATAGTTTATAGGAATTACTTCATGCACGAGTTAAATGCAGTGAAATACAAGCTATTTAAAAACGTACAACTCTGCGCAACAGTTTAGGACAGGAAGTAAACAAAAGACTATCAAATCCAAATTGTCCAGGGAATTTAGGAAGGCACAATGTAATAAACTTAATTAGAAGTTTGACAGGACATTAGTGATAAAACTCTCTAAACCTGTGAAAAGTTCCATGGAGTCTTTAGTGACTACTAGTAATCAGCTCTTCAATTTCACGTCTCATCTGAAAAATGGTGGAGTGGCAAATGTGACAGGGTGGGATATGTCCACACCAAATTGTAACTTCTAGTTTGTATTGCAAACCTCCATTTTGTAGTGTCATCTCCATTTTGTGCTATGTGCTGAACACATCTAATCTTGTCCAAGGTAGGTCTATTTTGATGTATTTCAGGCAGCCATTGTGCCCCCAAAGTTGCTTGAAGTCTTGTTGAAGGTCTTTGACTGAGGAGCCATCATACACCAGTCTAGGGACCTCAACACTGATGGCCTCAATTGCTGGCACAGTTTAAGGAAACATTACACTTTCTACATAGTGGTGCCAGTCTGATTGGTAGAACTGCAGCTTCTCAGCCTGGGTGCATGGCAAAAGGAGAGAGATTATATTTAAAGATGGGAATTGCTTCTCTGAATGGAGTTCAGACAATTGCCACATGTAAGCGGGACATACAGGAGAGAGGGGACAGGAGGGACTCCACCTAGCCTGAAATGCTGAAAAGCCTTGGGCTTACAGCAGTGGTAAGAACAGATTAGGGACAGATGAATCTCATGGATTATTTTTTGAAGATCTGTAGAACTTCTAAAGAGTAGATACCATGGTTAAGAAATTCCTTTGCTAAGTCTGTGCTCCTTCTTTCCAGCCATTTAGTCCCTGAAGGAGTTAAACTAGTGACCACAGCCTATGCAGAACTCCGAGGGACTGTGCGTAAGCAACTGACAAACTGGTTCTAAGATTTAGGGAGGCAGGACTGAAACCTCTTAGATCAGCAATGTGCCTTGCAGACTCCGTAGCTAAGAATAATAACTAGACTCTGCCCAGACACAGCTGGCTTGGAAGTACATGGAATCCTGTGGTTAGGTGCATTTGCAATAGACTGCTGGCCATCTTGGGGAGGACTGGAATAGGTTGTGACAGCATGCATGGAGCATGGCTTTTTAAGTAAGTTATTGGGTTAAATAACATGGAGACTGATGCATCTAGCACTAATTAATTCCAATCCAGAACACTTTTTCAGCTGGGTAATAAAGAGACATGGAGCATTATCTGAATCTGAAGTCATCTGTGAAAGTTGGTAATGTCGATATTCATCCATCTTTTATTAGCTCACAAGAAACAAAAATGAAATCCTCTCTTTCATATTGGCAAGTGAACTTTATAGCCATTGCTTCATGGTGCAGTACTGTTGCAAATGGCACTCTGCCCATGAAGGATTTTTTTTACTCCATTGATCTAGATGTAACAGAAGTTTTCAGGCACAAACATACAGTTGTTTCTGTGGGCTTTGGTGCATTAATGCATTTGATTTGGACACAGTAGGAAAAGGTTCCAGTTCAGAGATGAAAAGGATTTTTCTAAACTAGTTTAGCTTCTAGAGACATGAATGTGCTGTCTTGGCACAAAACAATGACCAGATTCATTCCTGGTGTATTTCATTCACTTAAAAAGAATTACAGTATAGATGAACTTGGTCCAGTGTCTTTTACTATAACTTGGTTATTTGATCTAACATAACAAAATATATCACCACTTTGAAGAGGAAAAGTGTGTTATTAATGATTCTTTGGGAGAATTAAAACTGAATGGAGGCAGTACATGCTGACCCAGAGGGAAAAAGAAATGCAGCTCTCCCAGGCAATCATGGCAGTGGTCAAGGAAAGGAAAACCACGGCCAAGGAGATCTTGGAAAAAGACAGCGAGCTGCAAAGGTAATTCATGATGCTATCCTGAGCCAGAAGATGCTTACAAAACATCTCCTGCCAGACCAGGAGGCCTTGCAATCCTGTTAGCCAGAAGCCAGTCCTCTCCTTTAGCCCATGAGCAAAACTGGCTATAGGAACCATCAGTAACTCCTCCCTCCCCATCATACCCATGCAGCACTTATCCCAGAGGCCATTCCCTATTAAGGGGCAACTGAAAACATGGGCTCCTGGTAGCCCAGATCTCCTCAGCTCTATAAAATACCAGAAAATTTCAAGCTAAGCCACTCAACTCCAGAATCCCCATGTACAAGAAGAGGCAGAGGGAAAACCTACACCTGCTTCTAATTTTAAGTGCTCCCCTGCCCTCATGCTATTTTTACACAGTCTGCATTGTTTCACTTTCAGTTTGGTTTGCACTGTTATTTTATTTAAAACTTTGCTCTTTGTTGGATAGTAAGTAGCTAGTGTTAGTAAATGTATTTTCGAATAATAAAGTATTCTTACTTCTCCATGGATTCAATCAAAACTTTATTTTTGGCTTCGTTACTGTTTTTATAATAAAAAGAATTTAAAATCCAGTTTGGTCTCTTATGACTCATCTCTGCATGTAACACAAAAGGCTTTAAATAGAGCTAAAATAATTCATACAGTTTTACAAAAGTATATAGGCAACATCTGACTTTCACCACTCATAAACAATGCTGCACCGCTTACAGTCTATCCCAGCCTCTCCCCTCCACCGATTAGCAGCTGGATGTACTGCTACACATATTCAAGCATGAAACTAAAAATATGAACAGTAGGCATCCCTGACAATATTCCCCTGGATGTTAGGCTGCTTGTACTGCTGAGTGAGTCTCTGCATCTCAGCTTCCCACCCATCATTAAAGCTTTCCTCCTGGGTCTTGCTAATATTGTGCCGAACACAGCATGCAGCTATAATGGTCCCATCTTGTTTTCCCCTGCTGTCAAAGAATTCCAAAAGTAGTGCTATTGACTTTCAAAGGGCCAAACGCACACACGACCACCATTCTTCAACTGATCAGGCAATAGTTAAAATGTTCCCTCCTTCTGTCCAAGTGGCCTGTGTATGGCTTCATTAAGCAGGGCACCCCCAAATAACTAGATCAATCTCCCCAGCATCAATATCCATAGTGGTCCTTGGGGACAAACCATCCTTTCTCCATGAATTGAAATAACATGAGTTCTGAAACCCTTCCTGACCATGCAGCATATGTCTGTAAACCTGCAACAGTGGTCAATCACTCTTTGGAGCACCATGGAGAAATACTCCCTTCTATTTATAAATTCTGCAGCCTGGTGGAGGGCTGAGGAAAAATGATAAGCATATGGATTCCATCAACTCCCCAAATACAGTTTTGGAACCTCATGCATGCAAAGCTGCCAATTATTTCCTGAGCATTACCTAACTTTATAACCCAGTGATACAGAACCTTACAATGGCATAGAAGACCTGCATGTTTGCAGGACTGGAACCTTAGCAACAAACTGACAATCTGACTAGTTAATGTAGAAATTTTTTTCTGAGATTCATGCATATTTGCCACAGAAATAATAAACCAGCAGACCAAAGAACCACATTCTGATCTATGCAGAACTTCAAGACTGAGTCAAGAAGGCTGCTGAGAGTAAGTTTTCGAAGCATACATTTTAATATGTGCTTGCCAAATGTGGGGTGTTTGTTTGGTATACCAATTGCCATATTATTCTCCCAAAGCCCTTCCTTCTTAGGTTAAATAAAGGATGGCCTCAACAATTTTTTCATCTTGCTTGTTTCTGAAATGTAGTCTCTCTTAAGGAAAACAATTAAATAGCTCCCATATGTCCTCACTTATAGAGTTGCAGAATAATTAGTACATTCCACTATCAGGTGAGTATAAATCTATATTTCATGTAAATACCATTTTCTAAGGTAGGCACTTAGAGAGCTTTCAAACTTCTCCAACAAGACATATTATAATATAAAAATTGTATGTAGGATGCTTTAACAAAGGAAAATAATTTATTCACACTTAATTAGGCTGCTAACTCTTCATGCCAGTATCTTTAGATCAGAACAAAATAAACAGCTCATTACCAATATGATCCAAATAAAAAAACAACAACAACATGGTGAACATGTCAGAGGGACACAAATATTTACAAAATAAAGTGACAGCTTCGTGTTGTTTTATTCCATCCTCATTCTATTAAGGGCTGATTATTTTATTTTGTATATTTCAACCAAGTCTCAGATGTTCAATGTGCAGAAGCTATTTGTCTGGTTCTGCTTTATTTTCATGCTTTTTTGAAGACTAGTTTAATGTATTTATTCTGTATAGTGTTCTGTCCTGCGCTGTTATATCAGGCTAATCACCATGATATTTGAGTGCCTTATTGAGCAATAATTTGAATATATTATACTGGCGATATTTTTTAAAAACTAGAAAATGTGAGTATACTTCAATGGACCGTGTAATTTATTCCTGCTTTTTAGTGTATGCTCACAACAAACTCTCAGATGAATTGATCAATTTGAGCAAAGAGCATATTTATTGTTTAACTGGGAGTGAAATAAATGGGAAAATATGTTGATGCCACAATATATACTTGCATAGCTATGACAAATTTTATGACATCGTCCTCTTACACAGAGGAAAATGCATGGGCTACACGAACTGACTTCTGCAATTTGTGGCATTGACTCCTATTCAGTGCATGTCAATTAACGCCTCTTCCTCAATTAACCCATCTGTTAAATGGAGATAATGCGTGATCTAGAGGTCAATACTGAGGATTATATTTAGCATGGCTGTGATAATGCTGTTCTAGCTAAGGCTCCGTAACAGTTTTCACTATCACCTCTCACACTCACCCACTGATAACTTTCTGAAACTTCTCCCCAAAAAGTGTGTGTGTGTGTGTGCGGGGGAATCATGCTCCTACTTTCGCTTCTTCTTGAAATTTAGTGGCATGGAATTTTATGCAAAAAGGACTTTTCAAATGGTTGCATAATTTAATGAGAAAAAGTAATGACTGGCCAGTACATTTGTGGAAAATAAAATTTGGGATGATGAAATTATCCCAATGGAATAAAAAAAAATAATCACATGAAATCCCACAAAAGAAATCTTGCACTTTTCCATACCCAGGTTTGTTGCTTAATAACTAATATGTTGCTAATACTTGTTAAGTCACTAGGTGGCAAGTGATTATATGTTTTAGAGAAAAGGAAGTTTGAGGATGCTCAGTTTACTATATAGTGACTACACTGTAGAACAGTCTGCAATGGCTGTATTTGCATAACATGTTAATGTTGTTCTATTGTCATTTTATCTTCATTTCACTAATGCACCACACTATAAATGACAAACACTGCTTGTTTGTTTTCTCCCTATGTGTTTTAATCTAAGTACTGATTTATGGAATTAAGGGCTTAATTCAACAGCACATGCTGATAAAGCTAGACAATTGTAATCCTGGTTTGACCAGTCAGTTACACTGGTTTTGTGGTTGCTTTGCATCACCAGCGTGCTGCAAAGCCCTCATCACACACCAATGAATTTAGCCCTCCCCATTTCAACAATGGGAACAGGAAAACACTCCACATCCCTCAGTTCAGGTCCTGATTCTACACATATATTAATGTTAGTTTAAAAAATGGGCCCATATAGAAACTACGTATCTACCCCTACCTTTAACTTTAGCAGAGTCAAACATAAATGTAAAAAAGGGAGCATGCACACAGTTAGCAAAATAGCCTCCCATAGTGACTCATTCTCTGCAATGGGCTTTGTCTCATTTCTCTGCTCTTCATTGTTCCTGAATGACACACACAGACTTATCTCTTACCTCTCAGACCTCTTTTCCCTGTAGTGTATGGTTAATGTATGTTTGAAAAGACAAATTGAGGTCACATCATTATTCTGCATTTATCTGTTAATGAACTGCCTCTCTCATCTATTAGTCTTGAAATAGTCAAATTCTTTTTTCTGGCTTGGTTACATTCTTCATTATTTACTGTTCACCGATAATCCATTTCAGTTGGATTCTATGTAATCTTTGCAAATTTGTCTTATTTTGGAAACAAAAATTAATAACATTCCTAATCCTCTAGATATGCAAATCAAATGTCACAAAGTCAAATGCTTTGTTTGTTTGTTTATTTTTAATGAAACTATTTAAATCTCTACCATAAATTTGCTGTTCTGATATTATCTCAAAGTAATTAACTGTCGCTAGCAGTTTGTGATACCCCATATGTGAGAGAATAAACTAGTCTGTTTTATTCCCCTCTTGGGCTTATCCTGCAATAGGATTCTTACAGCTTCTTGGAGTCCAATTCACTTCCCTGTCTAAGATCAATGTTGTGATTACTTGGAGTTTCTCCCTCGTTTCCTGTCCACCTGTCACCTGCACTGACTGTCGTTAGGATATAGGATCCATATAATCACTATTGGAAAGATTAGAAACTGCCAGTTATTGCAACTGTACCTCTAGGTACTTCTCTGTTCAGAACTGGCTGCAAGAGGTTCTGTCTCCGCAAGACACACACACTCAGGTTGTTGGCTACCAGTCTTGCCTTTCTGAAAAGTATACAGGATTTATTTGTTAATGCTTTTCTGTGGCACCCATCACTACAATCTCTGAACACCTCACATTAATGAATTAACCCATACCACTCTCCTGTAAGGTCTGGAAGTATTATTGCCATGTTACAGAAAAGAAACTGAGATAAAAAATCTCTCCAAAAAGAGACCAGATAATGACCATTTTTCCAATCAATAACAAGGTAGGAGAATGGACGGTTCTGCTCATAGAGGAATGGCACAGGCTGATAGATTCAGGGTATCTAAGTATTTATATGTCCTCCCACCTGAGTAATATCTGAGCATCTCACAATCTGTAAAATATTTATCGTCCCAACATCCCTCTGAACTAGAGAAATACTATTACCCGCATTTTACAGATGGGGACTAGAGGCACAGAGAGAGTAGAGCCCAGATCCTCAAAGGTATTTAGTCTTCAAAGTTCATTGATTTCAGTGGAAATCAGGAGCCTAAATAGTTTTGAGGATCTTAGCATAAGCAACTTGGGCATTGAACCTGGGTCTTCAAAGTTCTAGGCTAGCACCCTGATGGTGCTACGGTGGAGTTCTGGACTTAGATTAATACAGTCCTGGGTATTAAGGAACAATCAAGTATAAGCTACAAGAAAAAAAGGTACTTGGGAGCCTATCCCTGAATTATGTTATCTGGAATGGTAAATAGCAACTCAGGAGTTGGAAAGAAAGCATTTTTATCTTTCATTTCAGCTTGAGACTGCTCAGGCTTCAGGAAAAAATCAATTTCACAGCGGCACTGGTCAGAGACCTAATACAAGAATTAACACAGTCACTCCCTTACTAGGAACTCAATACCTGTTCTTACCAAAAACTCAAGAAGAAGAGTGGATCCTGGTGTGCCCTGGCTCTAATATTCCTAAATTAGACACCAGACCTCCAGTACAGATCCCAGTTCCTTTGATCTGTAATGACTGGAATGTTATAGGATGATCATTTTCTGTTGTTCCTGGACCTCATGGATGCATTTTTTCAAATGTCAATTTGTTCTGGTCTGAGGAAATTTGGAGATCCACCCATTTCCCAAACCATTTCCTCTACAGATCCCCCCTGCGTGGACTGCGTAGACTGTCGGTCCTTCATCAGTTAAGACTGAGCTGATCACAACGTCTTCCAAGCTTCTCTCGCTCTGGCGATCCTTGTCCATATCTCTTTGTTAGGAAATCATCTCACCTCTTTGGAGGCCGACCACATGGCTGTTTCTGTTCTCGTGGATACCACTCAGATATAGCTGCAGTCTATCTGTTGTCACTGAGTCGGGCCACATGTCCCGCCCACCACATTTTGCTGAGCCTGCTTTCAACAACAACAGCTTGCACTCCAGACTGCTGCCTAATTATTTCATTGGGGATGTGATTGCAGGGCGAAATGCCCAAAGATGTTCATTCCATCACCCTCTGTGCAACAGCTGATGTTCTTCAGTCTTCGTCAGCGACCATGTTTCACTGACATATAGCATCGCTGGAAGCCCAGTAGAGTGAAAAAGATTTGCACGAGTTGTTTTGCTGATCTTTCCTCGTAGGATGTCCCTGATGTTGTTGAATGCGCACCATCCAGCTTTTTTTCTGCACGACAGTTCACTTTTCTGATCGTGGTGCATGTTGACTTCCTGGCCCAAATAAACGTATTTGTCGACCTCTTGGATCTACTCTCCTCCAAGAGTTATTTGGGTATTGGCAGATCATCTGATCTCATGTATTTTGTTTTCCACTGGTTCATTTTTATTCTGACTTGACTACTTTTTGCATTCAATTCTTTAAGCATTCTCTCAAGCTGAACTGTATTTTGGCTATCAGCACTATATCATCTTAAAAAAAAAATCCCCTCTGGCTTTTCAAAAATACCAGGATCCCAACAGCAGTAATGCATTATGACATCTCCAAAGCCTTTCTGCTTATGGCTTTGGAGAACATTCTAATTGAATTCCAGTTCTTTAGTGACTGCCTGGAGAGTGACACGACAAGCAGCATTGTACCTGGGACTGCATTTATTTGTGCTCAAACAGAAAAAGTTATATCTACCTTTTACAAGAATTTTGATCTGCAGCACGATGATGAAAAGTTACCAAACAGCTTGAAATGCCAAGCAACTCTTCGGAACATTTGAAGACTGATTACTATGGTATGGTCTTAAATGTAGTATTAGAATGGGTGAAAGGCCATTTGGCATAATATTTTGTTCATCCTGTATTTTCATCAACAATAGAAAAACTGGAATGAACACTATGATTCAGATCTTGCCAGTTGTGTTCACTTTTACTCAAATGAGTGGCCTACTGATAATGTTGGAACTGGTCACAGAGCAAGGAACTATTCAGTGTTATGAGAGATGGCTGAACTGGTCCCAGTATGTGATAACTCAGAACCCAGAAAGGTAGAAGTTGTGACCATAGGTAAGGCAAAGCAAACGTCCTCAGTCACCAGAAGGAATGGCAATCATGACTGATAATAAGTTGAAATGTTCAGGAGAGGAGAGATCAGTAGAAGGAGGATAATTGACATCAGCAAGAAAAAGCAGCATAAATTTCATGGCAATGGTGAGCAAGAAATCTGTATTGCATTACAATTCTTCCATTATTTCTTCCAGAGTAAGTACGTGTCAGACAATTCACCAGCCATATCAAATATAAACAAGCAAAATTAGTGAAACTAAAGAAAAGTATTTTAATTTTTGGAAGCTACTAAAAGATTTTAGACTCTCAGGATGAGAATCAGAATCTGAAATAGTTTGCCTCTTAATACAAACCAAGATCAGACTTTCACTTTCACAGACCTGTATTGTTTTGATGTTCTAAAGCTCAGAACACAGGTCCTATATGTTTGCTGAATCAGGGTTATTATTTAGCAAGTTGCAGAAAACTAGAACATGTTCCAAGGCTTGCAACTATGGCAATGAAACTTCTGAATACATCCCAGAAAGAGGCTATAATGTAACTGAGACACAGGCCTACATTTTCAAATGTGGGCGCCCAGAGTTAGGAACCTAAATCCCTATTTAGATACCTAAATATAAGTGACATGATTTTCTGAAACATCAAAGACATCAACATTTGGAAATGCAGGCCTTGATCTTTGCACAAAAGAACAAATGCCATAATATATTGGATGCACTGTTGTTGTAGACAGTATTTTATATAATTATAAAGTGGGTGCGATAATATCTTTTATTGGCCCAACTTCTGTTGGTGAGAGAAATGAGATTTTGAGCTTACGCAGAGCTCTTCTTCTTCTGAGAATTGTACTCAAAGTATCTCAGCTAAATACATGGTCTGAACAGGTTGTTTATCTTAAGTATTTAATACATATTTCAAGGCATCATTCAAGGTGAAGTTCCTAGTTAACAACTCTCTAGTTGTAGGGGGAAAAGGTGGGGAAAGAAAAGGCTATGGGAGGAGAGGGGGGGATTTTGTGGGTTATAGATTGTATTTATGGCTTATTACAACAGTGTCTCTATTCAGTCCATGATTTTTGGTATCTAGTAAAATCCAGCTTGTCTTCTGAAGGTGTTGTGCAGGCTTCCTTTGAGCATGAGGACTGCGAGGTTACTATAGAGTGATCTCTTTGTGAAATGTGTTCATCCACAGTTGATATGGTGTTTTGTCTTTTATTCTAAACTCCATCAGTTGGAGATGAAGATGAAAATTACTAGCAATTAGCCACATAAACCATACTGACAAAAATACAGAGATCATGTATGGGATGATGCATACCCATGCAATGTTCAGTTATACACAATTTAATATAAAGAGCGTGCAAGGATAACATCTAATTAGAGTACCCTGTATGGCCTATGCATGATCTTTACATCACGTAGGAGTTATTGTAGCACTTTTGCCATTATAGGGATGCCATCCTTTAGCCATCTGAATTTGTTTCAGACTGTAGCATTCATTTTTTATCTTGTTCTGTTGTCACATTTGCTGCCTGTCTCTTTTGCATACTACTGGCCTGAATGCTATGTGGTGTATAATATCTATTGTAGCATTCTCTGGTGTCCTTGTAAGTAAAGTTAAGAAACTTTGGTTACTATACAGAACCTTCATGAATGGGTATAGACCATTTTTCTTGCTCTCAGAATTTTCCAAATTTGTTGATGTCTATAACTAAGGCTGCGAGTCGCTCATGGAGGTGTCAAGAAAGTCATGGATTCTGTGACTTCTGTAGCAGCCAGTGCGGCTGACCCCAGGGCCGCCTGAGCTGTTCAGGTGGCCCTGGGGCCAGTCATGCTGGCCGCTGCTTGCATGGCCCCAGGCAGCTGGTCCCTTCAGCTGTCCAAGAGCAACAGCCGTGGGGCTCTGGGCTATCCCCTCTCACCCGGAGAAGCAGCAGCCACGGGACCCCAGTGCACTCCCTGCCAAAGCAGCAGCCAAGTCCCCCCCTGCATCACAGAACAATCTTATCAATATTTTGAAAATCCATTGTCCTAATGCCTTTTTCTGTCATACTTGTTTTGATTAAAGTTGGTTAGGAATTTTCTGACTGAATGTTTTTCTGTCTGAAAATGCCAACTTGTTATAAGCAAATCCTTTTGTGGAATCATTTTGGGAAAAACTGTCAAGGATCATCTCAATAATGTTGAAATGTTCTATTTCAGCATTTTCAGAATGGAACTGTGACCGCCCTCACTCAAGGTTGGTTGGTAGGGGATCGCTTCTTAATGGTTAGTGCTTAAGTCTGTGATGTGCAGCGGCGTTGTTGATAGGGCAGCCCAAGCCTTCCCACTCCATTGGATGCTAACCCCTGGCCCTTGAGGGCTATCAGTGCTCTGACAGCTGGGGAAGCTTAAGGTAGCCTCTCTGGACCACTTCCTACTACATCCCTGCTGTTTGTCCCAAAGTTATCATCTAGGATAAGACAGCATGAGGGCAACTGCCTTCTCCTGGCTCAGCTTAGTCCAAGGCTTCCCCCTGCTGGTGGAGTTCATAGGAGAGGGCAGTGTTTCTGTGACAGGATCCCCAGGCTGCAACCTGGAACGGTGGGACCACTGTGTTCCCTTAACTCTCTAGCCTGGGTTGTCTCTCACAAAACCATGCCAGTGACAATCAGCAAACCCCTCCAGGCATTGTCATCACTCAGCCATCAGCATACGGAGCCCCATTTGCAGTGATATTGCATGAATGTTCCCTAACCCACTCAAGAATCATACAGAGAGAGACCCCAGCCAATCACCCCCACATTGCACCCCAGAAATATACCATCTTACTCTGCTCAAGACTATCTTGGACAGTGCAAGTTCGTTAATAAGTGTGCCACTTCTTCAAATGAAAGTGGAAATGCACCAGCCTTTGTAATTTGAGCTGAGATTCCTCAAATACTTTGACCAAAACCACACTGTTTTAGGTAAAATATATTAACACTTTTTTTTTTTAACTATAGAAAGAAAGATTTTAAGTGATTATAAGTAGCAGGGATAGAGATCAAAATTGGTTACCTAAGAAATAAAAATAGAAACAGTCTAAATTCTAACTTTAACAGATTAAGCAAGATTTGAATCAAACACCCTTACAGACCTTATAAGCAGCTCACAGTTTCTCAGTACACATATTGGACTGTCTTCCAGCCTGGGACCAATCTTCCTAGTTCCAAGTCTTTTTTACAGATGATCTTTCAGGTATTAGGATGGGTGGGGGAGGGGAGGGAAACAGAGAGGCCAATTAATGATGTCACTGTCCCTCTCTTATTCTCCTTTCTTCCAGCTGCTAGAAAAATCCTTGTTTGACATAGAATCATAGAACTGGAAGGGATCTCGAGAGGTCATCTAGACCAGTCCCCTGCACTCAAGGCAGGACTAAGTGTTATCAATCCCTGGCAGGCATTTGTCCAACCTGCTCTTAAAAATCCCCAATGACGGAGATTCCACAATCTCCGTGTGCATTTTATTCTGGTGCTTAACCACTCTGACAGTTGGGAAGTTTTTCCTAATGTCCAACCTAAACCGCCCTTGCTGCAATTTAAGCCCATTGCTTCTTGTCCAATCCTCAGAGGTTAAGAAGAATGATTTTTCTCCTTCCTCCTTTTAACAACCTTTTATGTGCTTGAAAACTGTTATCATGTCCCCTCTCAGTCTTCTCTTCTCCAGACTAAAGAAACCCAGTTTTTTTTAATCTTCCCTCATAGGTCATGTTTTCTAGACCTTTAATCATTTTTGTTGCTCTTCTCTGGACTATCTCCAATTTGTCCACATCTTTCCTGAAATGTGGCACCCAGACTGGACACAATACTCCAGTCGAGTCCTAATTAGCATAGAGTAGAGCAGAAGAATTACTATTTGTGTCTTGCTTACAATACTCCAGCTCTTACATCCCAGAATGACGTTTCCTTTTTTTTTTGCAACAGCGTTACACTGTTGAGTCATATTTAGCTAGTGATCCACTATGACCCCCAGATCCCTTTCTGCAGTACTCCTTCCCATATAGCAAGACTTCTGCAGTACTCCTTCCCATTTTGTATGTGTGCAACTGATTGTTCCTTCCTAAGTGGAGTACTTTGTATTTGTCCTTATTGAATTTCATCCTATTACTTCAGACCATTTCTTCAGTTTGTCCAGATCATTTTAAATTTTAATCCTGTCCTCCAAAGCACTTGCAACCCCTCCAGCTTGGTATCATCCACAAACTTTATAAGTGTACTCTCTATGCCATTATCTAAATCATTGATGAAGATATTGAGCAGAACTGGATCCAGAACCAATCCCTGTGGGATTCCACTCTTTATGCCCTTCCAGCATGTCTGTAAGCCACTGATAACTGCTCTCTGGGAATGATTTTCCAACCAGTTACGCACCCACCTTGTAGTAGCTCCATCTAGGTTGTATTTCTCTAGTTTGTTTATTGTCAGGTAGTCCTCTCTGCATACATGCCCTCTCTGAGAAGTCTCTGGGATAGTAGATTCTTGATAGGCCATTAATGCCTGCCCTGCGAGTGATAGTTGCTCCTTTGTCCCTATTGAAAGGTCATTGGTGGCATCTCCCAACGCACAACATATTTCAGTAAAACATATAGCAAGACTTCATAATTGCACGTACAATAACACACACAATTCAACCGGATATTAACATTCAACAAAAAAAGACTTCTTAAATGATACCTCACATGGCATACTTTGTACAAAACTCAACATCATCCCATCTCAGTGGTGACATCAGCATTCCAGGGTGCTATTCTGAGGTACAGAGTGTCACAGCTTGCCTCTCAGGCTGCCTTGGCAGCAGGATCTCAGGCGACTTTGGGCAGTTGTTTTGGGAAAGACTCTGTCTTCCCTCACTTTGTCTCCCTGGAGCTGCTGGGAACAGCCATACTCCCAAATGAGATGCTCTCTTGCCTTTTAGCTCCTTCACCAGTGGGTGCATTTGCTACAAGTGTGCCAGGGCGGAGCCGGATAAGACAGAGTAATTTCTTAACTCCTTGTTGCTCAGTTTAGGGTTCACCCATCACAGGAACATTTTGATTTTTCATTTCAAAAGTATTTTTCATATAGAAATTTCTTATATATATAAAGTTCAAAATCAGAACAAAATATAACCACAATTCTTTTTGTTCAAAATTTCATGTAGTGGGAACTTATGAAATTTTTGTTTTGATCCTATTCCAGAGTCAGGAAAAAAATTTGCAGAACTTCCCACTAAATTGAAAACCTGGTCCCCACCCTCTTCTAGTTTTCATGCATCCACCTCTTGCTGTAATGACACAGATCAAACATTCTAAATACACTTTTAAATGGGCTTGCTTTGACAATGTCTGCTTTTAATAACTCTCTTTAGTTTAAGATCTTTCTCTGTTACTCTGAGTCTGCCTATTTACTGAAGTCTGTGAGCAGAGCAGATACTTTGTAGACACTTGATTTCCTAAACCTGTTTCATTTTTTACACCCCCCCCCCCAACATTTACTGCTTCTGCTTTCAAATGTTTTTTTCTCCCTGCCTTATATATCTGAGATTTTGTATAAGAGGAAGTAAAGGCAGGGCACAGAACAAGAACCACATTCATACCTTTATACTGAATATTGTATCAATGCAAGACATCCACCTACACTCCTCTAGTTTAGATTTCTTGTTCTTTTGTTCTGAAGTCCTGTTGCTTTACTTCATACTATTGGCTGTCTGGGAGAAGCGGGGGAAAGGACACTGGCTTTTCTTTAAAGTAATTTTGCCTTCAAAACAGCTTTTGTAGGTACAGCACTGCACCCAACTTACCCTGACTGCTTCCTGATGATAGTTTCCAGTTTCCCTCTGTTTCCGTTAATATGGATTCTCAGCAGTCATTTTGTCACTGTTTAGTAAATAACTTCCTCGTCATTTCTGAGCTAATATCATATATACATATTCTCATGTAACAGCCCTGCAGCCATTCTATCTCAGCTGTTTTGGTTCTCTTAGGCACCCTGTAATAAAATGGTAGTTACTAGTTCTAAATGGTTTCACATTTAAAACACAGGTGAAGTTTAATGGCACAATCAGTCTACTGCACTTAATATGAGCATCAGGATTCAAGTTTAGCTGGACATACAAGTGAAGTGAGTCAGTGGGTCTGAATCTACTTGGGAATTTGTCTATAATATAAAACCACCAGATAATGCACTGGGATTGGCATGCTCTGGCTCCAATCTTTGGCAGCACAGTAGCCACTTTAAGCCACAGCACAGGTTCAAAGAAGGTCTAAACCCAGAATGGGAGTCACAAATGGAGTCTTCCAAGGGCACAGAGGTTCCCATAGCACATCTTTTGTTGTGGCTGGCAGAAGACACATAGCCAGGAAGGTTGGCACTGGAGATGTGGTCCTTAACTGCTCAAAGTTACACCTGGGGACCAGCACAGTGCACAGCCAGGCCAGGATCTGTGAACCTTAAAGGTGATTAAAAGGAGGCTCTTTCCTTTCTCCTCTAATCTGGGCTGGGCTGGGCTGGGCGGAGGATAAGTACCTAGGTGCAGGTGAAGCATATGGCTCAGAATTGGGGAAATACTTCTGAACTTTATTTTTACTGTGTTATTTTTGATTACATAAGATTTCTGAAAGAATCATTACTTCAGGTTTTCATCACACTTAAGTTGATTTTTACACCAATGTTAACACAGTTGGGCCTGATTTTCCCTTCTGCCACTGATGTAAATCTGGAATGATTCCACTGAAGTCAGTGGAGTCACATTGGTGTGAAAACTTGCATTTGCTTTTGTTGTAAATTAATACCTGACTTTTCTGTCACCTTTACCATTCCTTTCAATAACATTAAGATGATATTGTCTATTGATTGTCTATTGTTTATTTAAATGTATGTAACTGTGGCTATATAAATTATCTTTTGTCTCATTGTTTCCTTATGCCCCCTATCTATCTGTATCCCCCTGCTGTCTCTTGTCTTATGTATGCATATATTTTGTAAGCACTCTAGGGCAAGGTCTGGTCTTTTTGTTCTGTTTGTACAGCACAGAGCACGTGGGGGTCCTAGTCCATGACTGAGACTCCTGGTTGCTACTGCAATAGGTGTGTATACATGAGAAATGATCAAGCCATATGCATCATGTGGGAGTGCTATTTTACTAGATGAAAATTAAATGAAAGTAGTAGTATGGACAGAGCATGACTCAGAAGAGAGAGAGGATAAACAATGTACACCTGTCAGTTAGAGAGTTAAATGAACTAGCCTTCCATAAAAGGAAACAACTAGTTAATAGGTCAAATGAGATATAGTTAATCTTAGCAGCATCAGGAAGTATCAACCCAAGTTTAAAACTCTGTGCAGCAAAGATGTATCTGACTTCTGTTCAGCAATGAGGTGCATTTACAAAGCTTGGAGGATCTGCACACATTATGACTGGCTCTAGCTGGTGTTATCAGTCATTTGCTTTCATGAGTCCAAAAATACTTTTTAAAAAGAATGATGCATTTGAAGTGTTCTATTTCAGGTGTTTCTTAGGCACAGAGGAGTGCCCACCTTGCTGTAATCCTAGCTATATTCCTGGCTGCTGAGTTTGATCTACATCTGCTGTAGCTGTTGCAGCTGCTGCCCTAGCTGCATGTAGGCTCACTTAGTGGTATTTCACACTGAAGTCAGTTGTACAGTTAAGTAAATAAATGGGGTCTCAGAAACTGTCATGGCTAATGAGGAAATAAATTTAAACTTTTTACTTCAGGCCCTTCCACAGCCATCAGATATTTGGCCTCCAACCAAAAGCAGATTTAAGTAACACAAATGAAGTTAATATACTTCTCAGGCATGCAGGGTAAAATTGGATCAGAGTAAACACACAAGCTGTGATCTTACAGGCATGTAGGTGACTTTGGGCACATGAGTAGTAATGTAATACCTATCTAAGAACTGGAAGGACTTGGAAAGGTCATCAAGTCCAGCCCCCTGCCAGGACCAAATACTGATTTTCCCCCAGATACCTAAATGGCTCCTCTCAGGGATTGAGCTTACAACCCTGGGTTTAGCAGGACAATGCTCTAGCCACTGAGCTATCCCTCCTCCCTTCCATGGTTAAAATTAACGTTGGCATTTGAAGCATCAAGGCCATCGTGCCAACTCAGGAATATGGAGGAAATATACAACCCTACAGTGAAATCCTGACCTCATTTAAGTAATTAACTTTAGGGTGGCCAGGATTTCACCCAGAGTGTACATCGATTGAGGGATACTATAGTGTACATCCATGTGTAAAGAAATTCCAAATCTGTCAGTGCACTGAATTCGTATTTAAGAGGGACATTAATATGTTTGTACTCAATATTTCTAGCTCTACTGAAGCAATAATTGTAGTAATTTCTAACAGCCAATTTGGTGAGCCATTAAGACACAGTATCAAATGTTCAACCAGCCTGTTTTTTCACATGCACACACTGGTTTTTGCACGCAAATTTGGTAGCATAGCTATTATAACCTATTTGTTATGTAAACATCTGTTTTTCTGCACAGTGGTGGGTTCTACTTAGTTGAAGGACACAAAAGAAGGCCTGCTGAAAATTTGATTCAGGGTAAAAAAAACCAAACAGTGGATAAACCATCAAGGGGCAGTAACAGTGAGGAAGAAGTATGAGGCTAGTGGTTCCTTGTGAATAAATATGTGAGATCCTATGTTCTGTCTTTTGAATTTGTAGTCTTTTCAATATGTTTACATATAGATGTAGAAATGGAAATTCTATTTCTCTCTCTTGCATGTTGTTCTTATTTATTGTCATCATAGTCCCTGGCAGGACCAGAGCCAGGGTTTCTCGCGCCCTAGGCGCACGGCCATTTCGCCGCCCCCCGCGCTGATCCCGTGGCTCCGGTGGAGCTGCCGCAGGCATTCCTGCGGAGGGTCCATTGGTCCGAGGCTCCGGTGGAGCTCCCGTGGGCATGCCTGCGGGAGGTCCACCGGAGCCGCGGGAGCAGCCGACTCTCCTCAGGCATGACTACAGCAGCTCCACCGGAGCCGCGGACCAACGGACCCTCGGCAGGCATGCCTGCGGCAGGTCAACTGGAGCCACCTGCTGCCCCCCTGGCAAAATGTCACCCCCTCAATAATCCTGGTGCCCTAGGCGATTGCCTAGGCTGCCTAAATGGTAGCGCCAGCCCTGGTCCCTGGTGGAGATCCACAGGCAGGAAATACACTGTCTCCTATCTCTGTCTGAGGAAAAATCAGGGAGTTAGAATTCTCTCAGGTCGGGTCTACACTATGGTTTTAGGTCAAAATAAGCAGCGTTAACTCGATTTAACCCTGCACCCATCCACACGACAAAGCCCTTTTTTTCGACTTAAAGGGCTCTTAAAATCGATTTCTTTAGTCCACCTCTAATGAGGGGATTAGCCCTGAAATCACCCTTGCCGGGTTGAATTTGGGGTAGTGTGGATGCAATTTGATGGTATTGGCCCCCACAAGCTATCCCAGAATGCTCCATTGTGACCACTGTGGACAGCACTCTCAACTCATATACACTGGGCAGGTAGACAGGAAAAGCCCCGGGAACTTTTAAATTTAACTTCCTGTTTGGCCAGTGTTGCGAGCTGATCAGCACGGTGACCATGCAGAGCTCACCAGCAGAGGGGACCATGGAGTCCCAGAATTGCAAAAGAGCTCCAGCATGAACCAAACGGGAGGTATGGGATCTGATCGCTGTATGAGGAGACGAATCCGTGCTAGCTGAACTCCGTTCCAGTAAACAAAATGCCAAAACATTTGCAAGTCTCCAAGGGCATGAAGGACAGAGGCTATAACAGGAACTCGCGGCAGTGCCATGTGAAAATTAAGGAGCTCAGGCAAGCCTACCAAAAAACCAGAGAGGCAAATGGCCGCTCCGGGTCACAGCCCCAAACATGCTGCTTCTATGATGAGTTGCATGCTATTCTGGGGGTGCAGCCAGCAGTACCCTACCTCTGTGCTTTGACTCTGTCAGTGGTGTAGGACTCAACATGGAAAAGGGTTTGGGGGACAAGGAAGATAGCTCACAGCAAGGAAGCGGAGAAACCAGTTTCCTCAACAGCTAGGATCTGTTTCTCATCCTGTACCTGGAGCCAGTAATCCCCAAACCCACCCAAGGCGGGTTTCTGGACCCTGTAAGCGGAGAAGGGACCTCTGGTGAGTGTACCTTTGTAAATATTAGACATGGTTTAAAAGCAAGCCTGTTTAATAATTAATTTGCCCTGGCATTCGTGGCCAGTACAGCTACTGGAAAAGTCTGTTAACATGTCTGGGGAGGGAGCAGAAATCTTCCAGTGACATCTCCATAAAGGTCTCCTGGATGTACTCCCAAAGCCTTTGCAAAAGGTTTCTGGGGAGGACAGCCTTATTCCTTCATTCATGGTAGGACACTTTACCATGCCAGGCCAGTATCACGTAGTCGGGAATCATTGCAGAACAAAACACTGGGACCTTACACTGCAATGCTTGCTGGCATTCAAACAACATCTGTTCTTTATCTCTCTGTGTTATCCTCAGGAGAGTGATATCATTCGTGTTCACCTGGTTGAAATAGGGTGGTTTTATTAAGCGGACATTTAGAGGTGCCTGTTCCTGCTGGGCTGTTTGCCTGTAGCTGAACAGAAATGTTCCCTGCTGTTAGCCATGAGGTGGGGGAGAGGGGTGAAGCCATCAAAATGTGATCTTGTAATGAAAGCACATGTGCTATGTAATGTTAACAGCAAGGCTTACCATGAAAGAGTGTACCATTGTTGTATAAAATGTGTCTTTTTAACTACCACTCTCCCCTTTTTTTCCCTCCACCAGCTGCATATATGTTTCTCCTTCCCAGAGGCTAGCAAAGATTAGAAAGTGGAAAAAAATGCACTCGAGATGAAATGTTCTGAACTCATGCTGTCCTCCCACACTGACAGAGCACAGCAGAATGTGTGGAGGCAGACAATGTCAAAGTGCAGGAAAGCACAATCTGAACGCAAGGAGAGGTGGCAGGCTGAAGATGATAGGTGAGGTCAGCTTGCTGACAGAAGTCAGAAGTCAATGCTCAGGCTGCTGGAGCATCAAACTCATATGCTCCAGCGTACGAGTGAGGTGCAGGAGCACAGACAGCCACTACAGCCCCTGTATAACCAACCACACTCCTCTCTAAGTTCCATAGCCTCCTCACCCAGACGCCCAAGAACGCGGTGGGGGTGTCTCCAGCCACTCCACCTCAGAGGATTGCCCAAGCAAGAGAAGGTTAGCATTCAATAAGTTTTAAAGTGCAGTGTGACCTTGTTCTTCCCTCCTCCAACACCCCACCCGGTGCTTCCCTCCTCCCCTCCCCCTCTCAGGCTACCTTGGCAGTTATCCCTCTATTTGTCTGATGAATTAATAAAGAATGCATGAATGTGAAGCAACAATGACTTTATTGCCTCTGCACGTGGTGATCGAAGGGGGGGAGGGGAGGCTGGTTGGCTTACAGGGAAGTAGAGTGAACCAAGGGGAGGCGATCATCAAGGAGAAACAAACAGAAGTTTCACACCGTAGCCTTGCCAGTCATGAAACTGGTTTTCAAAGCTTCTCTGATGCGCACTGTGCCCTCATGTACTCTTCTAATTGCCCTCATGTCTGGCCATGCGTAATCAGCAGCCAGGCAATATGCCTCAACCTCCCTCCTGGCCATAAACATTTTCCCCTCACTGTCATAGAGACCGTGAAGCGCACAGCAAGCAGTAATAACAAATGGGAATATTTGTTTTGCTGAGGTCTATCCGAGTCAGTAAACTGCGCCAGCGTGCTTTTAAACGTCCAAATGCACATTCTACCACCATTTTCCACTTGCTCAGCCTATAGTCGAACAGCTCCTGACTACCATCCAGGCTGCCTGTGTATGACTTCATGAGCCATGGCATTGAAGGGTAGGCTGGGTCCCCAAGGATAACTATAGGCATTTCAACATCCCCAATAGTTATTTTCTGGTCTGGGAAGAAAGTTCCTTCCTGTAGCTTTTGAAACAGACCAGAGTTCCTGAAGATGCGAGCGTCATGTACCTTTCCCAGCCATCCCACATTGATGCTGGTGAAACGTCCCTTGTGATCCACCTGTGATTGCAGCAGCACTGGAAAGTATCCCTTTCGGTTTATGTACTCGCTGGCTTGGTGCTCCGGGGCCAAGATAGGGATAGGGGTTCTGTCTATCACCCCACCACAGTTAGGGAATCCCATTGCAGCAAAGCCATCCACTATGGCCTGCACATTTCCCAGAGTCACTATCCTTGATATCAGCAGCTCTTTGATTGCATTGGCTACTTGGATCACAGCAACCCCCACAGTAGATTTGCTCACTCCAAATTGATACGCGACTGACTGGTAGCTGTCTGACGTTGCAAGCTTCCACAGGACTATCGCCACTCTCTTCTCAACTGTGAGGGCTGCTCTCATCTTGGTATTCTGGCACTTCAGGTCAGGGGAAAGCAAGTCACAAAGTTTCATGAAAGTGCCCTTATGCATGCAAAAGTTTTGCAGCCACTGGGAATCGTCCCAGCCCCGCAACACTATGCAGTCCCACTTGTCTGTGCTTGTTTCCCGGGCACAGAATTGGTGTTCCACAGCATGAACTTGCCCCATTAACACCATAATGTGCATATTGCTTGGGTCCGTATTTTGTGATAAGTCTATGTCCATGTCCTCATCACTCTCGTCACTGTGCTGCCGTCACATCCTCACCTGGTTTTGCTTTTGCAGGTTCTGGTTCTGCATATACTGCAGGATAATGCGCGTGGTGTTTACAGTGCTCATAATTGCTGCAGTGATCTGAGCAGGCTCCATGTTCCCAGTGTTATGGCGTCTGCACTGAAAAAAGGTGCAAAACAATTGTCTGCTGTTGCTCTGATGGAGGGAGGGGCGAATGACGACATGGCTTACAGGGAATTCAAATCAACAAAGCCACTTTGCATCAGGGAGAAAAACAAACAACTGTCACACAGAATGGCCCCTTCAAGGACTGAACTCAAAATTCTGGGTTTAGCAAGCTGTTGATTTCACGTGGGGCGGCGGGAGCAAATGAATAGAAAACAAATCTGGTCTATTTCTTGTTTTGTTCAACTCCTTCTGTCTTATACATCTTAGGCTGGCAGCAGATGGTGCAGTATGACTGCTAGCCATCGTCATCTCCTGGGTGCTCGGCAGAAGATGCTGCATTACGATTGCTAGCCATCATCATCTCTGGGGACTTGACAGAAGATGCTGCATTATGATTGCTAGCCATTGTCATCTCCTTGGGGTTCGGCAGAAGATGGTGCAGTACAACTGGGGAATGAGCGGGCTGAGTCACTCCCATGTCTGCCCAGGCGTCCTGACCGACCTCACCGAGGTTGGCTAAAAGAGGATTCAGGAGTATGATGATGATGGCTACCAGTTGTAATGCACCATCTGTGGCCAAAAGGCAATGAGCTGCTGCTGTGTAGCAATGCAGTCCCACGTCTGCCAGCACCCAGGAGAAGTACGGTGACAGTGAGCTGAGCGGGCTCCATGCTTGCTGTGGTATGGTGTCTGCACAAGTAACCCAGGAAAAATGGCACGAAATGATTGTCTGCCGTTGCTTTCAAGGAGGGAGGGAGAGGGGGGCCTGACGACATGTACCCAGAACCACCCTGCGACACTGTTTTTGCCCCATCAGGCATTGGGATCTCAACCCAGAAATCCAATGGGCTGCACAGACTGCAAGAACTGTGAGATAGCTACTCACAGCTACCCACAGTGCAACGCTCCAGAAGTTGACACTAGCCTCAGTACTGTGGATGCAGTCCACTAAGTTAATGCACTTAGAGCATTTTGTGTGGGGACACACCTAATTGATCGTATAAAAACGATTTCTAAAAAAACAAGTTCTATAAATTCGACCTAATTTTGTAGTGTAGACATCAGAGATGACTATGCTAGCTGAAGAACAGGTACTAATTCAGTACCTCTCTCTCAGCAGCATCTGCTAGTGAGTTTCTTAACTGCAAATTAAAGCACCCTCTCTGTGACCAAAAAGCATAAGGGAATGTACTAGCGCTATGACTACCTGTCTATTCTGGAGACTCTGAGATATGTGTACTGTTTCTTTAACACTTAGCAGGAAACCAGGCCTGGGAAGGTTCTAAGCAGAAGCTCGACATTGGAGCAGAGTGATAGAGTGTAGCTTTAGGGACAATTCTGTTTTCCTTACCTAATAAACTTCTTTGTTCAGTGTTAGAAGAAAGTCACTCTTTCTGTGATATGTGATTGTTTCTTATTGTTATATAATGGGCTCTCTTTCTCCTATTATGGGTTCAAACTAGAAGACTTAAGTGAAATCTATGCCTCACTACCATGACCTGATTGATTCTGGCCTAGTAAGTGAAACCAGGGAACTCCTTTCCCCTTTTGGGGCAGTTTTGCAAAAGTGCAGCAAGAACAAAATCATCCCTGATGCCGTTACAATCCATCACTGGTCAACAGCAGCTTTGTCAAATGCTTTCTGAAAAGCAGTATCACTAGAAGTAGCATGTTGCAAGAAAGGAGGAAAAGGTCAAAGCTATAAATTCAACGTGCTTCATCACTTGCTCTCTCTCTCTCTCTCTGAATGTTGCAAACATGAGCATCAGCAGTGCTTAGTTATACAGCAGGGGATTTTGGATGAGGAAGGAAGTAGCAGCTGTACCAGAGAGAGAATCAGAAGCAATTAGTCCGATCCAGCCAATATGAGCCAAAATCATTGTTCTGTGATGTTCTTTTTAATATGTAGAAATTATGAAAACTAATTAACAGTAGGTGGATTTGCACTATGTATGGGCCTGATGCTCGCATCACACCATGCCTACCTGCATATAACTCCCATGGCTTCAGTGGACTTACTCCTGATTTACTCTGGCATGAACTACAGGAGAATCAGCCCCTAAGTCTTTTAAAAGAGCAGCTAATTTATTATGGAAAACTTTGAAAAGATTGTAATTTAGAAATAATTCTGCACATACACCTTAGAACCTCACAGCTCTGTGCTTCGGGTAAATAGCAAGCCCACTTAGCTGGATTGTCAGGTTTGCAGTTTCACTGAAGTGCTGAAACATTGCTGGCCTAGAGGAGGGTCCAGTGCAGGTGACACTGTGATTACCAAGGGCCAGTGTCAGAGCATCGCATCACCAGCTGCCTCTGCCCCAAAGATTCAATGATGCCCTGAAACAGTCATGGTACCTGACAGCTACCTCCGTCATCTTCTTCAGGTTAAACTCCCGTTGTTCCTGCAGAAGTCACAGGAGTGAAGAGGAACATGGCAACTGGTCTCGAGTTGGGTGCAGAGAGCTATAAAAAGGAAACCACCCTAACCTCCTGTTTAGGAATAGCTTTTTGGAGAATGAGGCCATTGTTCCTGTTCTTTTGCAGCATAATGCCCAGCCACAGGTGCATAAAAAGATGGTTGCCTTGTTATTGCACAGGAGAAAATGTCGCTCATCAACTCTGTCCCCCCCACTTCTACCCATAATAAGATGAATGGAAGCAGGTGGACTGGGAGATGTCCTTTTCCTCACAGCAGCGGTAGTGTCCTCCTCAGTTTACTCTCAAGGATTGCTGTATTGCTCCTGCTTGTGTCCAGTGCTGTGGGAGATAGGTGACTAGCTGTCCAGTAGTTGAAGGGGTTTCCTTTATTTGGTGCTGAACATCCACTGGCCCATACCTAGCAAGGAGCTAATAAAAAAACATTTGCTCAGATTAAAAAATATGTTTTCAAGCAACAAGCCTGAAAAAGGATCAAGCACTCTGCTAAAAATGTCTTGGAGTGGGAGGTACCCACTAAAAATAAATTTTGCCCTGCATCCTCGAACAGGGTAGCTATTCATTTTAGTGGGATCATATAGTCAGTGGCTTATTTCGTACAAGAACAGTGAGTCATGTGCAGAGATCTTTTTAAAAGGTCTCCCTACCCCACTTAAGAGTAGATGCTAGTTTCCTCTTCATTCAAGCTGCAGAGGAAGGGGTTCCTTTCCATTTAGAGCTGCAGGGAGCTATGAGCACCTCCCTAAGGGCTTTCTACACACACAAGTTGTACTGCTTTCATTAAACCATATACTTAATGTGGTACAACCCACACACCCACCTCCCATCATGGATACAGTTATATTTTATGTGAAAGCGCTTATACTAGTATAGCTTATTTCTGCCCTGAAAAGGGAATAAGTCATGCCACTGTAAGGCACATTTAGATCAGCATAAATGGCTTCACGGTAGGGGGTTGTACCAGTACAACTGCATGGGTGAAAAATCATACCCCTAACTGAAATAGTTATATTGGTACAAAATGTGTGTGTCGACCGGACCTAAGCAGCAGGAGCAGATGGGAGGATAACCAGCTGCAACAAAAGAGTCTATTTCAAGCCATCAGTAAACTTCAGAGATGGGACCATTGAGGTGAATTAGCACTGTCCTATCATGCTGCAAAAGCACAACATCACCTGCAGTGATTCCACCCCAGCAAACCTTGATAGTCTGCACACCAGACTGCTTCTGTTCTAATGTAATCTCTATGTTTTCTGCATTCTCTTCCTTATTGTTTATGAGCCTACTTCCCTCCCTTACCTGAGCGGTTCCAGTAGGTATAATGGGATTACTCATGCAAGTTAGATAAACAAGATTTGACTCTACAAGGGACATTTGCATTATAACAGGATCTTTTTTTCTTAAAAATGAATCTCTTGCTGACATGCTTCTGCATGTTCTCGCTGTAATTGATAAATTAAATGCAGAGTACCAGTTTATTTTATATGTATAAATGCAGCAATGAAAGGATTACATTCCTTCTCTAAATATATTTATGCTGTATAGCTTCAGTTGTTAATTTCACAAGATTAAACATGTTTAGAAACTAATAACCAATTATTCTGTGCTTTCTGTAATCCTTCCAAATATTTGCATGGCTATGGATCAGGAAATGTTCCTTTTAATTGTGTTCTGTATACCAAAAAATAGCTTCTTAAATAGAACTGCTGGATTTCTCTGAATCTCTTAGTTTTCTGCAGTACAATAACAATTCTTTCATGCTCATTGGCACAGAGATACCATGCAGAGGAAATATTTATAAATATATGTATTAATAATACATTAATGCATTTGGTTACTTGGAAACACTATGGTAGAGGAATAAAAACATAAAACCAACTGTAGTAATCTGAACAGGATTTGGAGTTTAGTCACCTTTACTTCTATTTTATTTTAAGAATGTGTCTGGTTGGTGGATGTTGAATCAGGGAGCCATTGTTTTAGGATGAACATTTACTTGCCTTTTTTCAGTTGTGGGCACATAGTTCAAGAGACAGAACAGGTTTGGACACATTTCTCCAGCCAATTATTCCTGCTGCTCAGAGAAACACAATAATCACATTTAGCTCTTATATAGAGTTTTTTCTCATCAGTAGATCTCAAAGCTCTTCTTAAAAGGAGGTCAGTATCATTATTCTCATTTTACAGATGCAGAAACTGAGGCACAGAAAGGTGAAGTGACTTGCCAAAGTCACCCATCAGACCACGGAACAGCTAGGAACACATTCCATGTCTCCTGAGCACCCCTCTAGTGCCCTCTCCACTATCTCCCACTGCCTCCTGGTGCTACTTACCTTACACTAGGATGGGGTGGGAAAACTATGGTCCATGGCCGGATCTGGCACACCAGATGTTTGAATTCAACCCTTGACCTCTCGCTGGGGATCAGGGTCTGGGGCTTGCCCTGCTTCGGCACTCCAGCTGGGGAGCAGGGTGAGGGGCTGCTCCACATGGCTCCCAGAAGCAGCAGCATGGCCTTCTCCAGCTTCTACATGTAGGGGCAGCCAGTGGGCTCCACTCTGCTCACTGCCCCCACCCTAAGCACCACCCCTGCAGCTCCCATTGCCCGGGAACTGCAGCCAATGGGAGCTGCAGGGGTGGTGCCTGCAGATGGGGCAGTGTGCAGAGCCACATGGCCATGCCTCCGCATAGGAGCCAGAGAAGGGACATGCCGTTGCTTCTGGGAGCCGCTTGAGGTAAGCGACACCTGGCGTCTGCACCCCTGAGCCTCTACCTGTGCCCCTAACCCCTGCCCTAGCCTAATCCTCCTCCTGTCCTCCAAACTCCTCGATCCTAGCCTGGAGCACCCTCCTGCACCCCAAAACTCTCATCCACAGACTCACCCCAGAGTCTGCAGCCCCGTCCAAGTCCACACCCCCCCATGCCCCAACCCCCTGCCCCAGTCCCAGCCCTGATCCCTCTCCCGCCCTCCAAACCCCTCAATACCAGCCTGGAGCACCCTCCTACACCCCAACTCCTCATCCCCAACCCAGAGCCTGCACCCCCAGCCAGAGCCCTCACCCGCTTCTGCACCCAACTCCCCTGCCCCAATCTGGATCCCCCTCCTGCACCCTGAACTCCTCATTTCTGGCCCCACCCTGGAGCCCGCACCCCCAACCAGAGCCCTCACCCCATCCCACATCCCCAATTCTGTGAGCATTCATGGCCAGCCATACAATTTCTATTTCCAGATGTGGCCCTCGGGCCAAATGTTTGCCCACCCCTGCACTAGGAACATAGGTGCTGCATTGACTGCTACACAGTTGACCATGCAAGCAGGTCAGTACAGAAGAGGGGCAAGGTAATAGAATCTGCCTTCTCTCTACTCTTCCCTATCTCTTTGCATTAGTTTACACCGTAGATACATAAATATTCTCTGTGTTCCAGAGACCATGGAGTCTGCCCGTCAGGAGAACCCTGATTAGCTCTTCCCCTCCTAACATGCACAAGGGCCGGCCCTCTGTTAATTTATAACAGTATCATGGACGAAGTCATTACAAAATTCTAGGAACTGTAGGGAAGCTGAGGAAATCAAGAAATAAGCAGCTGCAATATCTTTGTCATCAAATCGTTCTGTGTCTTTCTATAACAGTACAGAATAAAATGTTGAAATTAGAGGGATTAGGTTTCATTATACTGGAAATTTCTCATACAGAGTCTACATTTGTCATCATGTATAATAAAACCCTGATTTTGACAGTTCTAACTGTAACACTCCACCACATAAACACTAGGCTGGGTGGGACTCATCATCCAGCAGAAAGAATGTATTTGCAGTGTCTTCCCACTTTATTTTGTCTACTTACAGATTGTTTATTTCGGAAGCTTCTTGTTATCAGCATTGAGCAACTAGGATCTTATCAAGTACATCCTCATCATCTTGATAGAATTGATTCCGGGACTGAATTATATACTAATTGTGATGACCTGGCAGAGAATGTAGCTGAGTTAATAAAGAGGATCTGTAATTGAATAACGTATAATTATATAATAAAACCAATCTTTGGAAACCCTGGCAAGGTCTCATTATCAGCCTCTAACACCTACTTGATTAGGCTGTTCTCTTGGTCAACAATCCAGTCTCTTACTCTTTCTCATGGGCAGTGGGTGAACCACCGGCTTGGGGAGGCTAGTCCCCAGCCTGGCCTGGCCAGCCCCTTCTGCCTGAAGCCCCCGCTCCCTCCTCATGGCTGCCAGCCTCCCAGGCGGCTCAGCCTTTCTATAATAATTTATTCCATGGGTTCTCAACCTGGGGTTTTTGATCTAAGGGGGTTTGTGAACAGGCTGTGACTAGAACTGATTGGGGATTTTTCAATTAAAAAATGCCAGTTTGTTAAAACCAAAGCTGTTTGTAAGAAAGGATCTGTGTGGGGAACGTGTGGACGTGTGGATCTGTGTTATTATTTTAGGTGTGAGGTATGTGGGAGGTAAAATATTTGGGTTAAAGTGAGAGAGGACATTGAAATCTAAGGGTTCTGTGCAGGCCCACTGGTTATTTGGAGCTACCTGAGAACATTGGCTCAAAAGTCATCAGTGAGAGGACTGTTGAAAAGAGTGAAAGCTGATCCACTTGAGGTGGTTTCATCTGGACTTCCTGAAGTTGCCAAGAAATGTCTCTCTAAACTACAGAAACTGGTCCATCAGGGATTGTAGAGGTCTGGGCTGCCAAGAGGGCAGCAGTGAAACCCGGTGTGGGGAGAACATTGGATTGTGTGGCTTATGAGAAGGAAGCCTGAAAACTAGGGTATGAAATAAGAATTTCTGGGGCTTGAGAAGGACAGTGGATGCTGTCAGATGATTAGTACTAAAGTTTATTTGTAGCTGTTCATTGTAAATAAATTACAAATTATTTAATTCAATCCAAAATGGAGGTGCAGCAAATGGGGTTTTCTGCAGCAGCCTTTCAAAAACATCTGCAATACATAACAGGAGACTTCTGCTTCTGCAAATCAGGTCCTTGTAACACAGGAAAGGAGTGCTCTGACTCTAGAGGCCTGACTCTGCCTCTAACCACTGGTCATGATTGCCCATATCCTCGTTGCTGTCGCATGGCTTCTATATATGATATGGCAGTGCATTGCTACTACACTAACAGGTTTCTGTTATTTCTGAGCTCTAAAAATGTATAGAGAACTATCTTAAACACTAATGGTTGTTTCAGTGGGATTAAAAATTAACACTTAAGTGTACTATCAATGATTGTGGAGTAACATTTTTTAAAGAACATTCTCTGAGACTTAAGAACCTGAGCCACTTTTACATGTAGAATTTAAACTCCTAGCTTTCCCCACAGTGAGATGTTGCTGTAATGTGGTCTGGCTGTATTCCCTGTATCAGAGTCTGCAGCTGGTTCCTGCAAATGGCAACTTCCTACTGAAGTGTAACCCTTTAGAGCACAGCTTCTACCTCTTTCCTTGGAAGACAATGTCACAGTTTTTATTCTAAGGAGCAAAAGAGCAACTTAAAGTGCTTCAGCTGGAAAAGACATTTGAAAAAATAAGTGCAAATACACAACTGTTGAAAGCAAACAAACCTCTATTTAGCACCTGCCAAAGGTGTAGGACATAAGCGATATTAGGTTTGCCATAGATCCTAGGGAATAACACCTGGAATTAATTAATGCTAATTAAGAGAGAGAACTCTATATTACATCTTATGCTGTATGACAGATGAGGAGGTAGGTCTAACTCATAGTTAATGGTAGCTCATTTCTGAAGAAATCTTAGCTGAAATTTGCTGCTCTCTTACATTTATATGAACAAAACCTATCAACTCAGAGTCAGTCTTTGATATTTATTTAATTAGCTCTAGAGTTTTTATAGCTATTAGATTTTGAGATATTTTTGGAGTGGGCATGCTTAGCTATCTTGCAATATTTTGGATTTGGAGGAGCTGTGTTGTAAACAGATAGTTAAGGGTTAATGCCCCTTTTACCTGCAAAGAGTTAAGAAGTTCACCTAGCCTAGCTGACACTTGACCAGAGAAACCAATGTGGAGGGGGAGAAGATGCTTCAAAAGGAAGGAGGGAAGTTCCCTTTGTCTTGGTCAGTTTCAGCTGGAGTGGAAAAGATCAAGGAACCAGCCTCTTATCAGAGTAGTAAGTTTTAGAAAAGAATAAATAGGTTTATGTTTATTTTCTCTTGTAATATTGTCTTTGTGCAGTTAGAGGAATAATCAAATTGGGAATTCTTTTGTGTACTAAGTCTTTGTCCAGGGGAACATCCTCTCTGTTTTGAATCTGTTGTCTGTAAGAGTAGCTGGTATGCTAATTTCTCCCAATGGGTTTTTTCTTTTATCTTTCTTTTCTTTAATTAAAAGTCTTATTTTTAAGAACCTGATTGATATTTTTTTCCCCCTTGTGTTGAGATCCAAGGAGATTGGATCTGGACTCACCAGGAACTGGTGGGGGAAAGGAGGGGAGCATGGTTAAATTCTCCTTGTGTTAAGATCCAAGGGGTTGGATCAGTGTTCACCAGGAAATTGGTGAAGAAGTCTCCCTTCCCTGGGTAGTCTTGAGAGTTAGCACTTGGGAGTGATGGCAGCAAAACTAGATCTAAGCTGGTAATTCAGCTTAGGGGTTCACATGCAGGTCCTCATATCTGTACTCTAAAGTCCAGAGTGGGGGTGAAACCTATGACAGGCTGTATTAGCTGTTTTTTTTTTAATTCATGTCACAATATTAAAAAATCTGAACTTTGAGAACTGAGATGATTTCACATATAGACATATATGACTAAAATGAAGAGACTTTGAGGGTAGTCTGTTGCAGTTAGTAAATATACTGTATGTTATGGTTTCAATGCCTTATCTCTTACTGTCTTATTATCAATTGATGGAAATCCCCGAACAGTGTTAATTCTCTCTGGCTAGTGATATATTAACCTTTCTAACTCAAGAACTTTCTCTTTCTTGCTTTTTATCAATATGTGTGTTTATACAGTCCAGATGTTTTTTCTCTTTTCAATAGTTTAGAAAGGGCAGTAATCTATTGTTTCTAAAACATAAACATTTTGCAAAAAAGTCTAAGCAAAGTAGAAGAAAGTAATTATCATGAAAAATGGACATGGTCATTTTAAAGGACATGGTCATCTTGACTTCAGCCCAAATTTTAGGTTTTGTATAAATAAGATTGGTTTAAAAAAAAATCTTCAAGATTAACAGGATTGTCTCTGAGTGTGCAAAAAATCAAAGGAAAACAGCTTTTCTTTCAAGTTAAACAGTCTTCTGCAGTGTCTGAACTCCAGATGTTGCAGTATTTTGGGTCCTGAGAAAGTAAAATTAATATTAATCTGAAAAGGTTCAGTGAAAATAAGCTAGTCAGTTTCACTTTGGTGTGAAATGGAAATGAAAATAAGATTTGGGAAAAGGCTTTTAATTTTCTCAACCTAAAGGCTCAATCCTACCTCCTTGCTCTCAGGTGTATTGCTTACTACCCTATTTAGATTTATTGACTCCAGTGGGCCTAAAACTGAGTCATAGCAAGTCTACAGCTGGCAGGGACCTCAATAGGTCATCTGGTTTAACTCCCTGCACTGAGGCAGGACCAAGTATACCTACACCATCCCTGACAGGTATTTGTCTAACTTGTTCTTTAAAACCTCCAGTGATGGGGATTCCACACCTCCCTTGAAAATCTATTTCTGGGCTTAACTACCCTTATAGTTGGAAAGCTTTTCTTCAAATCTAACTTAAATCTCCTTTGCTCCAGATTAAGCCCATTGCTACTTGTCCTACCTTTAGTGGACATAGAGATGGTATTAATAACGCAGGTAAGGAAACTGGAAAGAAGTTATCATTTATTTGATCATTTATTATTGTGACTTACTAAAAACTTACATAAAATGCCTTCTTTCAAAGTACTATGATATGCTATGATATATCATTCCTACTGGGACTGAGGTCACAGCCATTCCCAGCTAAAGTTCCCTTTTTCAAAATGGCAACTATCTTTCATTGTTTCTGAAGAGTGAAGCCAGCAGCCATCTTTATTAAGAGAGACCTTGTGGCCTCAGTCTCATTAAGATCTGTTGTCCTGATCTTTTGGTAGCCAGTATAATCATAATACAAAATTTGTTAATAACATAAGTAAATTACAGCCTTATTTTTCAATGCTAGCCTATGCGCAAGATTTCAATTAATTTTACAGAACAATCTGTAAGAGCTGTAAATTCAGGGAGGATATAACAAAGAGGTTGAATCCCTGCTTTAAGTGCAAAACTGAACTCAGCCTTAACTGTGGAGTCATTACTAGGGCTCTGTGTTTGTCATGGAGGTCGCGGAAGTCATGGATTCCATGACTTTCTACGGATTCCATTACTTCCTGCCACCTCTGTGACTTCTGCAGCAGCCAGTGTGGCTGACCCAAGGACTATCCAAACAGCGGCCAATGCAGATGGCCCAGGGACCACCTGAGCAGCACCTGGGGCTCCCCCCTCCTTCCTGCAGCTGGTGCTGCAGGCTCCCCTTGGCAATCCCCCCCTCCCCAAGATTCAGTTAAGGGTATTTATGGCATAAGTCATGGACAGGTCATGGGCCATGAATTTTTTGTTTTTTGCCTGTGACCTATCCATGACTTTTAGTAAAAATTCCCTGATTAAATCATAGCTGTAGTCAGGACTGGCACCTCCATTTATTTTTTTAATGTATAAATGAACACACACTATGTTAATAGAACATCCAGGTTGCAAAGTCAAGCACTCGAAAGCTAGGAAACGTAAGAATCAAGGTTTCCTAGGCAATCTGAATTTGCCTTTTCCCTGCCTTGTGTGTATGAATTTTGATAGCATACGATCATATAATTACTCTATTTTCCAGCCCATTTCTCCCAAAGCAGCCAGTTCATCGGTTTTTCCTATCCACTATCTTCCTTCCCCAGCCCTGAAGGTTCCCAGTCTCTCAGCCCCATTTCCAGGCTCCTTATTCCCTCGACACAAATAGCTGTTCTCCTGCCAAATTTCAGGTCCCTTGTCCAAAGCGCATGCTAGAGCTTCTCAAAGAAACAGTCACCATTTTTTTTAAAAACATGGGGAAAACAAAGTAATTTTCCTGAGTTTTGTTCTTCAAAAGTTTCAAACCTTTTTGGCTAAAACTTTCTAAAAAACATTCAGGCTGAGGCAGACAATTGTCATGGAAAATTCCAGCCCCAACAGTTAAAATTTGGCAACCTTATAAGGAACTGAAAACAGCATCTTATAACGGGAGGTACTGGAGAAACCTTAATAGGTGCTGCTACTGGTCCCTCCTGAAATAGGAAGGAGGGATGTCCACTTCACTTTCCAAATACCAAAGGCTTTCTTTTTATGCTAACGCATTATGTTAATCTGAAATTTACATTGCAGCCAAAGACCAAACAAGACTTATAAAACTTGAGGCTTTTTATTTTAGACCAATTAAATTAAACCCCAATGACAAAATCTGTGGAAATACAAATATGCACTTTCAAGCTTCCAAAAATCAAATAACCTGTGTCTTTGGATGTGTATGCAGCTTTAACTATTTCAGTGGGAGTGACTTGTACTCATTCAGAAGCAGAACTGGGCCTTTATTGTGCAAAATGTTGATGCTACTTCACTGAGGTAGTATGAAAAATAATGTAGAAGGCAAAGCTTGTGTTTGAATATACAAGACCTATAATTCTCTTCTTTCCTTTTGTACATACACAAGCTCAGTTCAAACTTGTAACTTAAAAGTGCCTGTCCAGCTGATTGAGGTATAGCTTCCATGCTGACTATTAATCAGCCAAAAAGATAGATATGTTGGCCTCAGAAATGACCTCCTGCTTACAGATCCAGCTATGGAAAAGGGCTGTCTGTCAGGCCAGTGAGTAAGTTCCAGAGTTAGAACATAAGAATGGCCATACTGGGTCAGTCCAAAGGTCCATCTAGCCCAGTATCCTGTCTTCTGACAGTGGCCAATTCCAGGTGCTTCAGAGAGAATGAACAGAACACGTAATCCTCAAGTGATCCATCCCAATTGCCCATTCCCAGCTTTGGGCAAACAGAGGTGAGGTGTTGTCTATCAGCTCTGCGTTCTTGGGGAACCATGGCACAGTGCCCAGCCTGTCTGACTAATGAAAGACCTTCTCCCCCTGCCCCCATCCCCAGCCTCTGCTTGAACCAAAGCCAATCAGAAGACAGACTTACAAAAAGCAATGAAAAGGCAGTGGAAGACACACCTAAACCCCTCCTGACAAGGATGACAGGATTAAGGAAACTCCCCTAGCCTCATTTGCATCACAGGCTGGACAGGGAGGCTTCTCTATTAGCGTTCAGAATGGAGGACAGAGATTATAAGGCAAGAACTGCACTGAACTCTGGGACCAGAAAAGCAGGGAAGCACTGCATGATGGGGAATCTCTGCTCCAGATGTTAATGAACCCACACCTGCACACACCCAGCTCAGTAGTTATCAGACCAATTCTAGTAATAAATCCTTTATTGGTATCCAAAATACTGAAGCTGCCTAGTTGCATCTTGAGATTCCTGGAAGAAAACACCACCCATAGCCAAGAGTAATCAGCTCCTATTGTCTAACCTAAAGAAAACCCTTGAGTCATCAGTTTACCAATAAACAAATCTAGTGTTCTCCCTTGAACCATTGTCCTTTCCCTACAAAACCCCCTACCATGCTCAAGTAAGTGCTCTGATTCCTGTATCCAACACCTGCATCAGTTCCATTGAGACGTCTACTCCCGACTGATCATGCTGGGGGCTCTGCCGGTCTCCAGCACTCCGGACCCTCAGCTACCACCACCACCTGGGAATCCCGATCGATTCAAGCTTCAGAGTGGTGAGAAACCAGCACTTAGGCAAGTACTTCCATTTACTTGAATAACCCCTTCACACTATGTTGACCAAATCTGCCTTACATGCTTTCTACAGCAAACACTTTAAATACAAGCGTAGAGCCGATGCTCATAACTTCAGATATAAAAATGATACATACATATGAATAGGATGAATACATTCAGTAGAACATAATCTTTGCAAAGATATGTTACATGGCATATCTAGTTATGTCATATTTACACTCATAAGCATATTTCTATAAAGCATTATGGGGTGCAACATCACACATGAGACACTGTCTGATATAGTGCCCAGAGATTTTGTTAAATAAGAGTTTGGCATTTTGGCAATCAGTGAGACCGTCTGAGGTAACTTATGAACTACTTTGCTCACAAATTAAATTGAACCAGTTCTGGAGAAATCTATGGGCTAGCCTTTTGTATGGCAAGTATGATATGTATTTTCTATGGTTAAGCAATACTGTCCCAAATCCTCATCGATCTATAGATATTAGAACTGATATTCCTCACTTGGGTGAAAAGGACCTCTTTGTCTATTCCACTGATGCTGACTAATTTAACTGTGAAGGCTAATTAGCTGGCTTGAGTGAAAATGGGTTGGCAGTCAAATATCCACTGTAGCAAGGAAATATTCACTGTACAATTAGCAAGGAACAATGATTTCTATTGACAAATAAAGCAGATCAGACATCCGTTGTCTGTGACTGCTTACTGCTTTTGGCTTCAGTTTTCTACAAGGAAAATAAAAGATACAACTTAACAATGAAAACCTGAGGACACAGGTGCTTCTAATTGGGGGCTCTGGCTGCATTAAAGTTTTGTTGGGATCCTTTTATTTGGATACTTCTGATGCTACCATATATTCACTTTACAATATAGTTAGGAATAATAGCTTATCTATGTAGTCTCTCACTGTTTTAATAGCTTTTGAAATACTAAAATAGAACTGTTTCACCCTCCTGAAGAAAATGTCATAAATCCGGAAGCAAAAAACAAAACCAACACAAAGCAAGTGTCTGTCCTATCTCGGGGACTCTCTTTCTGCCCTGCCACCCCCACCAACATGATACAGTTCTGTGGCGATCTGGAAGCCTACTTTCGCCGTCTGCGACTCAAAGAATACTTCCAGGACAACACTGAACAGTGCACCGATACACAGGTACTCAGCCACCAACAGCACAAGAAGAGAACTCCACATGGACTCCTCCTGAGGGCCGAAATGACAGTCTGGACCTATACATTGAATGCTTCCGGCCAGCCGTGCACAGGCAGAAATCGGGAAAAACAACACCGCTTGCCTCATAACCTAAGTCGTGCAGAACGCAATGCCATCCCACAGCCTCAGAAACCACCCTGACATTATCATCAAAGAGGCTGATAAAGGAGGTGCTGTTGTCATCATGAACAGGTCTGACTACAGAAGGAGGCGCGCCAGAAATCTCCAATACCAAATTCCTACAGGCCACTTCCCTCAGATCCCACTGAGGATACACTAAGAAACTGGACCATCTACTCAGGACACTCCCTACACTAACACCAGAACAAATCAGCATACCCTTAAGAGCCCCGACCAGGGTTATTCATCTACTACCAAGATCCACAACCCGGAAAATCCTGGACGCCCCATCATCTCGGCATTGGCACTCTCACTGAGGACTGTCTGGATATTGTGGACTCTCTACTCAGACCCTATGCCCACCAGCACCTCCAGCTATCTCCGTGACACCACTGATTTCCTGAGGAAACTACAACGCATTGGTCACCTCCCAGAAAAACACCATCCTAACCATGGATGTAGAGGCTCTCTACACAAACATCCCACACACAGATGGAATACAAGCTGTTAGGAACAGTATCCCTGATGATGCCCACAGCACAACTGGCTGGCTGAGCTCTGTGCCTGTTTATACTCACACACAACTATTTCAAGTTTGATGACAATATATACTCCAGATCAGTGGCACTGCTATGGGCACCCGCATGCCCCACAATACGCCAATATTTTTATGGCTGACCTGGAACAACGCTTCCTCAGCTCTCGTCTACTCCGCCCCTTCTCTACCTACGCTACATTGATGACATCTTCATCAATCTGGACCCATGGAAGGAGACTCTAGAAAAATTCCACCACGATTTCAACAACTTCCACCCCACCATCAACCTCAGCCCTGGACCAATCTACACAGAAGATCCACTTTCTAGAACACACGGTGCAATAAGTGATGGTCACAATTAACACCACTCTATAATCAAAAACTACCGACCGCTACGCCTACCTTCATGCTTCCAGCTTCCATCCTGGGACATCACACGATCCATTGTCTACAGCAGCACTGAGGTACAACCGCATCTGCTCTAACCCTCAGACAGAGACCAACACCTAACAAATCTCCACCAAGCATTCTCAAAACTACATACCCGCACGAGAAATTAGGAAACAGATCAACAAGCGCCAGACGTGTACCAGAAGCCTCCTACTGCAAGACAAACCCAAGAAAGAACCAACAGGACTCCACTGGCCATCACTTAACAGCCCCCAGCTAAAACCCCTCCAACGCATCATCAGGGATCTACAACCCATCCTGGACAATGACCCCACTTTCACGGATCTTGGGTGGCAGGCCAATCTTGCCCACAGACAACTGCCAACACTGAAACGTATTCTCACCAGCAACTGCACACCGTACCATAGTAACTCTAGCTCAGGCAACCAATCCATGCAACAAACCTCGATGCCAATCTTGCCCACATATCTACAACCACGCGACACCATCATAGGACCAACCAGATCAGCCATACCATCACTGTTCATTCACCTGCACGTCCACCATGTAATATACACCATCATATGCCAGCAATGCCCTCTGTATGTACATCGGCCAAACTGGACAGTCACTACGGAAAAGGATAATGGACACAAATCAGCATATCAGGAATGGCAATATACCAAACCTGTAGGAGAGCACTTCAACCTCCCTGGCCACACTATAGCAACCTTAAGGTGGCCATCCTGCAGCAAAAAAACTTCAGGACCAGACTTCAAAGAGAACCTGCTGAGCTTCAGTTCATTTGCAAAATTTGCCACTATCAGCTCTGGACTCAACAAAGATATGTGAATGGCTTGCCAATTACAGAACCAGTTTTCTCTCCCTTGGTTTTCACACCTCTACTGCTAGAACGGGCTCACCCTCCCTGACTGAACTAACCTCGTTAATCTCTAGCTTTGCTTGCTAGCATATATATACCTGCCCCTGGAAATTTCCACTACCATGCGTCTGACGAAGTGGGTATTCACCCACGAAAGCTCACGCTCCAAAACGTCTGTTAGTCTATAAGGTGCCACAGGATTCTCTGCTGCTTTTACAGATCCAGACTAACACGGCTACCCCTCTGATACAAAGCAAGTGGGAAATCCAGCATTCTTGATATCTAGAAAGACTCACTGGGACTAATGAAGAGACAGAACATACCAGGGTGCCACTGCAGCAAGAGATCACAGCATAGTTCCTTGTCACTCGACCAACATTGCAGAAGTCCAATAAAAAATAAGCTCTAGAGAATAGCTTACAGCTCAGATCAAAACTAATAATTCTATTGCCACTATCAATACTAAATCAGATACTGGGTAATCTCCCATTAAAATGACTGAAAACAAAATTGGTATTACTGAGACAAAAAGCATAGCTTGAGATTTTTCAGAACTGACTAGGGGATTTAACCACACAATTACCATTAACTGGTTGCATGGCTAAATCTCCCAGTGAGCTTTGAAAATCTCAATCACAGCCTTCTTTCTTGGTCCCACCAAAAGCTGCAAAAAAAATTAAGATGGTTTCTTGCTGCTTGTATGTGGGCTAAAAGATTAGTGTCCATTCTTCTTCATCACCAGCTTATTTGTGTGCTTCACTTTTACAGAAGAAGAAGAAAACTGTAGCAAACTGAAAACTCTAGAAGTAAAGAGCAGCCACCCATACTTCTTATGATAAAATTTCCCAGCTTCCAGGACAGAAAACAATGTCTTAAATGCGTCAAAGCACAAGGCCAAGTTAATCATAGATTCCTTTACTGACCAATACACAAAAGAGTAAAAGGGAGCTAGGGTGGGTGTGTGCGCTATGGGGAGGCTTAATTTCTGATGGAGAAACTGCATGTTATACTAGCTTTGTTTGCATAAGGGACAGATGGGCCCCTTAACTAAAATTTTGTGAGGGTTTTTGGTTGGCCCTCTCCCCAGAAGAGGAGAAAGGCAAAGCCCTAAGTTAAGAACATATTTGCAGAAAACGCTGAACACTCAGGACCTGATCCAACACAGGTTGTAAACAATGAGAATAATCTTCTTGACTTTAATGGGCATTGGATTGGCCCTTGAAAGGATGATTAAAAATGAATCGGGAAGTAACCATGCCAGGGTGAAACAACAAAACATCTCATGTAGGAGACAAGTTTTTCCCACCTTATCGTTCCTACTAAGGAAATTTAACTTGCCCTTGGGGAAAAAAGTTAGCAGCTTCTTTAAACTCAACCCAACAAAAACACAGTGAGCCGGGTAGATACTGTACTGCACTGTCTCGTACACAATAGCAAGCTTTTGGGTGCGGGTGTGGAGGGGGAAATGAGAGCCATCCTAAACCAGAGATAAAATTAAATAAACGTCTCTGCAGACAACTGATATCTATTCATTCCCATCTAATCACAAAAATAATAATTCCAACAGAGTCTCTTTCATCCAAAAACATTCTCAAGCACATTTCAGACAGTGTGCCAGATCTTGTCATTAGATGCCCAGAGACTCCAGTTCAGCAAGGAACTTAAACACACGTTTCACTTTTAGCAAGGCAGTTGTTTGATGCTGAATTTGAAATCTTCTAACTCTTCTTATAATCCCAAGCAAGAGAAAAGCCAAAAACTACTTGGCACACAAGACCAGAGTATATTGGTTCTATTATGAAAATTTTCTTCAGAAAATGACACTCCCTTCTTTATCATCTCTACTCCCAGGGCCTATTCAGTCATGTTTGCTTTCATTAGTGGCTAAAGTACACTGGATATTGGCCATGATTCAGGAAAACACTTAAGTACATGTTTAAATCCATTCCTGTTCATGCTGACATGATTTCAAGACCACTGTGATGTGAACATATTTTTAACTTCAAGCGTTCACGTAATCATCCCTATTTAGCACAGCACTTTCCTGAATTGGGCCCACTGAGAGCACTCTGGTGGAGTGACCAACCTGTGTAACTTGAAATGTTTGATGACAAACTTGTGAGGGGGCCCCCAGAATATTTTCTTCAGAGGAAGAGTTTGGAATGCACCAGATTGCAGGTAATTTCAAAGTAAAAAGATGGAGACATTTAGGTATATTTATAGGAATGAAATTATCTCTACGAGATATGATTTAGCAATATACAGAGTAAGTGTGAACTCCAGCAGAGAATGGGAAATCATTTCCCTCATTTTGGTGGTAGACGTTTTAATAAGGACGCCTATAAATCATTCCTCTGCAATAAAAGGAGAAGGATATAAGCTGCTGTCTTCTGAGGTTAGTCAAGAAATTTGTATATAGGAGTTGATTCAAATTGGCTTGGGAGTCAACAATAGCATTATTATTATTTATTACAATCTTGTTCTTCAAATTAGCTATTAAGGAACATAAAGCAGATGGCAACACTAGTTATGCTTAATTAACTATAACTAAGCAAAATAACAATCTGTAGGATTTTTATTATAACTTAAATATTCCCATATTATTTGGATACAACTGTTCATCTGTTACACTGCTCAAAACACAGAGTCATACTGATATTAGTTGAGAGAATAGAGGAAATATTGTACATGAATATCTTGAATAGGAATAAGAATTCCAATTTGACTGCATTTGTGACCTTTCCGTGTTGGCTTTCTGTAGATATTTGAACACAACAGCTTTAGTACCATGAATATTTACCAACAGCAAACTTCAAATTGTATATTTGGTTGGAATATCTACAATTCAAGTTGTGGTGGTAAGCTACATAATTCCATAAAATCAAGGAATGGAAACTCACCTATGACTCTTTTATAACTTTCCAGTACAGTGTGAATTGTGAGTATTCACAGTAAACTCTTCACAAACTATCTGCAGACCAAGAATTAATTACTGAATGCATTCATGAATGGCTGTAAATAATAAGTAAATCTGAATGTTTGTAGTCTGTTTGCAGACAGTTCACAAACAGGAAAATCTATCAAACAATGCACTATAAATAATTTGCTCAGCTCAATTTGATATAATGTGCTACCACTTACTATGTACAACACTATGAGCCTGATCCTAGAAGATACTGGGCATCAAATCCACAGATTGAAGTGTGAGTGGTGTGTGCTCAGTACCTTTATAAATGCACTTGGCTTCTGACTATACTAAAGGGGAAATAAATTTGAACAGACCTGTCAAACCTCTCTCTGCCACTGAAGCACTATTATAAAATCCTATTACGTTTCAAAAGTCCTGAACGTTTAGCTTGCCTGGACTCATGCTTGTGAACAACTATTCATGCAACTAGTTTCATTGACTTCAGTGGTGCTATTTATGTAAATAATTGCAATAACAATGGGGGATTTCAACTATCCCCCTACTGACTGGGTACATATCACTTCAGGTTGGGATGCAGAAATAAAGTTTCTTGACCTTTTAAATGATTGGTTCTTGAAATAGCTAGTCCTGGAATGCACCAGAGGAGAAGCAATTCTTGATTTAGTCCTAAGTGGAGCACAGGATCTGTTCCAAGAGGTGAATATAGTTGGACCGTTTGGTAATAGTGACCATAATATACAGGCAATTGAATTTTAGCATCCCTGTGGTGGAGTAAGCACCACAGTGGCCCAGCACTGTAGCATTTAATTTCAGAAAGGGGACTACATGAAAATGAGGAAGTTAGTTAAATGGAAATTAAAAGGTATAATGCCAAAAGTGAAATCACTGAAAGCTTCATAGAAACTTGTTAAAGACACCCATAGTAGAAGTTTAACTTAAATGTATACCGCAAATTAAAAAAACATAGTAAGAGAACAAAAAAAGTGCCACAATGGCTAAACAACAAAGTAAAAGAAGCATTGAGAGACAAAAAGGCATCCTTTAAAAAGTAGAAGTTAAGTCCTAGTGAGGAAAATAGAAAGAAGCATAAACTCTGGCAAATGAAGTTATAAATATAATTAAGAAGGCCAAAAAATGTTCTATTACTTTGAGTCTTTGGCTAGCTGTTCTTCAAATTCTAAGTACATTAGAAGCAGCAAGCCTGCTAAACAACCAGTGGGGCCACTGGATGATCGAGATGGTAAAGGAGCACTTCAAGGATAAGGCCATTGGGGAGAAACTAAATGAATTCTTTGCATCGGTTTTCATGGCTGAGGATGTGAGGGAAATTCCCAAACCTGAGTCATTCTTTTTAGGTGACAAATCTGAGGAACTGTCTCAGATTGAGGTGTCATTAGAGAAGGTTTGGGAACAAATTGATGAATAGTATTAAGTCACCAGGACCAGATGTATTTACCCAAGAGTTCTGAAGGAACTCAAATATGAAACTGCAGAACTACTAACTGTAGTTTGTAACCTATCATTTAAATCAGCTTCTGTACCAAATGACTGGAGGATAGCTAATGTGACACCAATTTTTAAAAAGGAATCTAGAGGTGATGCTGGCAATTACAGGCTGGTAAGTCTGATTTAAGTACTGGGCAAAATGTTTTAAACTATAGTAAAGAACAAAATTGTCAGACATATAGATGAAGAACAGGAGTACTTGTGGCACCTTAGAGACTAACATTTATTTCAGCATGAGCTTTCATGAGCTACAGCTCATTTCTTCGGATGCATAGAATGGAACACACAGACAGGAGATATTTGTACATACAGAGAACACGAAAAGGTGGAAGTATGCATACCAACAGGAAGAGTCTAATCAATTGACATGCACTATCATCAGTAGGAGAAGAAAAACTTTTGAAGTGATAATTAAGATGACCCATAGATGGTATGAGGAGAACTTAACATAAGGAAATAGATTCAATTAGTGGTTGGGTCATTACACTAATTGACTGGGAATGGTTGGGTTATTACACTGAAACCTGATAATTTGTTGGGGAAGAGTCGAAATGTTTTTTGTAAAGGTAAATCATGCCTCACCAATCTACTAGAATTGTTTGAGGGGGGTCAACAAGCATGTGGACAAGGGGGATCCAGTAGATAGAGGCTATTAAGCAAAGCAAGCAGTCATGGGATAAGAAAGAGGGTCTTCTCATGGATTGATAACTGGTTAAAAGATAGGAAACAAAGAGTAGGAATAAATGGTCAGTTTTTCAGAATGGAGAGAGGTAAATAGTGGTGTCCCCCAGGGGTCTGTTCTGGGACCAGTCCTATTCAACATATTCATAAATGATCTGGAAGAAGGGGTAAACAGTGAGGTGGCAAAACTTGCAGATGATACAAAACTTCTCAATATAGTTAAGTCACAAGTAGACAGTGAAGAGCTACAAAATGATCTCTCAAAACTGGTGACTGAGCAGCAAAATGGCAGATGAAGTTCAATGTTGATAAATGCAAAGTAATGCATGCTGGAAAACATAATCCCAGCTGTACATATAAATTAATTGGGTTTAAATTAGTTGTTACAACTCAAGAAAGATCTTTGGAGTTATTGTGGATTGTTCTCTGAAAACATCCTTTCAATGTGCAGCAGCAGTCAAAAAAGCAAACAGAATGTGGGGCATCATTAAGAAAGGGATAGATAATAAGACAGAAAATATCATATTGCCACTATAAAAATCCATGGCAATGGATACTGTGTGCTGATATGGTCACCCCATCTCAAAAAAGATATATATTGGAATTGGAAAAGGTTCAGAAAAAGGCAACAAAAATTATTAGGGTATGGAACCGCTGCCATATGAAGAGAGATTAATAAGACTAGGATTTTTCAACTTGGAAAAGAGATAACTAAGGGGAGATATCATAGAAGACTATAAAATCATGACTGGTGTGGAGAAAGTAAATAAGGAAGTGTTGTTTACTCCTCATAACACAGAACTAGAGATCACCAAATGAAATTAATTGGCAGCAGGTTTAAAACAAACAAAAGGGAGTTCCCCCCCTTGAACAGTCAACCTGTGGAACTCCTTGCCAGAGGACGTTGTGAAAGCCAAGACTATAACCCAGAGATAGGCAAAGAGCTAGAGACATGCTGTAGGAAGGAGCCCAGGGAAAGAGTAATAGGGTCTGTGACTAAACAGACCTACATTGTTAGTCTAGAGATTCTTGTTTCAAGCTGTCCTGAAGTGGTGATAGACTAGTCAGAAGCATGACACAAACCCCTAATTAGTTGTGAATTCTATACTAAGGCCTGGTCTACACTTGGGGGGTAGGGAGGAGTCAATGTAAGATATGTCGACTTCAGCTACGGTACTTCTGTAGCTGAAGTTGCGTATCTTATTCTGACTTATCTCCTGTCATGGTGTGGGATCGATGGCTGCGGCTCCCCCGTCAACTCCACTACTGCCGCTTGCTCTGGTGGAGTTCCAGAGTAGACGGGGAGCGCATTCAGGGATCAATATATCGGATCTAGATGAGACACGATATATTGATCCCCAATAAATCGATCGCTACCTGCCGATATGGCAGGTAGTCTGGACGTACCCTTAGATGTCATCAATCAAATATGACCTCCTCAAACACTGAAACAGCCTTAACGTGGAGTCAGACTATCCCCTCAGGTATAATCCATCTTGACACTGAGGTATGCTTGCCTTTGGGAAAGATGGTCCCTTACATCAAAAATCACAACAAAATTCAGGTTACTCCTAGTCCCAAAGGACCAGTCACTTACCTCAGGTCAATTGCACCTTAGATCTCACACCAAAGACAATGCTCGTAGCCAGTCCTGAAGATTTATCTACTAGGAAAAGGAAATAAGAGTTATTTACAAGGTTAAATCAGGTAAACATACACACAAATGCTTTCAAAAGGTGATAGTGCTTGTTGGTCCCTAGGGCTAACCCAAGCTAAACATTGGGCATCTCTTTCTTCTGCCTAAAAAATCTTGCCCTTGGGAATCCAAGCAGCACAGAGATACAGTTTATCCTTATCAGGGATTTGTATTCCCTTTCCTCCTATCCACCTGGGTATGGTAAGGAGGTTCTTGTTTTGATCAGAAGTTCAGTCCTGAGAAAACCTTTCTTTCTACTTTGTAATTAAAGAAAGAAAGGGAAAAACAAAACTAAAAGGACTTTAAAGGGTCTCATTTTTCCCCCCAGTGCAGAAAGGGAACCTTTTTCATTTATTTAATTTATTTATTTAATCTCTAAAATGTTAACAGGACCATTTTCTACCCAGCATTACTAATGTAACTTGGAAAACAAGTCTGACCACACAACTAGTTTTGTGTTCTGCAAAACCCAAACCAGGGATCTGTTTAGATGGTCCTGAGTTGAATCCCAAAATCTGAAAATTCATGGATAGTGGGAAATTTGAAATCTGATTTGTGGCTCCAACAAAAACTTGCCAGACAAAACCACACAGGTTTGGCCATCTTTATTTAAAAGAGAGAGGGATCCAAACTGGAAATATTTATCCAACCCAATTTATCCCCACTCCACTGTCCCCTTTGAAAATTTAGCTAATGAGAATCTAGATTAAAAACCAAACCACACAAAAAGCCATGCAGATTTTAGACTTGTAAAAGCAAAGTCATCCAGCTAGCCAACCAAAATCACCTGCTGTCTTGATTTAATTCAGTCTATGATCCTTGTTGAGCCTGTCTCTGACAGTATTACTTGACTAATCCAGCTCTGAGTCTATGACTTACATGTGAAATGCTCCTTTTCTCTTTAATATGCTATGAAGTCCCTCTGATATGTATTTTGGCTATTTTTTTTTTTACCTAGCTAGCTTTTCATGTTTAATCTTCTTAAAGGTGAGGTGCAGGTGGAAGGAAAAAATGAGGAGAATTACTTTAACATATTAAATGCTGAATCACAAATACATTTCCCTCTCACTTGTCCCTCTTTTCTCCTGTGCAGAGAAATATAATCCAATCTTCAGCTATTTGTTCCTGTTACAGTTTGTGGTTAAAAATTGTCATATTTATTGCAGCCTTTATTAAGAAGCTTCCACATTATGCAGGTAAGGACCATATTTTCAAAAGTGCTCATTACCCAGCTGCTTCTATTTAGAAATGAATTGGTTGCCATTAGAAAGTCAGCAGCTGCCAAGATTTACCACATGATGGTAGCATGTTTTTCCCTATACTTACAATAAAAAATAACTAATGCTATGTGGGAACTACAAGTAACTAATGATAACCATCATGATATCTTAAAATAATGCATAAGCCCTGTATACAAAAGCTCCCAAGGAGAAGGAGCTCTCTGCCACATTTACTGGAAAAGGGGGAAATATGACTGAGAGAGCTCTTTATTTGCATAAACTGTCTACCCAGAATTCCAGTGACACTTTGGGAGTCACCATAACTGCAGACACACACACACACACACTATAGTTATGAGTGCATTGTTGGTGGCAAAGACTCTGCTGAAGAGTCCTGAATACTACTGGCTCCCCTCCACTGATGATTCTTTAGCACTTCAAAGACTCTTGGTGGGAGATGATGCAGAGGGCAGGAGCAGAGCTGTGTAAATGTGATCAGGCCCCTTTTACCCAGCCACTAAACAAAGCTAAGGACACACAGCCTCGGGACAGGACCAGCTAGCACTTCCCAAGTGACTGGAGACAGGCCTGCTCAAGCGCATCTCTACAGAGCTAACTACTGACACCTAACCATGAGTGGGGTTTAACAAATGGAGAAGGAGGAAGCGGTAAAGGGATGTTTGCCTATTGGACATTGATGCTGCTGCATGGGGAACTGAGTTAACAGGCACCTGCCAAAGTTACTGTGGGGGAATGTTTTACTTGTCCACTTAGATATATTGCTGTTGTTGTTTTCTCTCTTTGCTACTGCTGTGTTCCCTCCCTCTGCTTCCCAATATAGTTTTTCTTGTTTCGCACACAGATTCAGTGCTCGCGAGTCGGGAAGTAACAAGTACACCCAGGAAAGGTAATGATCCCGGATACTCTGGGCGATGGCTTGAGCTGGTTAATTTTAAGAGGCACCCTTAGCTCTTTTGAACTAACCACCTTGTTGCTAACAACAACATGTGGCAAAAGGATTACAAATACCTTTATGCTATCTGTTGGATAATGTTGGTATATTTTTGGTTTATGCTGACATTTCAGTCTTGGCCATCTTTGCCCTGAACTGTTGATATGCATGAAAATATCTCACACTATTAAGTTACAAAGTATTTCAGGTACATATGTTTAAAACCCCCATCTATTTGAAAATTTCCGTGCACATGCTCGTTTTAAGAATGTGAGGAGCCATTTAGAGTGAAAAAGGATTCCTCATGTCAAGCATTAATTAAATCTTTTGTTGAATTAAGGCCCTACAGCAGAGATGAGACTGTATAGCTTATAGTTTGCAATGAGTATACAGTTATATCACAGAATTTTGATTTTTATTTATTTATTTATTTTAAATCTTGTTCAAGAAAATTCCTATTCTGAGAAGTGGCAAAGTCATTTCAAGATGGCTACCCAAGAGAATCATCCATAGTGTCTATGGATAACTTTAATTCTCTTCAAAAGGTGATGGGTTTTTTTTATTTATTTTTATTTTCCCTCTATTTTTGTCTTAAACATTTGTCTTCAACATATCTTATCTCCAATAAACGTTATGGTTTTTAAGTCAATATAAAATATATTTCTGATCAGGTTATCCCACTTGATTTATTTTTCCTCATGTAGTTTACTTTTGTTAACCGAATGCATTAAATAAATGGTTTCACTACCCTGAATTCTCGCTTCTTCTTAACCATATTTATATAGTGGGTATTTGGTTCTCTCAGATTCCAACACCCTTACTCACTCTGAATACAGAAAGTTCTACTGAAGCCAATCACAACAGAACATGCTGTGATGGAAGTATCTGTTTCTCTGTAGTACATATTACCACTTGCATAGTTCTTTATTAGGGATAAGCCTAGTTTTAAACTGTGTCCAGTTCTTGTGCTAATGTGAATGCTATTTTCACTGTAAGAAGATTAAAAACAATCCTGCTTTTCTTGCAATTATGTAAAGGATTTTAGCTGTCTATTAGTGTGTTGTTCCTCTAAGGCAGAGACATCCCCAGTATTTCAATGGTTAAAATTTTGCCTCATACCTCCCATTGCCTTGAGGAGCAATCTGGATCTGCAATCTGAACTCTCACCTTTCATCCTGCACTAAGGTTCAAAATCAGCAAAACAAGGGAAATCCTGTCCTGTGAATGCATGCTCAGCTGTGAGTAGAATTTGGCTGAACAGGGTACAAAAGGCAATTCTCAAAGTGTGGTGGCATGATCTATAGTGACATGAGCTAGAGCAGACAAGTATTGTCATGATAAACACCAAGCATAGGAATATTTTGGTTTTCTCTGTGTTGAATAACAAATCTAGATGAAATCTCAGTAAATCAAGCAGACAACAACATAAAAACGTGGAATAATAATAATCCATTTTGTAGTGAAAAATAAAACATAATATGCATCAACTGTTACATTTCAGAAGTAATAGCTAACACTGTGTGTTGTTGGACATTATTCCAAGTGTTATACTTGACAGCAAGCATGGCCTAAACTTTATTACATACTAACATTTCAGCCTCCACCTGGGCAAAGCCCCGGAATGCACATTAAATATTAAAGACCTAATTCTGCTTTCACTAATCCAGGTTTTACACCAGAATAACTGCAGTCATTGAAGTCACTCCTGATTATACATTAGTGTTAATTAGAGTAGATTTAAGTTATTATTGTCTAGAAGTGCTAGCTGATATTGGGTGCCTAAAGGAAGTCACCTGAAAGGGGCTATCCTCAGAAAGTGCTGAACACTAGCCTTCTAAAAATCAGACCCCTGGATGGTGTTGCTAGCTTGATAACTTCAGCCTTCATGTGTATATCATTATGGTCTCCCTGTAAGCACAACTGTAAGTAAAGTTTAGTAATATTGATTTTTCTAGTTACTTTAAAGATGATATTTATTCTATGTCCTGGTGGAATAATGATATCTCCTTTGTAAAATACTTTGAGATCTATGGATGAAAAAGCACTGCCTAATTGGTGTATGGAATAATAGAATTAAGAATATTTTAAAATTTAGTACTTTTTTAAAAAAATGGCCACTTCACCAAAATAAATCTCTAGAACATGAATGTGTACACAGTAAACTGACTGATAATTAGGGCAAACTAGGAAATGGTCTCTCTTTAAAATAATAATAAAAAAATATCCAGTTTCCGAATCTGTGTGGACCTGACATGGTAGAATGTGACAGAAAAGCTTACTAGCACATACAATGGACTAAACATAGTGAGTAATGTCTCCAACTCTGCATTATAGACAATGGGTTTCCTTGCTTTCTGACTTGTAATTTTAACTTCCTGTTATTGACATGAGTCTGTGTGTCAAGAGAGGGGATTGTGAGCAAGGATGCAGTGAACATTTTCTGCCATGTAGTTAAGCTTATTCAAAATGTTTAACAGAATGAATAGGGAAGAAACAGGAGAAGCAGATGCATGGCACAAGGGCCATGCTTCTGTACCATTAAAGGCAGTGGGATTTTGCCATTGCCTTTAATGGAGCATAGGATCAAGCCTCTGATATAGAGGAGGTGTGGGTGATGATTGCAGGCTTAATATCTTTTCATAGTTTGTAACTTGCTCTTCCTTTAGATTTAAGAACTAATTCCTTTGGAAGTATGTGGAATTTGTAGGTGAATTAAAATAAAATGATGTGAATGCAAGTTTTAAAGCTTCTTCCCTCATGACCTGCTGCTGCATTGAACTGACCATTTCTAGCTGCTTCCTAATCAAAGTGTGATGAGAAAATATGGTATTAGCGAAGTGCTTGTTCTTGAATGTAAATTTATTTTTGCTGCACACTTGCATTTTCTAAAACGCTACTTCCCTTATTAAGGAGCTTTTTAAATTGCTCAAAATATCTAAGGAATGAGAGGACAGGAAAAGACTATCCAATTCATCAAGCCTGTCATCTTTTGATTATCTTACTCCCAACTTTCTTCATTTTCACTGTATTCCTGAAGACCCTCTTCCCACAGAAAGAATGCAAATAATTTAAGAGATGATTTGATTTATAACCATTTCTAAATTAGGTCCCAGTTGTGCAAAAAAAAATTGTACGAGTGCTTAGGTTTTCTTAGCCAATTGGACTATACTCATGGATATAAATTTAAGCATGTGAGTTGATCTCTGCATGGTCAGTGCTTTACTCCCAATTTCCCTCGCTACTTTACTTTTCCTTCCCCTTCTCGTCCTCACATTAGAAAAAGACTTAAAAATACTTCCACTTTATTCTACTTGCAAGATGTAAAATAGTAAAAGCAAGTATTTAAATGTGTTACTTTCCCCTCCTTCTTTTAAAAACCAGGCAGAAAATAGAGAGACAAAAGGGAAGGGGTAACTTTTGGAAAGAAAACGACATCTTTTTTCCAAAAAATATTTGCTTAAAATGTGCAGGAAAAGAAATTGTTAAATTTCAAATGAAACAAAATTTTCTCTTTTTTGCAGTTTTTTCATAATTTTGTTGGGAAACTTTATCAAGGCAAAGCTACAATAAAAATGTTAACATACAATAATGTACATTACTTATCTAGGATCAGGTTAATCTACAAAGAACCTGGCTAAAGATTCTAGCTTATAGGCTGCAGAACATCCTCTGAGTATGCTGAAAAGGTTTGCCAAATTTCTAAATATCTGTCCTCTTTTTGGCACTTCTCTTGTGTATGTACTTGATGTGAAAGCTTTCTCCATTCTGAGAACATTCCCTCTTACTATACCATAATTCCGCAGGATGAGTCGTCACATTTTGCTAATCATATGCAATGTCTAGCTGCCAACAATAAAGAAGAAAATAATTTGTTTTTCTGTTTAACATGTTGATCCTTTACTGGAGCATTAAGTAAGCAGGTTTGGGGTTCTCTAGGAAGCTGACATTGATGTGGATGCAGTGGGGAAAATGAGGATAGACACATGTAGGGAATTAAACAGCAGACTGCAATTTTTATTAAATTTTAACACAGAGGAGGGGTGCTGCTTCTTCGTATGGCTGTTGTGAAGAGCAACAACAATAACTTTACATTTAGATCATTAAGCCAGATAATTGCATCTGGAGTAGCAGAGTTGCTGTGATGCCTCCTTTATATTTGTGAATTGGGTGCTGAGTTGTTATATGTTCCATGGTCTGTTCTAGGTGACCACATTCGCACGCTGGCACATCTTTACATTTTCCTTTGTGCAGCAACTATCCACATCTGCCATGGTTTGTGTAGATACGATTTAGGCTTACCTATGAGCTTTGTGGGAGATCAAAGCCAGGTATCTTCTGCATTAGGTCTTTCACAAGATGTTCATTTGTGACTTCTAATCACACACAGATGGTGCATTAACACTCAGCTCTAATGAGACTTGGATTGGGCCCTTAAATTCATTGGAAAGACACCTGTTGCTTTTGAAACCTTGGTTAGCATCCTCATTGAACTTTAGAATATAAACAGATTCAAATAAATAATGAACACATTGGTTGCAGGCTGGCAATACACAATTTTCTTTACTCTGCACTTTCTTTGGTGGAAACACAGATTGGAGATAGATTCTACCGCCGAATTTTTTTAATACACACTGTCAGTGTCTCAACTCTAATAACTAGATTCTAGGCCCTAGGATATCTCCAGTGTAATCTTCCCCCTTGTCTTTTCAAAAACTGTTTTAACTTAAACGAAAAGACCAATGCTTATTTTGTTGCATGTCTACATGAAGGGACAATTTTTTCTTTCTGAACATTGAGTATAACAGAAAAACATTGCTGTTGTCTGTGTGTGTCTCTCTCTCTCTGAGCTAATGAGCAAGGTTTTATATATATACACACGTGATTTCTGTTAAACCTGTAAATGCTTTTTCATTGACCCCTTTAAAGATATCTGTTAAGTATCCTTTGTGTGATTATTATTTTCCCTCTGTTTCTTCATTTAGTCACCTCTCTATTAGGGCTTGTTCTTCTCCCATTAAAGTGAATAGGAGAATTTTCTGCTGACTTGTCTTGGAGACATGTACCATTAACTTGAGCAGTGTTCATGCCCATATGGTGCTTTTTATCCATAGATCTCAAAGCACTTTACAATGAAGATGCAATTCTCACTTTCACAAATGAGGATACTGAGGCACAGACGGGTGAAGTGACTTTTATGCAAGGTCACGCACTAGGCTGATGCCAGAGCTGGAAATGCAACCTAGGATGACATCTTGGCCACACTGAAAGTAAATGGCAAAACTCTTCCTCTGACTTTGGTGGGGTCAGGGTTTCACCCCCACTTCTCCTCAGTCCCACTTGTGTCCTTGAGGTGGGATAGGCTTTTGGTTTCATGCGGCTTTTCAGCTATCCCTGAAAAATGGCACATTTACTTTCTAATTTTCACTAAGTCAGGAATAAAACTCTCGGCAATTAATATAAATTTTATTTTATAAACAGTTCTGTAAGGCTTATAAAATGGGATGATTTGATATTGAATAAGTTCTGCCAAAATTTTATGATGCAAATATGAAATGCTTTAATAAGCTAAACTAGAACAAAGATGGAATCATAATACAGCAACTTATTTTTGTTTGTAATAATGAAAGATAATTAGTGGAATGGGAAAGCTGCTGTTCAGCTGCCCCTGCTCTGTAGTTGCTTTAGTCAATGTCAATGCAGCTCACTTTAAGTTTCTTTTAGTTTCATTAATGTTGTTAATCTCAGTTTCAATTAGTAACTGCAGTAGCTTAGTTTAGCATTTTAGTTATGACACTTTAAACTTGTTTCCCTGGCTGTGAATGTAGATGGAACTATGCATGCCTGTACTCTTGGTTCCTTTGTGAGGCTGCTATTTGCTTGCATTGCAGCTACTGTTAGTGGAAAAAGCTGGATGAGATGAGTGTTTAGTTTATTGGGCCTGGACTTCTGAAAGAGCCAGACACAGGCTGGCTGACTGCAGAGCTCTGTGGACACAGGATCACAATATGCACTACAGATCATGAAGAAACATCTGGAAATTTGGAGAACTTGAGAGTTTGGGAACCTGACAGCCCAATGGTCAGCAGTGCATTTCATTTGTGAGAAATGCACTGGGAGTCATTGTAGCAAAGACTGGCTATAATATGTTGCTGTTACTGGGTTAGAAAGAACAGGGTTAAATGAACTTTCATAAGACTACTTGAAAAGTCTCAGTGAAATTGTGAATTTGAATCAGCAAGAAGATTGAATTTTATTTATCATAACAGACACTTATATAGTGATACTCACAGTGATGGATCCAAACGAGTTTTAATAGCTTAACACAAGGTTCTTTGTCCCATTTCTATAATGTAGCCAAATGAAACAGCACATGTTTAACAGGTGTGACAAAGTTCCTCCTCTACCTTGGTTGGTCCTGCGCTTATTGGCAGATTTGCTCACCTCAGTGATCTTCCTCACAGTCTGGATCAACTCCTCCTGTGTCTGATCAGGAGTTGGGCCTAGGTTCCCCCAAACCTCCCACCTTCTACTCCGGGTTCCAGCCCAGGGCCCTGGGGATTGTAGCTGTCTATCGTGCCTCTTGTAACAGCTGCATGACAGCTACAACTCCCTGGGCTACTTCCCCAAGGCCTCTTCTAAACACTTTCTTTATCCTCACCCAAGGCTGCCCAGAGGAGGGGGCAAGTGGGGCAATTTGCCCCGGGCCCCAGGCTCCACAGGGCCCCCACGAGCATGGCTGAAGCTTCTCCACTCAGCCCCAGTCTCCTCCCCGCCCGTCTCCCGGAGCCTCAGCCCACACAGCAGCTTCCCAGACAGCTGCAGCTGGGCCTCTGAGCCCCGCCCCGCTCAGAGCCACGTGGTGAACAGGCGGGGCTGCGAGGAGCTCAGCTCAGCATGGAGCTCCCAGAACCCCCCTGACCATGTGGCTCTGAGTGGGGAGGGGCTCGGACCCCACGGCTCTGAGCAGGGCACAGCTCAGGCCCCGCCGGAGACACGCTGGAGCTGTTGAGTGGAGCTACTGGATACGCTGAGTCTCCAGGTGAGAGGGAGCCAGGGGTAAGGGGCCAGGGCTGGGGAGGAGTTGGCTAAGGGGCAGGAAGTCCCAGGGACAGGGAGGGGGCAGAAGTTGAGGGAGTGGTCGGGCAACAGGGAATGCGGGGGTTGGATCTTGGGCATTCCAGGGGTCTGTCAGGACTCGGGGGGGTGGCTAGGGGTTGGGGCAGTCAGGGGACAGGGAGCAGGGATGGGGTCCTGGGGTGGTAGTGGAGGGTCTCTGGGGGAGGGTGAGGGGGCAAGGAGCAGGATGAGTTGGGGATTCTGAGGGGGGTGGGCAGTCAAGAGCCAGGAAGTGCATGGGGGTTGGATAGGGGGCAGGGCTAGGCTGTTGGGAGGCACAGCCTTCCCTACCCTAAAGCTCATTCAGCAGTTTGAGGCTTGGAGAAGAGCCAAGCTGTTAGCTTTTCATTTAGGGCTACCATCCTTTTCACTTCTCAAATCCCAAATTATAATCTATATTTAATTTCAGTGCCATAGGGAGATTCATGTCAGGGGAAGGTAGCTTCATTTAAAATTAGCCACTGGGGGAGGGATCACATGAGAAGAGCAATATCCTACACCACCTACCTCCTTCCCAACCCTTCCAAGGGAGACCCCCTCTTCTACATTTCCTGAGGCTCCAGAGGGGTTAATTCAGTGGTTCTCAAACTTTTGTACTGGTGACCCCTTTCACATAGCAAACCTGTGACTGTGACCCCCCCTTATCAATTAAAAACACTTTTTTTTTAATGTATTTAACATTATTATAAATGCTGGAGGCAAAGCAGGGTTTGAGGTGGAGGCTAACAGCTCGTGGCCCCCAGTAATAACCTCGTGACCCTCTGAGGGGTCCTGACTGCCAGTTTGAGAACCCCTGGGGTAATTTAATTTTAACACCCTATGTCCATTTACATGATGTGCTATTTTGAGCATTTCAGTTTTCACAACATAGGCTCATCCTAGATTTGGAACGAGCTCAAATGCTCATTTCATGGAGTATGTACATAAGATATACTAGAGACAAACCCACAGTAACCATCTCCAGTTTGTGAGGGACCTCATGGAGCCAGTCTGTAGGAAACAAATAAATGCATGGTGGTTAAATCTATTAATGGCTATTAGCCAGGATGGATAAGGAATGGTGTCCCTCGCCTCTGTTTGTCAGAGAGTGGAAATGGATGGCAGGAGAGAGATCACTTGATCATTACCGGTTAGGTTTACTCCCTCTGGGACACTTGGCATTGGCCATTGCCGGTAAACAGGATACTGGGCTGGATGGACCTTTGGTTTGACCCAGTATGGCTGTTCTTATATTCTAACCTAAATGAACCTAAAGTTATGGAGACAGATATGAGTCAAGGAAGCCAGAAGAGTATCAGAAACTTGGAAAAATCTCTGACTGGATGGGCTCAAGCGTTTGGTCACAAGCTCAGGTGGTTCAAAAAGTTTTGGATTTTTTTTTTTAAGCAAATCTTTTTTATTGTTTCTTTAAACAGTCAAACACAGCAAGCAGCAGATATTTGGCCACACACTTCTGAAACCCAAAACCATATTCAGGTTATGGCAAACTAATTTCAGCTTTTCAATTAAAAAAAACCACAACAAATTTTGAAGGAAAGCAGACGTTGTCCGTGATTTTTTTCCTGCTTTTTAAAACCCCCTAGTTTTCGATGCAGAAACAGTTTTGACTGCACATATATTTGTCCAACACTTTTTTAATGAGCTTTAGTGCCTTGTAGCACTAGCTGATGCTGAGAACCAGTGATACCTTGTAAAGAAGTTTTCTCAAAACTGGATTTGTGCCGAGATGCAGGAGGTTTATTTTTCCCAGGTCCGGCCATGGGGGAGGAGCAAGTGGGGCAATTTCCACTGGGCCCCACAGAGGCCCCCATGAGAATATAATATTATAATTTTTTTTTTATGGAAGGGGCCCCCGAAATTGCTTTGCCCCAGGCCCTCTGAATTCTCTGGGTGGCCCTGTCCTCACCACAGGACCTTCCTCCTGGTGTTTGATAATGCTTGTACTCCTTTAGTCCTCCAGCAGCACACCCTCTCACTCTCAGCTCCTTGCACCTCTTGCTCCCAGCTCCTCACACACACTTCCTCTCCTCTGGCTCCTCCCCATCTGACTGGAGAGAGCTTCTTTTAAAACCCAGGTGCCCTGATTAGCCTGCCTTGATTGGCTGCAGGTCTTCTAATCAGCCTGTCTGCCTTAATTGGTTCTAGCAAGTTTCTGAGTACTCTAGTGCAGATCCTGCTCTTGTCACTCAGGGAACAGAAAACTACTCACCCAGTGACCAGTATATTTGCCCTCTACCAGACTCCTGCACCCCACTGGCCTGGGTCTGTCACACAGGATACAACAAAAATCCACATTTTTATGATAACAAGGGGCATTCACAGCATAACCAAAGTGGTCCCCCTGTCCAGTGGGGGAGGATGCAAGGATTTAGGGGTATGTGCAGGAAGTGCACAATGGATTTACACTTACTTTTTTTTTTTTTTTAGATGGAAGATGAATGTAGCCCTCAGTATGACCTTAGTTCTTGCACAGACAGGATTCTTCACATTGGGGGAAAAAATGTTGCACAGCAGTGTCAATTTGTCTATATTCCCTTAGTGCGCTGATAGTGGTGACTAGGAGAAACTGGGTAAGATGGGATAGAGTATCAGCAGGGAATATGTACTTAATATGAATCCAGAGGTTGCCACCATTTATTTATTTATTTATTTATTTAATGGCTTTCAGTTACTTCTAATGTTGACCAAGAGTACTGGCTGCTGAATAGTAGTTCAGGGTTAGTCATAAAATTGAGGCATAGTTATAGGAATGTATCCAAAAGTCTCCATGAAATGGTATTACTCTGTCATCTGCTCAGGGCCTCATGATGTATGCCAGACCTAGTGTTCTTGCCGACTCATCAACTTGCAATGACTGCTTCCCCTCAGCTTACTACATTGATTAGAAGTTGAGTAATAAAATAACCCAATCAAGAGCCCTATTAATAGCTTTGTGCTGTTTTCACGCAACTCTCACTGACACCTTGGCATACTAGATTGTATAAAGAGACACAGACTGAACCTCATACATGGATACAGGGAGAAAAAATGTGGAAGGAGGGAGGGGCAACAAAAAAGCAGACACTGACACTGCCAAATTGTGTTCAATGTTTTTATTTTAGCTTCCACATCAGTACATGTTAGTTCTGAACAACAGTGACGAGCTGGGAAACAAAGTAGAAGAGTGGATGGTGTTGGGGAGGCTAAGTCAAATGAGAAATTCCTGATCTCCCTTAATCTGGTGTCAAAACCCTGATAGTCCACTGTCTAGTTGTCATTTGCTATGATTCAGTGCTCCTTTCACTGATGACTACATTGTTGTAGGGGACTACGGAAGACTGTGTCACGGCCTAGCTAGGGTATCTCCACTTTCTCGGTGGCCTTGTGAAGAGCCCCTGCTTGCTAAGGGGCCGGTCATTGTAGGACACAGCATGCCAGTTATAACTTGCTTTTAACTGGTTGAAACCAGTTTGTATGTCCTTAGGCCAAAGGGCGGACATAGCCTGTGGGAAGTCCCTTTTTGCATATGTATGAGTTGCTTTTGTATTGTGTATATATAGCTGTATGCTCCTGGTCCGCCTTTGGACTCCGACCCAGGCTGAGCTGAGCTTTGGTGCTGGGTTCCTCGCCTATGTGACAGCAACGCCCAGGGTCCCCGTTGCGGATGTGTCACTTTACCTTCATTAAAGCCAAATAACTCAGTGTGTGTGTGGGCCTCGTCCTTGCAGAGCACTCAGGCATGTAACATTTGTAAAAGCAGGAAGGTTTGCCCTGATAGTCTCTTCCATCTCTAATCTTGGTGGTTCTACAGTCAAGGTAGTGAGGAGAGGGGACAGGAGTGAAAGACAGATTCCGGGGTAAGATCTGGAAATGGATGCTGAGATGTTACTGAAAGAGGATGGAGGCTGAGAATTCTTCCTTGTCAGATTGGCTGGCCAGATTGCCCTTCTGGTAGCCCTTCACTGTCATCTTGATTGCTTTTCATATACAGTTCAAATTCCTTGTCAGAGGAACATAAGAATGGCCATGATTGGTCAGATCAATGGTCCATCTAGACAATATTGTTTTCCGACAGAAGCCAATGCTAGATGCTTCAAAGTGAATGAACAGGGCAGAGTAATTATGGAGTGGTCCATCCCTATTGTCCATTCCTAGCTGCTGGTAGTCAGTGGTTTAGGGACACCCAGAGCATGGGCTGCATCTCTGACCATCTTGGCTTATAGCCACTGATGGACCTTTCCTTCATAAATTTATCTAATACTTTTTGAACTATAGTTTTGGCTTTCACAACATGCCCTGGCAGCAAGTCCACATGTTGGTTGTGTGAAGAAGTACTTCCTCATGTTTGTTTTAAACCTGCTGCCTATTGATTTAATTGGGTGACCCCTGGTTCTTATGCTATGTGAAGGGGTAAATAACTCTTTTCTACACACCATTTATGATTTTACAGACCTTTATCATCTAGTCATCTCTTCTCTAAAATGAACAGCCCTAGTCTTTTTAATCTCTTCTCTTATCAAAGCTGTTCTATACTCGTAATCATTTTTGTTGCCCTTTTCCATACTTTTTCCAGTTAGAATATATCTTCTTTGATAAGGGGCAACCAGAACTGCATGCAGTATTCCAGGTGTGGGCATAGCATGGATTTATATAATGGCATTATATTTTCTGTTTTTATTATCTGTCCCTTAATGATTCCTGACACTGTTAGATATTTGATGACTGCTGCACACTGAGCAGATGATTTCAGAGACCTATCCACAATAACTCCAAGATCTTTCTTGAGCGGTAACAGCTAATTTAGACCTCATCATTTTGTATGTATAATTGAGATTGTCTTCCCATATGCATTACTTTGCATTTATCAACATTGCATTTCATCTGCCATTTTGTTGCCTAGTCACCTAGTTTTGTAAGATTCCTTTATAACTTTTTGCAATCAGCTTTGGACTTAATTGTCTTGGGTAATTTTGTATAGTCTGCAAACTTTACTTCTTCACTCTTTTACCCCTTTTCCCAGATCATTTATGAATGTGTTGAACATCTGTAATTTTATTTTATTTAAAGTAAATTTAGTGATGTTGCATTACACCACTTTGGGTTTGACTCCGGTTGCTACAGTTTCAAGCTCAGCAAAGTGAAAGGCGCCTCTGCCACTTGTTTCTGATTTAAAGCCTCTAGGACAAGGGTCGACAACCTCTGGCATGCGGCTCGCCAGGGTAAGCCCCCTGGCAGGCCAGGTCAGTTTGTTTACCTGCCGTGTCCACAGGTTTGGCTGATCGTGGCTCCCACTGACTGCAGTTCATCACTCCAGGTCAATGGGGACTGCAGGAAGCCATGACCAATGCATCCCTTGGCCCAAGGACAATGACGATACATACGTTTACAAGTACAAGTTCTAGTCAGTTTCACACTGAAAGTTACAAGTTTATTAAAGTCACAAGGAAAGTTATGATTAGGATTTCTATATATATGGGTATAGAGACCTATGTGATAATTGTCACTGTAGCAGTACTCACATCCTCAGTGATATTCTTTGGGTTTGATGGATGCTTTGTCTATTGATCATCATTAATGGGATGTTTCCCACTGGAGATTTCTCATAGGTAACCCAGTTTTACCCAACCAGGATCCCTCTTTTATCTTGTGATTCTGACTACGCATAACTCTCTGTATGTGTTCATGAAGGTGTCAGCCCTCTTTCCTTATCTGTATTGTGCCCCCCAGGAATACTGGGGGAGGGGGGAGATTTTTCAGAGGTTGTTTGTAGTTCCTTTTATTCTCTTTAGTATCTATGCACAACATATATCCTGCAGTCAGGACACGTGTTGTAAGAGATGTTACAACAAGGTATATCATGATTTCAAACAGTACATTGCAGTCAATTTGTTGCAATACCTCCAGTTGGCACATCTTTCTTGTGGCATATGTTCACTTTTTGGTCACTTACTTATGTGAAACATTTCTTAAGCCTATGGCCTAGTATGGCTAAGATGACATGTTACAGGCATCAGCCTATAAGCCTTGCATTTCAGCCCTGATTTACTTAATTATCCCTTCTAACTACTGATCAATGTTATACTTCTATAATCCTCCAGTGTAAATTTATTTACCATACAATGATTATCAATGACAGAACATGAGTTAATCATAACATCACACAACATACAATAAAAGAATGATAAAATGAACTAATTGGCTACACAGCACAGGCCCCAGTATAGCTCTTTGGGGACCCTGCTATTTACCACTCCACTGTGAAATCTGACCACTTATTCCTACCCTTTGTTTCCTATCTTTTAACAAGTTACTGATCCATTGGACGACCTTCCCTGCTTACTTGGCTTATGAGCATTTGAGGGACCTTGTCAAAGGCTTTCTGAAAATCTAAGTACGTTTTATCCACTGATAACTCTTGCCTACATGTCTGACTCCTTCAAAGAATTCTAATAGGTTGGTGACACATGATTTCCCTTTATAAAAGATGTGTTGACTCTCTTCCCCAACATAGCATGTTCATCAATGTGTCTGATAATTCTGTTCTTTACTCTAGTTTCAACCAGATTGCCTTGTACTGATATTAGGCTTACCAGGCTGTAATTGCGTGCAAAGCCTTTTTAAAAAAATGGTGTTATATTAGTTATTCTGTAGTTATCCGGTACAGAGACTGATTTTAAGTAATAGGTTACATTCTACAGTTCTGCAATTACATGTTTGAGTTCCTTCAGAACTCTTGGTTGAATACCATTTTGTCCTGTTACTGTTCTAATTTATCAGTTTGTTCCAAAACCACCTCTACTGACACCTCAATCTGGGACAGTTCCTAAGATTTGTTGCCTAAAAAGAATAGCTCAGATGAGGGAATCTCCTTCACATCATCTTCAGCGAACAAAAATGCAAATTATTCATTTTGCTTCTTTACACTGGCCATATCGTCCCTGAGTGCTCCTTTAGCAACTTGTTCTTGAAATTGTTTATTTGGAAGGCATCCTGGTTCTGCTTTACTTTATTATTATTTTTTAGCTGTTTAGTTTTTGTCTCTCTTGCTAGTTACTCTTCAAATTCTTGTGTGGGCTGCTTAATTATATTTTTACAGTTGACTTGCCCGAATTTGTTTGTTAATACCTGTTAGAGTAAATATTAATCCTTTTTTCCTTTCTTGCATATTATAGTCTTTGCACACTAACGATCCCCCCCACACACCCCAGGATCTCTTACAATGTTAGCAAAGAGTGTGTCTGAATTCTAAGGCCCGGACTGCAGGAACTTCATGTGATCAAGTATTGGGCTGTACTTCTTTATTGCTGATATCTCCAAGTCTGTGGAAAAACAAATGTCTAGGGGAAAAACTTCTAAAATTGGTACGTGTCTAGAGAAGTATGGTATCAGATCACACAGTCTTGTTTATAAGAAATGCTTATGATTTAATTATGTTCTATAATTAATAAGAGGTACTTGCTATTGCAGATGTTTTCCTAATGGATGAAATAAGGATCCATTGAAAGATGTTTTTAACTCAGGAAGAACTGTCGGTTGTCACAGCTGTCAGTCATGACTGGATTAGAATTCCCTTTAGCTTATCAGTCATGTAACCTAAAGATACCATAAAAGAAATTTCATAATTAATTAGGTAAAATGAAAATGTCAAAACCAGAATGCATAGTGAAATTAATCATGGAAAGGAAACTTTCCCTCCAAAAAGGAGTTTGTCTCACACCCTATAGAATACAGAGGGCTTGAACGTTAGGTCCGGGAGTGCAAACTGCCAGCATCCCACTAGTTGCAGAGGAGGGAGAGAGAGAGAGAGACTGGGTATGTTGACACTACAATGTACCTCCAGGATTAGTGGGATTTGTGTCAGTTGACTCATGTTAGGGAACCCTGGGCTTGAGCATCCACATTGTATTTTAACTCTATATTAAGGCTTTTCTAACCCGTGCTTGAACTTAGGGCTCTGGCGTCCACACTGCAGTGTGCAGACCTGAGTCAAAGTAGCAATATTCCAGTGTCCCTAGCATGTCCAAAATGTAGCTGCTCTAGTCCTAAGACCGGGGTGTGCTGTGGGAAAATGTTACTGCCCATTCTGCATGTTGCAGGAAGTTTTATTCAGCTTGCTTTGGAAAAGTCTTGATGGGTTTGCTCTCCATTGAAAACCCAGAAGGTTCTCTGACAGTGTGCCTGCAGGTCAGTGATCAAACAGAAGCTGCCATTCACAAAGGAGGGCTGGCTTCCATTTTCAATAGAGTGAATTGCAGATTGTTGGAATAGAGGAGACTTAGGAAGTTATTCCTTGGAATTGTGGGATACTTCCGTCTGACTCCCAGGGACCTACATCAAGTGAGGCTGGGGATAGTATCCTGGGTCATGGTGCTAGGACCCTGGATTAGTGCAATTGCATTGTAGATGCAAGGGGAGTTAGTCTTAAGCCTGGGCTCAAGCATGGGCTTGTGTTGCAGTGCAGAAATAACCACAGAGGCCAGTTCTTTACCTTATACCAAGGGTGGTAATATATCTATTCTTTCTGTATTCTTTATAGTGCTGTATTAATCTGATTGTTAATATTTGACTAAATTCCTTTTGAGCATATTATTTGACCATCTTGAATCGTTATTAATTTCAAGAGCACACCATGCTCCTTTCTATTTTCCTCACTAGGATTTGACTTCCAATTTTTAAAGATTCTTTTTGCCTCTCACCACCTCTTTTACTCTTTTTCTTTAGCTATGGTGTCTTTATTTTTTTTGGTCCTCTTACCGTTCTTTTTATTTTTTTATTTTTAAAAATCCATGCAGCTTGCAGGAATTTCACTTTTGTGACTGCTCCTTTTAATTTCCATTTCATTAGTTTCCTCTTTTTCTTTTATGGTTCCCTTTTTTTAAGTTAAATGCTACTGTGGTTTGTTTCTTTGGTTTCCCCTCCCCCCTTTTCCCCCTGCATGTTAAATTTAATTACATTATGGTCTATCTTACTGAGTGGTTCAGGTATATTCACCTCTAGGATCAGTTACTGTGCGTCACTTAGGACTAAATCAAGAATTGCCTCTCCTCTTGTGGGTTCCAGAACTAGCTGCTCCAAGAAGCAGTCGATGGTGTCTAGAAATTTTTATCTCTGGGCACATGTCACCTCAGGATGGGATGCACTCAGTATTGTCACCATCAAGGCCCAGAAAAGCTTTTTGCCTACATATTGTATCCATTTGTCCATATTTACCCACTTACAACCTATGCTCTGCTAACTCAGGATATCTTGCTATTCCCCTGCATTTCTTATCTCTTTGGCTACGTCTACACTACCCATCGCATCGGCAGGTTACAATCGATTGCTCGGGGAATGATATATCGCGTCCTATCTAGACGCGATATATCGATCCCTGAGCGCGCTTATATCGATTCCAGAACTCCACCAACCCCAACGGAGTTCCGGAATCGACAGGGGGAGCTGCGGACATCGATCCCGCGCAGTGAGGATGGGTGAGTAATCCGATCTTAGATATTCGACTTCAGGTACGTTATTCACGTAGCTGAAGTTGCGTATCTAAGATCGATTTTTTCCCCATAGTGTAGACCAGCCCACAGGTGACTCTGCTTTTTCTCATAACATCCCTTATTCCAGGAGTATCCTCCCTGATACTTCAACCTCAGTGTTCTCTTTTCTTCAAATCTCTCTCTCTCTCTCTCTCTCCCCCTCTTTTTCACCTAACTCCAACACTCACTTATACTCCTGCCCTCTTCCTGGGTTTTACTCATTCAAACTATGAATATTATGTCTTGGAGAGAAAAAGAGAACCACTAGATCTAAAAATTAGATATACAGATTTTAAAAATGAACAAGAGTTACATAACAAAAGGTAGATCCTGCACTATGGAGGTCAATGGGGAAAACTCAGACTGACTTCAATAAAAGCAGGATCAGGTCACTGAGGAACTAGCTTATCTTCACCTTTCCTATGTGTATCTCAAAATAGCACCCTGGAACCCCCATATTCATCATTCATATGTGGTTGTGATATCTCATACAAAGCATGCCATGTAAGATATCCTATGAAAGGCCATAATCTGCTGAAACCTGTTATTCTGTCCAAATATGTATATCTTTAGTGTGTACGGAGTTATGAGATTTTGCTGTATGGTTGTTACTGAAATATGCTGTAATTTTGCTAATGACAAGCAAAGGAACCCTGCCCAGAAAAGTGTTCAAATGGCCATTCGTCAGTAGGAGAGCTGTAATCCAGAGGCTACACGCACCACACAGTGGGGACTGCTCAACTCTGTCACTCAGTTGCACTAGACCACACCAGGGGGATTGCTCAACCCGGTGACTCAGCAAAGCCCATCAGGACATGTCTGAGCAAGTGTCTTCTAGGCACATGGACTAAGGATAAAAATAGGAAACAGCAGCAGTGTGCTTTTGTGTTTCTCCTCCCCCACCTATGCTGGAAGCAACAAGAACGCTGAGAAAACAACTTCATCTGAGGAGTCTGATCCAGGTTTAAGAGGGAAGCCTGTGTACTGTGGACTGTAACAATCAGTGGGATGAAAAAATAATGCCTAGTGTAATAAGGTTTAAGATTTAAATAGTGCATTTATCTTTTATTTTCTTTGGTAACTATCTCTGACCTCTTTGTGCCTACCATTTACAATCTATCTTTCTGTCGTTAATAAATCTGTTTTTATAATTGACCCAAAACAGTATATTTTGGTTGAAGTGTTTGGGGAAACCTCAGCTCGGTTTACAAAAGCTGATGCATGTCCTCTCCACGTTAAGGGAGGAGCAGACTGGGAAATAAACTTACTCTGGTCAGGCTTCTGACCTGGGGAAGATGGTACAGCTCTGTGATGTAAGACTGGGGAGCTGAGGAGAATTGGCAGTTACTTTTCTCTGTGTGATTTGAGAGTCGCTTTAGGAGCATTAATACAATCTAGCTGAGTGTGGGGCTTCACATGCTGTTGCACTGTGATCATTCAGCACCTGGAAGGGTTTGCTGCATGTCACTAGCAAAGCACTGACAGACAGCCCAAGCTGGAGAGTTAAGGGCGCACAGTGGTACCCCAGTTCCAGGTTGCACCCAGGGGATCCTGTCACACCATGTCACCACCATCCCCTTCCATTTTTATTTTTTAAATATTTGTTTCTGTATTGTATTATTGTATCCAATCCTGCTCCTATATAGATAATGGCAAAGGTCCCAATTACTTCAATGGGAGCAAAACTTGGAACCAAATTCTCAGGTGGAATGGCTCCAATGGGATTCCACCAGCAACAGAAATGGCCTTCTGACTGCAAGGCTGTAAGCAAGGCAGGTCTCTGTCCTTTTCTCTAAAGCACCCTACTGTGGCACTTCAGAAATAAGTAATTAATGATAAAAAGACTTCTAAATACTTGATATACCAGTGATCCCTAAACCAGTTCAAACAATCATCCCAGGAGGCAGAAAGAGACTACACGTAAATAGAGTGCCATGAAGTACAAGGAGAAATTTTAAACCATTTTATAGAATGGAGTGTTAGTTGTACTTGACAATATAGCATCAAAAATAAAAAAATCTCACTAGGAAGTTGAGGTAATAAAGAGGATAAACAAGATCCTAGAAGAAACCAAAATGTTATAAACAGAACTGAAGGTACAGTATCCAGAAAGAATTCTGAACATCTGAATGTGTTTCAAACTATCATAACTGTGTGTGTGTGTATGTGTAATATATAACATTTAAGAAAAATAGAGGAAAAGATCAGACAACCTTAAAATAATCTAGACATCTAAAGGAAGCAAAGCGGTGAAAATGGGCAATTCTAAGACAAATCCCTTTTAAACTAGGAACAATGAAACCAGCATCACAGAAACTAATTTAGTAGGTGTCAACAAGAATTCTACTAAGAATTGTACAGCCCCAAATTGACACTCCAGCCTGACAATTAAGACAAAAGCAATTTTAACCATCAAGCAGAAATAATATCATAATTTGATGTATATGATGATTAAAAGCCTCCTGTGGTTATTAAAATGGGAAGACAATGGAATCAAAAGTAACATCTCAAAACTAATATCTTAATGAAGGATAGTCACACTTGGAATATCTTGGAAATGAGATTACCAAGTCAGCGGGAGCTACCAGGAAAGTGCAACAACACTGCTCTACAGCCAAAATGCTTCTGAAATAAATGTAGTCAAACTTTACTAATTCTGGGTCACTGAGAATGAAAATGATGCATAAAATTGTTGATTGGCTCTAGTCTAGCTGTTGGGCTCCAGACTACAGCAGTGGAATCTCCTGGCAGGTGATGTTAGGTTTTCCATGTTCCGTGACCGTCCAAAAGATCTTGTCCCATTCTTCTTCTTCATGGAAGGTATCTTGTAGGGACAAAAATAAGAACAAACATCGATGAGGTGATGGCGCCTTCAACATCGTCACGATCCAGTGAGTGGATACTGTTCATTGATCATCGAAGATGAGTCTTAAAGGCTGTTTTGCTGCATAATGGCAATGTTTTGCCATTCAATTCCAGTTGGTCATGGCAGTCCTTGAAGGAAACTATGCAACATGAACACTTTTTTGAGGTGCATAAACTTATGACCAACATCAGTGGCAGCTTTGTGATGATTTGAAGGTTTGTTGCTATCTTTGCTTGGGTCTGCAGACTTGGATACACAAAGTACTTCTGTTTTTCTCCCCTGCAAATGGGTAGTCGTGCCAGAGATTCCCACTTACATCAAGAAGATGCCACTCCGACAGTCATTGAACCTGGGAGAAAGTGTCAGCATTCCACCACTTGTTGAATCAAGGAAAATTTTGTGTAACAACCTTTTACATCAAGCTGGGGTCTGTATTGAAGAACTTTGTCAAGGCCATTGACAAACACAAGCCAGCTTTCAGTACCTCCGTGGAAAATTTCCAGGTTAAGTAACTAAGTAAAAAAGTGTCTTTGTTGGTCCTCAGAATCTCGTGAACTTTTCGGATGATGCATTTGACATTGCACTGCGTGGCAAGAAAGACGGCATGGAAGCCTTCCAGTTAGTTGGCAATAAAATTTATCTCGGAACAAAACAAGGCAACAACTACAGGTGGTTACGTGGAAAAACCTTCTTCAAGGCATTACAAAAGCCTTGGTTGCAACATTCACTAAGATACATTTTTGCATCTCATCTAGATTTTTTCCGCCGAACTGCGGCAGCAGTGAGCGACGAGCACGCGAGTGATTTTCGCCAGGAGATTGCAACAATGGAAAAACGCTATCAGTGCAAATGGAGCCATCAATGCTTTTGGCAGACTATTGCTGGACAGTGCAGAGATGCTTCCATTTAATGATATAAGAGAACAAGCAAGAAGCGCCGAGTTAGACACTGAATAGGACCTGAAACTAATGTACATAATAGTTTTTTGCCTTTTGTTTCATAATAATTTTATTTATATTACCCTTTTGCTTATTTTTAAAGTGTTAGGTGAAATATTATCATGTAAGCACCATAAACACATGAAAAGACCTAGTTTACAATTTATGATTAAAACGTCTACTATCTACACAATATACATAGACATAAAATGTAAAACTTATATCAGAACTGTGCCAAATTCAGTTGTTTTAATTGTCATATTTGAATTCAGCACATCAAAATACATAATAAATACCACATTTTATCTCTGAAGCAGACGACTTCTCAAAAATTGTAGACCAGTGCAATAATTCAGTGATATTTCTCGATAAAAAGAATTAAGACCCTCGAGTTGTACATCAATAACTATACTAAACTTTGTGAACTTCAAGGCATTCTGTGACAATCATCACTGCCATCTGGAAGGCTCATAGCATAGCTGGAATTTAGCTACCCATGGGAACGAGTGGCTTTAGAATAAGACACAGCATTACCAAATGCAACTTGAATGGCTACAGTCAAATCACTGAGAAGGAAGGTCTGCATTGTGGGTTAAATCCGGGCAGAAATGAAATCAGTGGGAGTTTTGCTATTGACTTCAATGGAGTCAGGATTTTATTTTGTGCAACCTACTCTGAAAGAGAGACAGATGGAAAGGTAGGAGGAAAATTGGGAGAGGACAGTGTTGTAGAAAAGTTCATCGCTTATCAAGAAGGTTGTGATCAGCAATGCCAAAAGCAGCAGATAGGTGGTGATGAGTGTAGATGCAGTACAGACTTAGAGTTTTGATCAGGCTGAGGTTTTTAGAGATGCTGGTGATGTGAAGGGGGAGGAAGCCAGATTGGAGATGATCCAGGAATAAAATGTGGGGGAGAGGAGGAGGTTGAGAGGGGTAGGTGAGTGTGTGTGTGTGTGCGTGTGCAAAGACCACAGTGTATATAAATATACTTGGCAGGCATAACCCATTTGAGTATTTTTTCCTTTGAAATCAATAAGACTGTGATCATAGCCTTCATGATTGGGAGTATCAAATGTGTGACCAAAAAATAAATAATGCATCTATTTCCATGGCTCAAGTTTTTGTTTGCTGTGCACAATTGTTTTACTCCCCAGCAACTTAAATCAAGATCTATTTCATGGTCCCCACACAAATGGGCCAAGTTCTTTACTGAAAAACAAACTATTAAATCAAAACAACTGAGTCAATCAGAGCTGCCTTGGTGTGACATTGGCTTTGTTCTAGACATACATAAGGATTTTTACTATGGCAACTAGTCTACTTTTTAAATTGAAAATAACTGCAGTAACAGCTCTTGCACAAAAGCCTGCTCCTCTCGGAAAGCTTTTCAGAAACAAACTACTTTGCTATGTGAATTTTTTGAACAGGGATCTCACCTATTTGCTTGGTTTTTATGCTATTTACTACTTTCTTTTTTTTTATTATTTGCTGCCACAACAAAGCAACTTCTAGGATAGAGGGTGCTGTATTATAAATGAGAGAGAGAGGATGAAACTGTTCTAACAACCACCGTAAGTTTTGATTTAGAATATAACATAAGAACGGCCATCCTGGGTCAGACCAAAGGTCCATCTAGCCCAGGATCCTATCTTCCGACAGTGGCCAATGCCAGGTGCCCCAAAGAGAATGAACAGAATAGGCAATCATCAAGTGACTGGGGATTCATCGCCTGTTGCCCAGTCCCAGCTTCTGGCAGAGGTGAGGGCCACCATCCCTGTGCATCCTGGCTAACAGCCATTGATGGACCTATCCTCCATGAACTTATCTACTTTTTTATTTGATTTTTGTTTTGTATTAAAATGGGTCAACAGTTTTCAATAGTGTAGCGACCTTCCCACACCAAGAATCCCCCTCCTATTCAGCAATATGGGAAGGATAAGATCATTGCAACCAGCAAGTCGAAACTCCATGTTCTAAATGATAAAACCTTTTTCCTTTTTGTCTTTAAACAAGAAATACACGTGTCTGGGTTGTCAGCTCACCATTTAGAGGGTGACACATTCTTCTTCACGTCTCACCTTCTCAAATCATCTTGGTTCTGGACTGCCACCCAAAGAGGATGGAGGATAAGGGAGGGGAAATGGTGCAAAGGTGTAAGAAGTAAATATGAATGAAATAATGGTATGAAGAGCAAATGGGACAGAGAAAAATCAGTGACTGGAAAAATAAAGGGAAGAGTTGGGGAAAGGGATAAACAACAAGGCATGAAAGTGATTTAGGGAAAGAAATAAAAAGTTTTAGAAAGAAAGAAATAAGAAAAACATTTAGAATCAAGATCTAGACTGAGGAAAATGGACACAAAACCAGATTCACCAGCTCAGTCTGACACCTTTGCACTGCTTGAGAGATTAAAGGATGTGCACATCCACATTAACTCACTAGTGAAACTACTGCATTGCAGCTCAAAACAGCCAAAATGCATATGTGGCTCTGGGCCACTGTACTTAAGACAGAAAGAAGAGATATCAGTATTCAAACTAGGACAAGATAGGCTTGGCATGGTTCCACTGCTGGCATAGCTTCTTTGATGAACACTGCTGGGTCTCCAGTGACTGGCAGGATAACCAGGCTGGAAACGAGCAGGGTGCAAGCACCAATAGCATAATCTACAAACAACAAAGAAGCTTTAATAATCAATATTATACGTGGCGTCTAGCTTATCACTAAAGTGCAAATAGATTATATAAATCAGCATATCTCCATTGAAGTCAGTGGAGCTAAGGCATTTTACACCAGATTAGGATTTGTGATCTGAAGAGTCCAATCTTTAAACTGTAACTCTTCTGCCAGTAGCAGTGGACAGCAAGAAGAGCTGAGTTCAGTATCTAGGGGGTTCTTTTCAAAAATATAACCAAAACCAGCTTGAGTCCCCACCCAGTAATCTGGAAAAATTTCACTCTACCCACTGGGTGCCTCTAAAAGGCAATTCTTCAGCCTTGCAAACACGGAGTCTGAGGTAGAAAGAGTTTGTTTAATAAAAGTAACTGAGCATTAATCTAAGAAAAACATCGCATTCAGTATCCATAAACATAAAAGCATGAGCAAAACACCCTCCCCAGAGTATGCTGGGCAGCGTCCTTTGCTTCACGTTCTTGAGTCCAACACCCCAGTTCTTGTAGTATGCCTCCCCCTCAAAACACCCCATTCACAGTTGTGTCTGGTCATCACAGACACAGAGTTCATAGGTACATCTGCATGAATTCTCCTCTCATTATGGGGGGAGGGCCGCAAATGTCACCCTGCACTCCGCTCCTGCCTGCCACCTCATCGACTGTCTGCTCATTGCTCCTGCCAGTCGCCCTGCCAGCCACCCCCACCGGTAGCCTGCTCGCTGCTTCCATGGGCCGCTCCTACCAGCCGCTCGCTGGCCACCCCACTGGCCATCTGCTCATTGCTCCTACCGGCCGCTCCTGCTGGCCACTCTTGACAGTCTGGAGCTCTTGAGTGTGCAAGGTGAGCAAAGCCACTAGCAAGCCCCTTTCAGGGGATACAACATACTATTTCAGTCTGTTATTTTCCCTATGTTCCTATATTGCACCCATCACCACAATATCTGACAGCTCTGCAGTGAACTCTGCCTTCTACATGTTCTCTCCTATGTGTTTTGTGCTCTGGAAGGCATTAAGAATGAGCCACTCCTATTTGGCCAACTCCATTGAAGCAAAGAGGGAGAGGATGCAGCATCTTGCACTCTGAAGCAGGCAGGCACCATGTGTCCCACTATTAGCACTACCTGACAGCTTCAGAGAGACCGAGGAGTCAGCATGAACTGTACACTCATTCCTCCGTTCCGTTCAGAACAAGAGGAAGGAACACTTCCGGTACAGTGTAGAAAAGCTGCCAGTGCCTCTAGCTGTCAATTTATCAGTCTGTTGATTTGACTGATGGACAAATTTCACATTTCTTTCTGTTGTGACAGGAGGAGCTCAGTTTGTAGTACAGTTGCTTAAAACTTTTCCTGAGTACTCGGCTCACTTAAGGCATTTTAATGTGGTGTGATCCAGAGACCTCTTACTGCCAATGAATCAAGCACAGGGATACTTAGGGTTTTACAGGGCTCCCCTGGATTGGGTAGGTGCATCATAGTTCACCAAAAGGTGTCAGGTGAGGTCTCTACTGAGAGCAAGCAGCCCACTGGTCATTGTGTAATCATTGTGAAATGTATGTACAGGTAATATTTAAGGACTTATGTATCTGTACTGAAAATTATGTTCTTAAGGTCTTGGAGTGAAGTTGGTTCATCTCCTGGAAGCTTCCCCGGGAGGTGGCATGCCTCAGATATGTTCCTTTCAGGCAGGAGGTAAAAGATGCTTTTCTCTGTGTCTGGTCCTATGTGTATTATCTGCTTCACAATGGAGGCCTATTTACACACTAAACCAAGGGCCAGTTGAAAGGTTGTAAAACCTGCATGAGAGAAAATCTGCAAGAGGAAACAAAATAGCAGGGGGTCTCCTATTTATGAATGGAGACAAAGAATGAGGCTTCTGTATCTTGGGGGGCAAAGGAACACACTGGGTCCTTCACTTAGGAGGCAAGTTGACCTTGTGTGTGTTTCAGGACCACAGCAAAGCCTGGCTGCAAAACACCGCAAGGACTTTGGGTGAGCATTACTCCATAAGACATATGAGTATCTAGTTAATGCTAGGTTCTAGAATGCATGTTAAGATTTCATTTTATATATAACCAGTTGTTTCCAATATTTGCTACTACTTGAATTTCTGTGCGTTTGTTAAGTAAACTTTTATGCTTGTTTGATTATAAACCTATCTAAGTGCTGTGTGTTAAGCAGAGGGGTGATCTGAGGTGGAACTGGAAGCAGCAAATAAGTGACTACTGTAAGTGCCAGAGGAACAGAATACTCAGATGGCTCAAGGCTTGGTGTGTGCCTATCACCAGTGGTGCAAGTAAAATCCATTTCTTACCGGTATCGGAGGCGGCACATGACATCCCCCACATGACCCTCTATATGACTCCTCCCTCTCTGCCCCCACCCCGGGACCCCCATGCTCTCCCTGTCCCCTCCCCATGATCCACCCACATTACCTCTGTGTGAGTGGGTGGGTCCTCCTCCTGCTACACTGGAAACTTTGGGAAAGGAGCAGAACATGGGGCCACTGGGCAGCCCCATGCTGGCAGCTCCCCTGGTGCAGCTGCTGTACTGTCCTCAGCCCCCCTCCCTCCCACCAGCCCTGTCCTCTGGCAGGGCTGCTGCTGTAGTACACCCACGGAGATGCAGCTCTGTGGAAGGATGGCGGGTGGGGGTGGGGGTGGGAGTTCTGCTTCTTTCCCCACTGCCCCTCCCAGCAGGGAAAGGAGCAGAACCCCCCAGTCCCACCCTCTGCCCTTCCATGGAGGTGCATTTCCATCCTCTGTCTGTGTACTACAGCAGCAGCCCCTCCAGAGGACAGGGCGGGGGTTCTGCTCCTTTCCCAGCTGGGAGGGGCAGTGGGGAAAGGAGCAGAATGCCAGCAGCTTCTTCGGCACCTGTACTGCCCCCACCCTGTTCTCTGGCAGGGCTGCTGCTGTACAGATGGAGCCGGAGTTCCGTGGAAGGGTGGTACAGCCATGCCAAAGAGGAGCCATAGAGCCACTGGCTCCTCCTTTGTCTTTTCAGTATGCTGTACCAGCTGAGTACGGCATACTGGAGCGCATGGGCCTACTTGCACTGCTGCCTATCGCTAACCTATAGGGTAACAGCTGAGCTGGAGATGTCTAGAGGGGAGTGTGTATGTTGCCTGTGGCCAGTGGAGTTGGGGAGCTGACCTTTTGGCAGGCACAGACAAGGCAAGCTAAGGACAGGTGGTAGCAAGTTTCCTCACTGATCTTTCCAACCCCTCAGGAAGCGTCACAACTGATTCTTCATTAATGGGACTGACTAACAATGCATGAGAGAGATACAAAATTAATGTGAAGTTAAAATGTAAACTAGGAATTTTTTTTTTTAAATAGAGCCAAAAAACATTGTCAATTAGCTTAAAAACTTATTTCTAGATTTATTTGCAGGGTGTCAACCCCAGAGTTAATCAAAAAATTCTACAATTTAAAAAAAAAGTCTCTTTTGCCTAATTTATAGCTAGAATCTTATACTAAAGTGCTTAAAACATATATAGTGAACACAGGATTTTTTGTCAACTAAACCCAGTGAAATGACTTTTTAAATTTTAAGATTATTTCTTCCCCAGCTCCGATGCCATATCAGAACAATGGCTGATCTTTTATTTCAGATGAGCAACAATATCTATTCTATCTAAGAACAGCTCTGTGTGAATTTCAGTCCTAATTAAGAATTCCTTGGCTTTCATGAGTTCAGTACTGACTCTTTATATTATTTTAATGCAGATGAATGAACTAGCGCTAAAAGCACATGTACTGAATAACAGTCAGAGTTCCTGTGAAAATACAAGAACTAAAAATATGAATATCATTATTTCTTTAAGACAAAAGCCAGCACTCATTTTCTGATTAAAATTTTCATGGAACAACAAGATCATAAGATCAGGGGATTATAAAGTGCATCAAGAAAGAATGTGACTTGAATGGGTAACAAACAGATCTATGTTGGCTTCTTCAAACTGTATCTACCACTATTAAGGCTTACTTACTGTATTGCCACCTGTCCAGAGACATTGACAGCTATGTTTATGAATAGAAAATTAATTCTGCTCTTTATTTTAGTAATTTGAACTCAAAAGTGTATTATCTCTAACATACAACAAATGTAATGGGTTATGGATAGGTAGTAATGCTAATTAATAACCCATTACCAGATTTCAAGTAATAAAACTCTTAACAGAGTAATTTAAATGCATCTTCAGAGTTAAGAGCATATGTTAAAATGCAAACTACATAGCCATGTGAATACATCCTTTACTAATTCTTCATTCAGAGGTCCCTATTCACTAAAGAACGCTTATCCAGACGTAGCACAGAAATTCCCAATTTCATGTTGGGAAAGCATGGGAATTTAAATTCTCATGCCTAAAGGTGTGGGATAAAGGACTAGCATGTGAAGGGGACTCAGAAGTGGAATGTACGTGATTTTCCTAAAGCAAGGAATGAATGCTATTTGATCATGGCAACAGGCAGCACTAGTCGGAGAGTGTTAATGGAATTCTGGTAAGCGAAATAAGGAGCCAGGCCCGAATCCTGCACAAATGAAGTTAAGGAGATCTTTGTCATTGACTTCAGTTGGTGCAGGATCAGACCTGAACCAGAGTGAAGGAACACCAAGTAAAACATAAGAGCAAATAAGGGTGAAGAGAATATATGTCTATATCCTATCCATGCCAACAAAGATGACTGTTATCTCATGGGGGTGGAGGGCAGGGAGAGTGAGGCAGGTATAGCAGAGCTGCAAAAGATCAAGCTTCAAAATCTGGATGTAGATCCAGATTTTGACTATGCCAAAATTTGGGAGTGTTTCTAGTTCAGCCTCTATTAGAGAAAAGGGGTCAGCTATAAAATGCTGACCTAGGTCTAGGTAATGATTCTTCACACTCTGTTACACCCACATTTATAGAAGCTGTTTGGTTCTCTGAATGAATTGCCTCTCTGGTTCATTAAGAATGCTGTCCTCTCTTACTTTCTCTGGCACTGTGCTTAGCACCACAGAGGCAAGCAAGCAGCACAAGAAGGAATGGTAGAGACAGTATTTTGGCAATAGGTAACGAACATACTGGAGTTACAAATACTGGATCCCCCAGATCTGTATACAGAGGGACCCTCCATAGACTGAACTCATCCCTTCTGCATGGAACAGGGGTGGGAGGTCAGATTACCACCCTCACCACCTCCTGAACCTTCAGATTATTGTCTCACGTCATGCAGAAGAGACAGGACAAAAGAAACTAAACACAACTTTGTGACACACGATTCCTATATTTTTGCTCTTATTATAATTCTCTTTTTCCCCCTAGCTTACTTTGGCTTAATGAAATAGTGGTCACTCACATTAGTGGACTATATAGAAAACTGTAAATCCAGGACCAGAATCCAAATTAGAAGGACTGGTGGAGGTAGCAGTTTCTAACACCTGGAGTGCTAGATGACACATCAAACAAAATCTGGAACTCCTGGCCAAAAATCAGCTTTCTGAACTGAAGTTTTTGTATTTATCTTAAATCAGACTTGTTTTCTTTCATTTTCCACAAAAAGGAATTCCAGCTTGCATGAGCAGAATCCTCCAGCTATTTTATTAAGAACTATTCTCATTGTGAAAGTAGTAAAGACTTTCACTGTGGAAAAAGGTGATCACTTAGGGTACTTACTAACTAAAATAAAAAGAAACAACTAGGAATGGTGTCTATGAGGAATTCTAACATACTTTGCTATGAAATCTGAATCTTGGGCCAGATTTTGCTCTCTCTTACCCCCTGCATCCCCACGGAAGTTGATGGAATTGAATTTAGGTAAAATTTGACTCAGGGGACTTGATTCTCTACTGCCTTGCCCCTTATGTAGGGTTTTTTGTTTGTTTGTTTACTTCATAACTGAGAAAATATAAAAAAATAGTAAATGTAAATTGAATTTATAAAGTAAAAGTGACTGAATATCACTTCATTAGAATTATCTGAAATTTTTCATTCAAATGTCCTTTACAATGCAAAATTGAAATTTCTCCAGGAAGTGCCCATTGTCAATGACCCTTTTTTTTTTTTTTTGGTTTTTAATTGGAAAAAAATTTTGTTTGCCAAGAACTGAAAATCTTCAGCCAGTTGAGTGAAAAATTTTTTGCCTCACCAGCCAAATTTTCCAGTGAATTTTTTTTCCACAGGAAATTTCCTGCCCCCCACCCCCCAACCTATTCAACTTAATATCCATGCAAGAAAATTACTAACAGATAACTTAAATGTATAAATGTCCTGTCAGAACTATGGGCAATGTGCAATCATTATACTCTATTTAGATAAAAAAGACTATTTAAAATATGCCTTCTGTCAATTATATTTGATTCGCAATGATAGCAAATATGAAAAGAGTGTGTTATGCATTGAATTACATGTCATATTAGTAAGCTTTTCTGACATTTGCAATGACTTCTTGGTTTTGGAATCTGTAGGTGATTTATTTTTTTGCACAAATTCTTTTTGGGGCCGTGTGCGCATTGTATAGAGAAATGATGCACATCTCCGCAGCCTTCACTCTCCTGCCCCGGCCCTTTCCTCATTTTGGATCTGAACTCTGCGAAGGGGAGAGTCCAGTTCTTTGCACTGGTCACAACATCACACTGTAACATGGCTGAATTTTTCCAGCTGTGGTTTAACTTCTGCTTTTCTCCTATTCTCCTTCTCCATTTAACTGAGGTTCAAACCCCGGATTCTTGGTTCACAGGTACTCAACCCCACCGTAAAAATGTAATTACTTTTGTGCTAAATTGTATTATTTTAAGGTATATTTCCCAGCTGCTTTGAGTTTCTGGTTGTCTAGCATCTCTCTCTCTCTCTCTTTTTCTCTCTGGCAAAGAAAAAACATATTTTGATAGTTCATTAAAAAAAATACCAACACAGGCTAGCATATGCTTCTGTTACCGGGTGGTTTATATTTTTCACACTATTTTATAGTGCAAGTGAGATAATGGCTTCTACTAAAACTGGGGAAAAAATGTCTGTCAACTGAATCTACACTTTCTGGGTGAAGGGCAAAAGTTTGGTGGAAAAACTTTTCTCATCTCTACTGCGGCATGAGTGCATCTGTATTTACACCTGTCGCCAGTGGTTAGTGCAGAGGGAAATAAGGCTATTTGCCCCACCTTGTCCTCATTTTTCCTGATCCCGATTTATGTTTTACTCCAGAGAGTGCTAAAAGGAAGCATTCCTTACACTCAGAGTGTAGTGGATAGAAATAAGGTACTATCCCTTTAGATAGTTTGTCAGCCTTGTGGCAGTGCTCACTATGTTCTATGTTTTAAAAACTACCAGAAACCAGCCACAGCAGCTAGGCTTAGCATGTCTATGTTTATCTAGAAAACTCCTTTATTTAGGACCCAACCATACCAGTGTGTTTTTCCATATTGCTTTTATTGTAAAGAGTAAGAGACACAACAGAAAGCACAGGGTTTGGGATAACTGGCCCCTCTGTGGAAAGTGCAAGGGGAGACACTGCTTGTTCTTTCAATCTCTTATATGCTTATATGCCGGGAGAGCCACAATCTGCTAAACAATCTAGGGCCGGGCTCTGCCATTTTTCAATTGTCTGATCATGTCTAAATGCATTCCTGGTGCAACTCCATTGACATCCACTGTATATAATCAGTCATATTACTGTGTTTGAGCTTTTCAAAGCAACTCTTATTCAAACTTGCTATCAATTTCTAGGGAAAATTATAGAAGCTGTTAGTTTTACCAAGCGTCTGTTAATGCTGCCACATATAAAAATAAAATCCACATTAGCAACTTGCACACTTTCTTTAGACATTTCTCCTTAAACATCTGCTGAGCTATTTTTCTCTCTGTGTCTTGTTGATCTGTTGAAGTATAGAGAGATGAGCAAGCTGCTTGAGACTTTGGTCTTGAAGTATTAAATAGGAAATACTCAAAGGGGAAACATCTGCTGAAGTGGGAAAAAACCCTCACAGGGCAGTAAGAGAAGAGTATAGTTGGTTTAGTGACTGAGGTGTAAGAGGGTAGATTAATAGGGAAGAGGCTTTGCAATATTTTTTCAGCATAATATCTGACTTATTTGTTCTTGTAATTTCAATTCACTACCTCAGTCATTCAGAAATATTCATACCGGTGTCAGATTTATCTCCCACCCATATCCATGTTCCTTCTGACTTGAGAGCAAAAATCATTTGAATATAACGTAATTAATTAGTTAAAGCACTATCACTTCACTACATATATGGTATGTGAAGGAGAAGCCATGAAGTTAAGTAGCTACTGTTCTAACTTCTAATCAAATGTTGTGCACTTCAGAACATCTGTGTGCCAAAACTACCCAAGTGCCCATAATGTCTTATCATTCTCAGCCAGCTGATTCCATACAAGCTCATACTTCCAAGATGTAAAGATAACAGCTGACCAGAGTGAATTCCCAAATGTTCTGCCCATAATAGCAAAATGGCAGGGAACACACATGGATGATGCAATGGTCACTTACAAAGTGTTTAATGTAAGGAATGTGAGGATACTCATCCGTGTCTATGCATGATCATGGATCCTTGTACAATGGTTTACATCGATGAGATCCCAAAATAGATTTCAGAAAAGAGAGGGGGCCTGTTGGAAAGAGAGAAAAAGTTGGGACTGAGCCTACCCACGTGCATGGACTTTAGAGTACTGATCAGGGGAAGGAGGGCCATCTTTCCTGCTCCATTGTCAACTGGAGAAAACAGAGGTCAGCTAACAGCATTCCCAGTAGGTAGGAACCATCAGCTGCAGAGACTATTTGACAGGACTATAAAAAGAGAAAATTATATGTAGAGAACCTGAAGTTCCAATCCCTTTACATTGGTGTAAGTGAGGAGTAATTCTATCAATGTCAATGCAATTGTAATGTCCTAAATGAAAGCAGAAATACAAGCACTGGCTGCAAGACTGGTAATAAGTCTTTGTAAGTAAGTCAGGAAATTGCCTTTCTATCTTTAAACCTGGGTACATGAACATAGCTAAATACAATGCACTCTCCTAAGCAATAAAGGACTGGAAAATATTTTAAATCTTCTACAATTCCCTAGTCTGCCTCTCTCCTCCTGTGTCCTTCTGCTAGAGAGATTAAACAGTCCAATGATTTCTTCAGACAGTACTCAATTTGTAAAGGGGACCAATCAGGGACAATAACTGCACCAGATGATGTAGGTGACCAATCATTCAGCTTAACTGTCAAATACTCTAAGGAGTTCTCAGGATAAACTGTCTGGAAAAAATATGCAGGTCCATTTCTAAAAAAACAAAAAAAAAGTAGTCAAACAATTATGCATAATGAACAAACTCAGGAAATCTGAGATTGATTCACTGACCATTTGAATACAGAAAAAAAGGCAGAAAACAGTGAACAGTTCCAGCTACACTTATCCTGTAGTTTATGGGCAATACAGCAGACTTAGTTTTGTTTGGCGGTAGCAGAGTAATTAGCAGGTCAGATGACCTGGGCAATGGGAAGGTTTATAAATGTATTGCTGAAGATGTATGACTAAGAAAAATCTTCTAAGATAAGGAGCAGATGCAGGAAAGCATCACACAGTGATACATACTCATGACTTTCATTTTGAACAAGTCTAATGCAGCCAAACCTCTGTATTTTGCTTTCAGAGGGGTAGACTGTGGCTTTAGACAGAATCCTGAGCAAGGGACAGTGTTTACATTGCACCATTCCAGGAGTAGGCCTGTGTCATAAACAGATAGCTAAGGGTTAATGTTTCTTTTCCCTGTAAAGGGTTAACAAAGGGAACCAAACACCTGACCAGAGGACCAATTAGGAAACCGGATTTTTCAAAGTGAGGGAGGGAACTTCTGGTTTTG